>NC_139725.1:57326243-57333597 GCF_964211835.1 Anser anser
ACTTACCAAAGGAGATCATGAGTAGAGTCCACATCCTTTGAATCCTACTTATGTGTCCTTATCGCTGGATCGGAGATCTTCGCCTCTTCTTATCACTGCAGTGAGGAAATGTTCTCTGTGCACCGTAGTGTTTAGAAAACAGTAGTGTTTAGAAAACATGGTTCTAGTGACCCAACTTATGGTCTTGCCCTACAATCACTTGCACCTGGACAGCTTAAAACAGCAATAAACACAAGTTTTTTGTATCTCATGAGAGAAACTCAATTCAAAAACCAAGCATGTGCTATACCGGCTCACTGATTTCAAGGCCACTTCATCAAAAACATGTATGAGGCACCTAATCCCAAATTTTGAATACACATGGAGCCAATTTTCAATGAAAATCCAAGTATAGCAAGGTTTTGAATTCCCCTACATAGTACATTTAAATTAGAATGAAGGAGACTGTGACCTCGGCAGACTTTCCAGAGTCTGAGCTAATGTAATAGTAGCTCTCTGGCAAATAAATTCATGTAAGAATGGCCAACCATTTACTATCATATACCCTGCCAGCCTTCTAAAATGTCAGGTACTCAAGCTCAAATTCCTTGTAAGCATTGAAAAGTGATAGTGGAGATCTCCAAGGCAATCACAGGGAGCCCGAGTTGATAAAGGGGAAGTCTTACTTAAGCCTACGTATAACTTTCACCAAGTTGGACTTGCACTGGATGGGATTTGTAACATAAAATTTCTGATCACTTGGGTGGCTCTGCCATATTTAAAAAGAACACGCTGTGGTTGGTAGCTATGTTTATCGTATTTGCTGCCAAACAGCAGTGTTGCAGATGGCATGCATATGGGAATAATGTAGAAATGCTATCTAGAAATTGGTGACACCAAACCATGTCTTGTTCTTTTTACCATCTTTGGCTTTGTAAAATTATCTTTCATTTCAATAATAAAAACCATTATTCTGAATGCTGCATTTTTCCTTTAATATATATATATTTTTTTCTATTTTAGGGTTGTTTTCTTTGTAACCCCTCCCACCCACGTATATGCATACCACATTATCCTCTGGAGAGGAGAGTGGGAGGACAAGGTCTGAACATTGAGGACCAGCTGCTGTAGACAGACCTCCCTAAAGATCTGAAATGTATCTCAGACCTTCACTTTGACCTATTAATGATGCTAGTGGGAATTCAACCATTCCTAACATACTAGTGTCTCTCATTTGTACATCCACACAATGATCGAGAATACAAGAAAGGCTACAGAAGATCAACCAAAGCTCCTCTGACCCCAGCTCCTTAGATATGTACAAGGGTGGAGAGACATATTGAGGTCACTCTTATGTGTGTCTCCTGTTGGTTTCCTGTTTTTATTTTTCATGTTCGTGACCATACATCTCTTCATATTTTTCCTTTTTTTTTTCCCTCTCCTGACATCATTTGACTTTGTGTTTTCCCGTGCTAGCATTCCCTCTTCTAGAGCGGGTTGATATGTTTTTGTAGGGCTCAGTGTCAGCCTGATAATATAGGCAATAGTGGTAGGGGATGTTATTTCAGGAGAACACAAGAAGCAGCCTGCTCTCTGCAGCACTCGTTGTAGAATAGCACAGGGGAAAGATTGGGTCAGCTCCTTATTTGCATGTAGTAGCCCCTGATGGATTTTCCTATCAAGCTTCAAAGAGTTGAACAGGCAGGATGTTCAATAAAATCATAGTCCACCTGAAACATCAGAAGCTTGAGGAACTGGGATATCTGAAAGCTCTAAGAATCCTTGTTTGCCTCCAGCTGGAGAAAACTTGCTGAGATGCAGCAGGTCCAGGATGCCTTAGCACAGCTTTACTACAAACGCTAAGACTCTTGTCTGCAGTCATCCTTGACCTTCCTGGAGTTCAATGTAGTGCTGAAACTTGGAGTAATGTCGACTGAGGAATAAAAATCCAAACAGCCCAACATGAGTCCATGAATCTTCATGCAAATCCAGCTAGTGCTTGGGCCTCACCTCACCCTGCACTAGCCCAGTTCCCAGGCTGTTTCCAGATCCTAATGCAAACCACGTAAATCTTCCTTGGCTGTAGTCTAAACCTAGTGGGTGGCTCTTTTCTTATTACGCTCTTTTTGGGTAACTGAAGACACTGAAAAGCATTTTCTTCTGGCATTAGCATCAGAGAAGGGTCCAAGTTAATCAATGTCACCTGTGTGCTTTATAATACTGCTCCAAAAACAGCACAAAGAAGGGAATGCCAAACTGGATTATGCAGGATGGCAGGGAAATGTGGTAATCTCTTACATCTCCTTTGCTACTAGGGAGAACATACAATGAACGAGACTATCACTCTACACGAGGACTTTTGTCTTCACGTGTAAACAGTGTATTGTCTTTCTTAAAAGCAATTGCCGATGCCGGCTACATTTCATATTTCAGCTGTGCTTGAAACATGACACGTTTACCAGATAGTCTTTCCTTATCAATACAGCCCTGTTTAAAAGCTCTGTGGCTCACCATTACAAATGAGATCGCTGCAGTAGGCCAGGCCGTGTTAGCAGCCAGCAACACTGACACAACACATCCTGATTAGAGCAGTGCAGCACATTTGCAAGGATAGAAATGTCATCTCTGTTCTGTGAAGTAGTGTGCTAAAGGGCACTTAGGAATGAAGTACTAATTTGAAAAGAAGGCCCTACTGTATGCTTCTACATTAAGCCATGCTGGTGAAGAAGGTGTGTTCCTGCCAGTGCCCACTCTTTCCAAAATGGGACTTATATGAGTGTTTTTAGTGTTAACGGATTCTGTCTTTCCTGATAGATCTTCCTAGGGTGGGCTTGGTCGTGTTTATTGTGGATTTTGAGACCTGGCTTGCACCAACACTCGGCACAACAAAAGCATGTGTTTTCTATGGCAATGTTGACCATGGAGAAACTCACTTTCTGTCTTCGCTTTTGTGCTTGTGAAATGGGGGTCACGGTGCTTACTTTTCACAGGAGGAACTGCAGAGTTAATAATGTGTAATCAGTTAGCAGCAGCAAACTCAACTTTTTGAAATTCAGTCTGAAATTTGTAGCTGAGACAGTGTTCCCACTGCCAGTGGTGGAGTGTCAGCTGAGTAAGGAGTGCAGTCAGATGTGTAGTATTTATACCTTATATGCTACTTGATACTACAGTTAATGAGTAAAATAATAATAATTAAAAAAACTACTAGTATAAAGCCTTGCCATTCATCTCTACAGTAAACTAATTGCTGCCATGGGTTCTTTGTGTGATATTGCATAGAGGCAGTTACCTTGTCCATCACCTCAGTGGCCTTCCTAAATATCAAACACCTTCACATCTGAGGAAAAACATGGCATTTTGGCTTCCAGGTGGAAATGCTGTTTGTTTCACAATCCCGAAAAGGTAATTTGTGAAAGACAAATATTTGGAAGCCAGTTGCTTTGTCCTTTCCGCATCTTGATTGAAGCTTGGCACTGCAACCATCTTTTAGAGACAGCTACATTAGGAATGAATTATCAGCCGCAAGCAGATAATAAGAAATGTGTAATTAGTTAAACCCAGATGGACTGTGTAGGAATCAGACTGCTCTGGTCACCACTGATTTAGGGTAATCAATGACCTGCACTGGCTGACTCTATTGCTGGGCCATGAAAGCAATTGCACAAAGATAACCTCCTACTGCAGCTGGATCTGACCAACTTGCTGGGTACAAACAGAATTGCTCAGAGTTAATCATGCTGGCTGATATCAGGATAGGGAGAGTGACTGTCAGGTAGAGCCTTGACTTGCAATTCAACTTCAGTAGGTGCGTGCCTTGCTCCAGTTAGTAGCCTGGGGGCAAAATGTCACCAATACATTTCAGTGGTGGGGGTAAAAGTGAGTTTTAAGACGTGCTTTCGCCATGTGGGTGAGGTGGAGCTGGGAGAACATCTTGCTGTTATGAGCAGGAGTGGGACCTGAAATGGCTGGGCACCCCTGACCACCCCAGGTCCCTCCTTTTACTAAAAGGAGCAACCAGCCTGCTGTGGACCAAACTGATATCAAGGCCATGGTTGTCCTGGGGCACAGAGTAATCTGCCTTGACTCTGAAGCTGCCTCTACCTCCCTGAGCTGCAGTCCTCAGCAGTGGTTAGGCTTTGCATCAGGCTAGAAGCCCATCAACAGCCTAGAAAGGGGAAGGTGAGACTTCAGCAAGATTTAAAACACAGGCACGCAGAGGAAAAAGTATGAAAAATTGAAATGACAAGGTTTTTGAGTTAATGCTAGCTTGGCTGCCACCCAGGGGACCTGTTCTGTGCTTGACTAGTTGCTGATGAAAATCCTAGGTACTGCAAATGCCCCATAATGAGACCAAAAATTGGCTCTAGCCCCCAAAATGTGAGACATCATCCCCTTTGAACCCAGCTGTAGTATATGGACAGGCACGATCCTTTCTGAGCTGTCAAAAATGGAAAACACAAAGCAGAGGTGTGAGATGTGTATTTTGTGTGGATGTGTGGTGCGTAGCCTGCATTGTTATTACCCTGAAGCCTGAAAGGCTTGTCACAGTGAAAATCGAGTAGAGCCAACATACATCCATTTGCTGATGTGCCCCCTTCTGCATGCCAAACACATGGCAGAACATTGTTTAATGTACAGGACTGCAAGACACTGTGCCAGTTGTAAATGGACTCTGGAAAGCAGGCTTCTTCAATTGGCTGCTTCCAGCGGAGAGGCATCAAGGGGAAAATTCACTAGAGGCATTTTCACTAGGTCAGGCAGGAAGAAAAAATCATCTTGCTGTGGATCTGCAATAATTCACAGGTTCAGAATCTTTTCTGTCTCCCTTGACAAAGGTGATGATCATGAGGAGTAAATGTAAAGCACTTTTACACGCTCCCCGCAGGATTGTCCTGAAGTGCATGGGCTGCACAAGCTGAATTTTGTAAAGTTTCTCTTTCCAAAACTAAAAAATAATGGTCTCCATTAACCTTCATTTCTTTCTTTCTCTCTCTCTCTTTTTTTTTTTTTTTCCCCCATGATTTTTTTTTTTTTTATAAAGGCCAGATTATGAGTACTGGGCCAGGTGACAGGAGGTTTCAAGACTCACTTGCTCTGGTCCTAGCCTCCTCAGTTTATTGATCATTATGATTTAATCTGAAAAACACTTTAAGCCTGTGTTTATTTTTTTCCTGAAAAAATATAAAGTCGATAAATAAAAAGGTGAGAAAACCTATTTTTCATGCAGCATTGGAACACCTAATTAAAGGTATGGGGCCAAGTGAAGAGAGCTGCACTGAACGACATTTCCAGCTAAAATTTTTAGTGGATGAGAGGAGAATGAATGAGAAGAGAATGAAGAGGATGTTAAGCAAACAATAGGAAGAAGAGATTTGATTAATCAAAGAGAGAAAAGCTGCTGCCCTGCTGCCTAGGAGTGTTTTATGGGACAGTCATAAAGAAAAAGCTAAATGTTTTGTGAAATGTAATCTTAGGTGAAGTGACTCCAGAAGAGTCAGAGAGAGTTCATATGCCCTAGTTATCACAGTTTTTATAACTTGCTGTTATCCGGCTGTAAAAGCAAATAAAAGTTACCCCTTACTTTCTGCCAGGTAACAAGTTAGTGTGTATGTTGAAAGCAACATCCATCACAGCGTACTTAGTGTCACACCAGAACTGACCTGTCTGCTCACTTGTTCTGGGATGTTCCTGTATGGCACTATGAAAGAGGACGCTTTGCGTTGTCCCCCTGTGAAAGAGACATCCCATCCCTCCCATCCATCAAAAACAGGTGATCAGCAATATCCTGAATCCCAGCTATAACATGGATCTCTAGCTTCTTACATTAATCAAACGGCAGGCTGTATTTGGAAGGTTTAACTGAATTTATTGAATGAATGGATATTTCTGATGGCAAATCATTTTGGTTCCCATAAGCTTTTTGCATGCAGTTTTATTTAAAGCTGATTGGCCAACTCTAGCCAATGCTGAAGAAACAAGCTGTCTGCCTCTGTAAACAATATCTAGGATTTCACTCTTCTGCAATAATACAACACACATACTGCAGGTGGAATTTTCCATGTTCCATGAAAATTACTATTTAATGTAATTTTCCACCAGAAAATGGAAAACATAATTCAAAACAAAGATTTTTCCTACTATTTCTGAGCATCTGGGAACTTACTAGATGGTAGTGCTGGAACCTTTTTATTTGTTGCCCCTAGTCCTGGGCAGGACATTTTCTTAGGCTGACTAATAATGGCAAGTAAAGGTACCTCTCAGACATGGAGGTGAGAACTCCAGGGCCTCTGTGGCTCAGGCTGACCTTTGCAATAGGACAGAGAAATAAACGTCAATGAGAGCCTATGTAAAATTTGCGTGTGTGTGTACCATATGCCATACAACAGGACACTACACTGAGACCACTGAACTTCCTGAAGGGGATGGAGTCACACATGTTTTTCCCTCTCTGTTGCCAAAAAGTAACAACATTCACACAGGTACATGCAGATGAACAGCCATGAAGCTTTTTGTTCCCTGTACCAGACAATACCAGCTGTAAACCTGATCTGTAGGCTGAATGGTTAAATTTCTTAATCTGCAGAGAAAAATAGTGATGAGCATTAATTTTTATTTGACATTGAGTGTCTCTAAGCATTTTCACAGACAGGCTTGGTACATCTGTGTGTCATCTGGAACTACTGAATATACCATCTTAAACCCCTGCAGCATGGAGCACTAGTTACCCCTCTTCTGCCAGAAATATTAGTAGAGCCACTGATGTAGCCACTGGGATATGTTCCAGTGCTTCCTAATAAAAGAGAAAAAACTAAGCTCTCAAGACAACTTGCTTCTGGGCTAACTTGCTGTAGACACATGATTTTCACATTTTCTGCAGAATGAATTAAATGATCCACATCGAACATCAACAACGGGAGTAACTCAATCTACACTTTAAAGAGCTGGTTGAAGTCCACGCTTCCTCTTGCTTCAGGCACTGATGACTGATAGCAGGACTTGTAAACAAACCAGGAGAGAGAGCACAGTCCTATTCGTCTTAAGTCCCCAGCAGTCGCAACCTTACTCTTTTCTGAACAGGATAATCTTTATTCTAACCTAGGAACCTCGCCTTATTTATAACCAGAGAAAAACATCCTTGTCTACTGCAGATGAAATGAATTACTTTATACCATTACGGATTAATTAGAGATGAACTGGAGTCCAAGCACTGGGTTTGGCTCTAGATGTGAATTGCAAAAGCCAGTATAATTGTGGATTTTGAAATATTACTTCTAGGTCATTTTATAAGAATGGCTTTGTTCAAGAAGAATCACAAGATATTCTCGTGTCCATTTTGATTCAGGATGGTTGAGTAAACATTGGCTGAAATGTTGCC
>NC_139725.1:57333797-57410723 GCF_964211835.1 Anser anser
AGGGAAGGGAAGGGAAGGGAAGGGAAGGGAAGGGAAGGGAAGGGAGGGGGAAGGGTAAGGAGGGGGAAGGGAAAGGAGGAGGAAGGGAGGGGAACGGAAGGGAGGGGGAAAGGAAGGGGAAGGGAGAGGAAGGGGGGCAATGGGAGGGGAGGGGAGGGGAGGGGAGGGAAAAGAGAAGAAAAGAGGAAAAGAAAAAAAGAAAGAAGAAATAAAAAAAAAAAAAAAGAAAAACAACCTGCACACTGCAACAATGATGTATGAAAAAAATACCTTTGAGGAAATACATACTGAAATAAATCTGTTGCCTTATATTTACTGTTTATGGCAGTCTGCTTGAGACAAGAGCCTACTTGTGTGCTCCTGTAACCTACTTACAGGCCTTGTGGCCTGGCAAGGTATCACGTTATCCACTCTACTCTTGCAGTTCAGTCGGGACAAGCCTCCTGAAAAGTCAAGTGACAAAGTGTTAGGTACGAGATTGGACAAAATCTTTTCCTTGTTCGTGGAAAATGCAAAAGCTTTCAGAATTCTGGCTGTTCCAGGATGAGGGCAAGTGCAGTAAAAAAAGAGAATTCCAATTATTGTAAACCTCGAATCAAGAGATTTAGCGATCCACACGGCCTGAATTGTTGAGTTTATAACAGCATTTCTCAAGACATGTCATAAAAACAAAGCACCACAAGCAGTATTTTTGTCAGGCAGTGAGTAAGGTCAGGGCGCACTTGGATTCTAAACCCTCAAGGGAAATCCGGTTTCTGTAGGGAAGGCTCGGCTCCTTCACTCTAGTGGAAGAATACGCGCTATAAATCTCTGTTCTGACAAAGTGAGCAAATACAGGCTCTGGGGTCAGTTCCTAAATGACACAGAAAGCTACTGCTAAACAGCAACAGTGCTTTCTTGGAAACTGCACTAGAGGAAGATCAGAAAATGCGGTATTGACTTCTTACCTAAGCCCCCTGTTTTATTGAGGTGCTCCGTTAGCTGCTTTGAAATTAGGGTTTTAAGGCATGTATATGTAGAAGAAGGACATTTGTCCAATACCATAAACGAAAAAAAAAAAACAAAATGTGAAGAAGTACAGTGACTTACCAAAGGAGATCATGAGTAGAGTCCACATCCTTTGAATCCTACTTATGTGTCCTTATCGCTGGATCGGAGATCTTCGCCTCTTCTTATCACTGCAGTGAGGAAATGTTCTCTGTGCACCGTAGTGTTTAGAAAACAGTAGTGTTTAGAAAACATGGTTCTAGTGACCCAACTTATGGTCTTGCCCTACAATCACTTGCACCTGGACAGCTTAAAACAGCAATAAACACAAGTTTTTTGTATCTCATGAGAGAAACTCAATTCAAAAACCAAGCATGTGCTATACCGGCTCACTGATTTCAAGGCCACTTCATCAAAAACATGTATGAGGCACCTAATCCCAAATTTTGAATACACATGGAGCCAATTTTCAATGAAAATCCAAGTATAGCAAGGTTTTGAATTCCCCTACATAGTACATTTAAATTAGAATGAAGGAGACTGTGACCTCGGCAGACTTTCCAGAGTCTGAGCTAATGTAATAGTAGCTCTCTGGCAAATAAATTCATGTAAGAATGGCCAACCATTTACTATCATATACCCTGCCAGCCTTCTAAAATGTCAGGTACTCAAGCTCAAATTCCTTGTAAGCATTGAAAAGTGATAGTGGAGATCTCCAAGGCAATCACAGGGAGCCCGAGTTGATAAAGGGGAAGTCTTACTTAAGCCTACGTATAACTTTCACCAAGTTGGACTTGCACTGGATGGGATTTGTAACATAAAATTTCTGATCACTTGGGTGGCTCTGCCATATTTAAAAAGAACACGCTGTGGTTGGTAGCTATGTTTATCGTATTTGCTGCCAAACAGCAGTGTTGCAGATGGCATGCATATGGGAATAATGTAGAAATGCTATCTAGAAATTGGTGACACCAAACCATGTCTTGTTCTTTTTACCATCTTTGGCTTTGTAAAATTATCTTTCATTTCAATAATAAAAACCATTATTCTGAATGCTGCATTTTTCCTTTAATATATATATATTTTTTTCTATTTTAGGGTTGTTTTCTTTGTAACCCCTCCCACCCACGTATATGCATACCACATTATCCTCTGGAGAGGAGAGTGGGAGGACAAGGTCTGAACATTGAGGACCAGCTGCTGTAGACAGACCTCCCTAAAGATCTGAAATGTATCTCAGACCTTCACTTTGACCTATTAATGATGCTAGTGGGAATTCAACCATTCCTAACATACTAGTGTCTCTCATTTGTACATCCACACAATGATCGAGAATACAAGAAAGGCTACAGAAGATCAACCAAAGCTCCTCTGACCCCAGCTCCTTAGATATGTACAAGGGTCGAGAGACATATTGAGGTCACTCTTATGTGTGTCTCCTGTTGGTTTCCTGTTTTTATTTTTCATGTTCGTGACCATACATCTCTTCATATTTTTCCTTTTTTTTTTCCCTCTCCTGACATCATTTGACTTTGTGTTTTCCCGTGCTAGCATTCCCTCTTCTAGAGCGGGTTGATATGTTTTTGTAGGGCTCAGTGTCAGCCTGATAATATAGGCAATAGTGGTAGGGGATGTTATTTCAGGAGAACACAAGAAGCAGCCTGCTCTCTGCAGCACTCGTTGTAGAATAGCACAGGGGAAAGATTGGGTCAGCTCCTTATTTGCATGTAGTAGCCCCTGATGGATTTTCCTATCAAGCTTCAAAGAGTTGAACAGGCAGGATGTTCAATAAAATCATAGTCCACCTGAAACATCAGAAGCTTGAGGAACTGGGATATCTGAAAGCTCTAAGAATCCTTGTTTGCCTCCAGCTGGAGAAAACTTGCTGAGATGCAGCAGGTCCAGGATGCCTTAGCACAGCTTTACTACAAACGCTAAGACTCTTGTCTGCAGTCATCCTTGACCTTCCTGGAGTTCAATGTAGTGCTGAAACTTGGAGTAATGTCGACTGAGGAATAAAAATCCAAACAGCCCAACATGAGTCCATGAATCTTCATGCAAATCCAGCTAGTGCTTGGGCCTCACCTCACCCTGCACTAGCCCAGTTCCCAGGCTGTTTCCAGATCCTAATGCAAACCACGTAAATCTTCCTTGGCTGTAGTCTAAACCTAGTGGGTGGCTCTTTTCTTATTACGCTCTTTTTGGGTAACTGAAGACACTGAAAAGCATTTTCTTCTGGCATTAGCATCAGAGAAGGGTCCAAGTTAATCAATGTCACCTGTGTGCTTTATAATACTGCTCCAAAAACAGCACAAAGAAGGGAATGCCAAACTGGATTATGCAGGATGGCAGGGAAATGTGGTAATCTCTTACATCTCCTTTGCTACTAGGGAGAACATACAATGAACGAGACTATCACTCTACACGAGGACTTTTGTCTTCACGTGTAAACAGTGTATTGTCTTTCTTAAAAGCAATTGCCGATGCCGGCTACATTTCATATTTCAGCTGTGCTTGAAACATGACACGTTTACCAGATAGTCTTTCCTTATCAATACAGCCCTGTTTAAAAGCTCTGTGGCTCACCATTACAAATGAGATCGCTGCAGTAGGCCAGGCCGTGTTAGCAGCCAGCAACACTGACACAACACATCCTGATTAGAGCAGTGCAGCACATTTGCAAGGATAGAAATGTCATCTCTGTTCTGTGAAGTAGTGTGCTAAAGGGCACTTAGGAATGAAGTACTAATTTGAAAAGAAGGCCCTACTGTATGCTTCTACATTAAGCCATGCTGGTGAAGAAGGTGTGTTCCTGCCAGTGCCCACTCTTTCCAAAATGGGACTTATATGAGTGTTTTTAGTGTTAACGGATTCTGTCTTTCCTGATAGATCTTCCTAGGGTGGGCTTGGTCGTGTTTATTGTGGATTTTGAGACCTGGCTTGCACCAACACTCGGCACAACAAAAGCATGTGTTTTCTATGGCAATGTTGACCATGGAGAAACTCACTTTCTGTCTTCGCTTTTGTGCTTGTGAAATGGGGGTCACGGTGCTTACTTTTCACAGGAGGAACTGCAGAGTTAATAATGTGTAATCAGTTAGCAGCAGCAAACTCAACTTTTTGAAATTCAGTCTGAAATTTGTAGCTGAGACAGTGTTCCCACTGCCAGTGGTGGAGTGTCAGCTGAGTAAGGAGTGCAGTCAGATGTGTAGTATTTATACCTTATATGCTACTTGATACTACAGTTAATGAGTAAAATAATAATAATTAAAAAAACTACTAGTATAAAGCCTTGCCATTCATCTCTACAGTAAACTAATTGCTGCCATGGGTTCTTTGTGTGATATTGCATAGAGGCAGTTACCTTGTCCATCACCTCAGTGGCCTTCCTAAATATCAAACACCTTCACATCTGAGGAAAAACATGGCATTTTGGCTTCCAGGTGGAAATGCTGTTTGTTTCACAATCCCGAAAAGGTAATTTGTGAAAGACAAATATTTGGAAGCCAGTTGCTTTGTCCTTTCCGCATCTTGATTGAAGCTTGGCACTGCAACCATCTTTTAGAGACAGCTACATTAGGAATGAATTATCAGCCGCAAGCAGATAATAAGAAATGTGTAATTAGTTAAACCCAGATGGACTGTGTAGGAATCAGACTGCTCTGGTCACCACTGATTTAGGGTAATCAATGACCTGCACTGGCTGACTCTATTGCTGGGCCATGAAAGCAATTGCACAAAGATAACCTCCTACTGCAGCTGGATCTGACCAACTTGCTGGGTACAAACAGAATTGCTCAGAGTTAATCATGCTGGCTGATATCAGGATAGGGAGAGTGACTGTCAGGTAGAGCCTTGACTTGCAATTCAACTTCAGTAGGTGCGTGCCTTGCTCCAGTTAGTAGCCTGGGGGCAAAATGTCACCAATACATTTCAGTGGTGGGGGTAAAAGTGAGTTTTAAGACGTGCTTTCGCCATGTGGGTGAGGTGGAGCTGGGAGAACATCTTGCTGTTATGAGCAGGAGTGGGACCTGAAATGGCTGGGCACCCCTGACCACCCCAGGTCCCTCCTTTTACTAAAAGGAGCAACCAGCCTGCTGTGGACCAAACTGATATCAAGGCCATGGTTGTCCTGGGGCACAGAGTAATCTGCCTTGACTCTGAAGCTGCCTCTACCTCCCTGAGCTGCAGTCCTCAGCAGTGGTTAGGCTTTGCATCAGGCTAGAAGCCCATCAACAGCCTAGAAAGGGGAAGGTGAGACTTCAGCAAGATTTAAAACACAGGCACGCAGAGGAAAAAGTATGAAAAATTGAAATGACAAGGTTTTTGAGTTAATGCTAGCTTGGCTGCCACCCAGGGGACCTGTTCTGTGCTTGACTAGTTGCTGATGAAAATCCTAGGTACTGCAAATGCCCCATAATGAGACCAAAAATTGGCTCTAGCCCCCAAAATGTGAGACATCATCCCCTTTGAACCCAGCTGTAGTATATGGACAGGCACGATCCTTTCTGAGCTGTCAAAAATGGAAAACACAAAGCAGAGGTGTGAGATGTGTATTTTGTGTGGATGTGTGGTGCGTAGCCTGCATTGTTATTACCCTGAAGCCTGAAAGGCTTGTCACAGTGAAAATCGAGTAGAGCCAACATACATCCATTTGCTGATGTGCCCCCTTCTGCATGCCAAACACATGGCAGAACATTGTTTAATGTACAGGACTGCAAGACACTGTGCCAGTTGTAAATGGACTCTGGAAAGCAGGCTTCTTCAATTGGCTGCTTCCAGCGGAGAGGCATCAAGGGGAAAATTCACTAGAGGCATTTTCACTAGGTCAGGCAGGAAGAAAAAATCATCTTGCTGTGGATCTGCAATAATTCACAGGTTCAGAATCTTTTCTGTCTCCCTTGACAAAGGTGATGATCATGAGGAGTAAATGTAAAGCACTTTTACACGCTCCCCGCAGGATTGTCCTGAAGTGCATGGGCTGCACAAGCTGAATTTTGTAAAGTTTCTCTTTCCAAAACTAAAAAATAATGGTCTCCATTAACCTTCATTTCTTTCTTTCTCTCTCTCTCTTTTTTTTTTTTTTTCCCCCATGATTTTTTTTTTTTTTATAAAGGCCAGATTATGAGTACTGGGCCAGGTGACAGGAGGTTTCAAGACTCACTTGCTCTGGTCCTAGCCTCCTCAGTTTATTGATCATTATGATTTAATCTGAAAAACACTTTAAGCCTGTGTTTATTTTTTTCCTGAAAAAATATAAAGTCGATAAATAAAAAGGTGAGAAAACCTATTTTTCATGCAGCATTGGAACACCTAATTAAAGGTATGGGGCCAAGTGAAGAGAGCTGCACTGAACGACATTTCCAGCTAAAATTTTTAGTGGATGAGAGGAGAATGAATGAGAAGAGAATGAAGAGGATGTTAAGCAAACAATAGGAAGAAGAGATTTGATTAATCAAAGAGAGAAAAGCTGCTGCCCTGCTGCCTAGGAGTGTTTTATGGGACAGTCATAAAGAAAAAGCTAAATGTTTTGTGAAATGTAATCTTAGGTGAAGTGACTCCAGAAGAGTCAGAGAGAGTTCATATGCCCTAGTTATCACAGTTTTTATAACTTGCTGTTATCCGGCTGTAAAAGCAAATAAAAGTTACCCCTTACTTTCTGCCAGGTAACAAGTTAGTGTGTATGTTGAAAGCAACATCCATCACAGCGTACTTAGTGTCACACCAGAACTGACCTGTCTGCTCACTTGTTCTGGGATGTTCCTGTATGGCACTATGAAAGAGGACGCTTTGCGTTGTCCCCCTGTGAAAGAGACATCCCATCCCTCCCATCCATCAAAAACAGGTGATCAGCAATATCCTGAATCCCAGCTATAACATGGATCTCTAGCTTCTTACATTAATCAAACGGCAGGCTGTATTTGGAAGGTTTAACTGAATTTATTGAATGAATGGATATTTCTGATGGCAAATCATTTTGGTTCCCATAAGCTTTTTGCATGCAGTTTTATTTAAAGCTGATTGGCCAACTCTAGCCAATGCTGAAGAAACAAGCTGTCTGCCTCTGTAAACAATATCTAGGATTTCACTCTTCTGCAATAATACAACACACATACTGCAGGTGGAATTTTCCATGTTCCATGAAAATTACTATTTAATGTAATTTTCCACCAGAAAATGGAAAACATAATTCAAAACAAAGATTTTTCCTACTATTTCTGAGCATCTGGGAACTTACTAGATGGTAGTGCTGGAACCTTTTTATTTGTTGCCCCTAGTCCTGGGCAGGACATTTTCTTAGGCTGACTAATAATGGCAAGTAAAGGTACCTCTCAGACATGGAGGTGAGAACTCCAGGGCCTCTGTGGCTCAGGCTGACCTTTGCAATAGGACAGAGAAATAAACGTCAATGAGAGCCTATGTAAAATTTGCGTGTGTGTGTACCATATGCCATACAACAGGACACTACACTGAGACCACTGAACTTCCTGAAGGGGATGGAGTCACACATGTTTTTCCCTCTCTGTTGCCAAAAAGTAACAACATTCACACAGGTACATGCAGATGAACAGCCATGAAGCTTTTTGTTCCCTGTACCAGACAATACCAGCTGTAAACCTGATCTGTAGGCTGAATGGTTAAATTTCTTAATCTGCAGAGAAAAATAGTGATGAGCATTAATTTTTATTTGACATTGAGTGTCTCTAAGCATTTTCACAGACAGGCTTGGTACATCTGTGTGTCATCTGGAACTACTGAATATACCATCTTAAACCCCTGCAGCATGGAGCACTAGTTACCCCTCTTCTGCCAGAAATATTAGTAGAGCCACTGATGTAGCCACTGGGATATGTTCCAGTGCTTCCTAATAAAAGAGAAAAAACTAAGCTCTCAAGACAACTTGCTTCTGGGCTAACTTGCTGTAGACACATGATTTTCACATTTTCTGCAGAATGAATTAAATGATCCACATCGAACATCAACAACGGGAGTAACTCAATCTACACTTTAAAGAGCTGGTTGAAGTCCACGCTTCCTCTTGCTTCAGGCACTGATGACTGATAGCAGGACTTGTAAACAAACCAGGAGAGAGAGCACAGTCCTATTCGTCTTAAGTCCCCAGCAGTCGCAACCTTACTCTTTTCTGAACAGGATAATCTTTATTCTAACCTAGGAACCTCGCCTTATTTATAACCAGAGAAAAACATCCTTGTCTACTGCAGATGAAATGAATTACTTTATACCATTACGGATTAATTAGAGATGAACTGGAGTCCAAGCACTGGGTTTGGCTCTAGATGTGAATTGCAAAAGCCAGTATAATTGTGGATTTTGAAATATTACTTCTAGGTCATTTTATAAGAATGGCTTTGTTCAAGAAGAATCACAAGATATTCTCGTGTCCATTTTGATTCAGGATGGTTGAGTAAACATTGGCTGAAATGTTGCCATTACAGGGACATTTTTCTACACTGGGGTCAGCAACAAATGGCTGCCCCTTGAAGGACTTCCTCAAAGTTCATGGTTGGTGTTGGTGGAAAACCAATGCTTCCCCTTTGCATTTTGAATCATACTGAATTTAAAAAACAAAAATTAAAAAATAAAAATAATAATAAAAAAATCACTTAGGAGCCCAGAAGCACCAAAGCAAGATTGGTAAGGGCAGTTTCACTGATCTGATTGAGAGAGATCATCCACGTCCCTCGTTTTGATTGTTATCCATCAGTGGATTGCATGGAGCAGGTGATCACAAGTATTAGAATCTCACTTCTGCAGTGAATCCAAAAAAGATAGACAGCTAGGACCCTTGCACAGGAAGTTCATCAAACCCAGCAAGTTTTATTAATCCATGTTGTCTCAAGAAATAAATGTTTTCAAAAAAACCCTTGGATTTTATCTGAAAAATTCTGGACCTATTTGTGTCTGTCTGTGCCCCTGGTTCAGAAGGAGCTTCTACAATGATTGATTTACTTCCTAATTCAGAAGCACATCTCTAAAGAAAGCTTCGAATAACAATGCAGCTTTCGGCTGCCCACTGGTTTTACAGACTTTCCAAGTTATGTCCAAGTCTGCCAGTTCACAGAAGCGAGAGGTCACCTCATAGTTATCCCATAGGTGCTTCTGTAATATGCATGATTATCATTATCTTCATAACTAATAACAGATATATAAGGCTTTGAAGTTTTGCTTTCTTTACTGGCTTTGGAGAACAATAGTGAGCAATGTGGGCCTGAGGGTTTCTTCAATTCCTCTTTAGCAGAGAACTGAAGTCAAAAGGCAAACTAGTGGAGACATTGTCAGCTGTGAGAGAAGCCAGCCCACATTCACTTGAATCCAGTGATCATTATCCAGCCCTGTCTTGGTTTTTAACAAAAACGTAAATCAACTGACCTTTGCACAGCCTGAACTTAATTTTTATTCTTGAAATCTAAGAGAAAAAAAATCTCTGTAGAATAGTGATTTAACTCTTGCATTGACATTTGGCTGACTAAGAATGCGTAAGATGTGATTCATTCATAGGTGAATGGTGTTCTACAGCTGACAAGCAAGTAAAGCAGGCATGATTTTGTACTGTTGAGCTTTTCCCCTTGAAACCATAACAAAATGGTACTTTAGAAGTAGTAGAAGTGCCTATAAATCCAAAGTGTGTATAATTGCTTGGAAAGTTAAAAAATAATAATAATTAAAAAAAAATAATTATAGTGTAGGAAGGGTGCTCTGTTTTAATTTGAGTCTTTTCAAATTGAGTCTTTTCAAAAGTAAGCTTTAGCTTACTTTACTGACACATTCAAAATTTTATGAAATTTTCCTTTTGAAAGCTTTTCAGGAGTGCATGGACTTGCTGGTCAAAAGAAAAGTGATATTAAACTAGATCTCAGTTTAAAAGCAAGTTGTGAATTTAGCTCAGTAAGCTAAAGCTTCTTTCTACTGACACATTCAAAATTTTATGAAATTTTCCTTTTGAAAGCTTTTCAGGAGTGCATGGACTTGCTGGTCAAAAGAAAAGTGATATTAAACTAGATCTCAGTTTAAAAGCAAGTTGTGAATAAGAAAGAAAAAAGCACCATGCCAGGGTCTATTTTCTCTCTTTTGTTTTCCACAGAAAATTTTGAAATATCTCAGTTAACAAAGGGGAAAATAATAAAAATCTCAAGCTGTTCTGAAACTAGTGAACAAGCCAAGCTGCACAACACATAGGGGCTGGAAGCAGACAATGCCATAGGGAGAAATTTGACCTGGCACAAACACGGTGTTGCTAGTTTTTGTGAAGGAAGCTAAAGTTAACCATTGCCTCTCATGGGAATATCCCAGGATTTGATATGAATATAAATGTCCATACAAGTTGTCAAGTCCCTTCAGTTACAAATGCAGCTTCCAAATCTGTGCCACCACCAGCAAAATGCTTCTGCTGCTGTGCTCAGCTTGCACACTGAGTTAATGACAAACACTGCAGGAGGAACAATGCAGATCATGTATTTTTGCTGTGTGATAGGCAACCTGTGAGCTCTGGATGACCCCAGTCTAGTGGTTGTGTATGAAGGAATATGTGCTCAAGCACACAGAAAAGTGCCTGACAATTCTGCTGAGAATTTCCTCTGCAATATACCAGCTTTTTATTTTTTTTTTTAACCTGTTAATCTTAAAAGAATGAGTGGTAACTTTTAATTGTTACTTTTGGAAGTGGATGAATCTTGGAAAGCAATGTGTGGCAGCGTTGCAAGGGGTGGGACTGCCTATAGTAGCTGGCTGTTTTATTTTTATCAGAGGGTGTAACATAGATGGTGCTCTGTGGCTCACTTTTCCATTTGTAAAACCTTATCTGGGGCTTTAGTCATGGAAAAGTCATTTGCAGTACTTTGTTTCCTCTCAAATTGAGGTCAAAATGTGCTAATGTCTGTCGGGAAGGGCTGCCGAGTCTACAGTGTGATGGACTGGAAGAGCCATTAAAATGCAGGTAAGGTAGAAATAGTCCTGCAGTATATAGGGCTGGATTCCTGTGCTGAATGGCAATGAATTCCTAAGGTGATCTCATAGGACTTAACCAATTGTAAGTCACCACAGGCTGTTTAAGTAAAGCTGAAACTAAAGGTAGCCATGTAAACAAGGAAGATAGTGTGATTGACACCTGGGCTAATTTCCTAACAGTAATTATATCTCCTTTGAAGGAAAATATTTGAAAGACTTCAGTAACATTTTTAGGGGTCACTGAAACAAAACGATTTATTTAAACAAAGCAGAAAGCTGATGTTTGCCATTCAGGAACTTTTCTACTTCTGGCTGTAAGTAGTGTAGCTCCAGTAACTTCACTACACTTTGAAGACTTAGCCGTGCTGAAAAGCCAGCCCATAATAATTAATAGGTTCTTTAGTACTACTGCCCTGTGCCTCTCTCCTCTTCCATAGGGCACACCAACATGGAGATCCTGAAAACCACTGGAAGGAAAAACAGATCAAAGTGGTGTGAAAAGGATCACGAGAGCAAAAGGAATCTACTTGGGACTTCCCAAAATTCAGAAGGTTTTTGGTGTTCACAGTTATTTACCAATTTGCAAGCCCTCCTTCATCATAAAACACTTTGGAAGAGGCTGGCTTACTCAATTATTCAGTGTTCCACAAAAAGTCTTTTACAAAAGAGTGAGTAATCTGAGAGACAAAATAATTCAAGACTTCTAATATCCATTTGGCAGCTGCTTTCATCTTCCTCTCTGGTCATCATCTGGGATACACAGTTTAGGGGAACAGACCACTAAGCAGATTCATAGCAGCTACAGTCAGAAGAGTTTCCACCATTTTAGCCCATTTCCATGTTGGGGCAAGATTACTCCTTATTTGTACATTGAACAGACTATTGTCTAATTTTAAACATCCCACCAACAGGGTTCTTACCACACTCCCCTGGAGACAGTGCCTTAGACAAAACAGGACCTTTCCACAACCATCAGCAGACTATGTTACTTGAAAAATGTCAGCCCACTATCAGGGCCAGGCTAATGAGTACAATGAACAGAATTGTGGTAAGTGCCGAGGGGTGGAAGGTGACGATAACATCAGTGGCCTCACTGGAGGGGGAACAGCCTGTGTGAAAAGGGCTCCTCTCAGGAACCTCACAAAGTGCTCTGGGGGTTGTAGAACTGGTGTCTCAGGGGGTCCGGTCCACTGTTTGGAGGGTGGCATGGTCTCTGAGCTATTACAGCAGTCAGGAGGAGAAACCAGCACTATTATTTCCCCACTAGTATTTCAGACTCAGAGAGCCAGGAGTGGAGGCAGCTTGGCAGGGGGCAGGTAGTCGCTGCTGTTGCTTTTGGGACATATTAAGGAGGACAAACCTCACCTCCTGCTCTGGCCATGCAGGGCTCTGTGAATGTATTGAGGAGTCTCAAGAAGGAGAGAGTCTCTTAATTTAGACTGGCAGTTTTCAATGATTATCATTATCAAGATTTTATGAGAAATTACAGTTACAGCTGGCATCATGACATCTGAAGGAAAACACCGGCTGGAACTGTCTGAGCCAGTCTTTCCTGCCTTCACATTAACAGTCTTCCATCCTCCCCCTGCCAAGAGCTTCACAAGACACACTGAAACAAAAGTGGAAGCTGAGATATTGAAAAATCAACCCTTAATGTGTTTTCTTGATTCTGCCTTCCTCTTTTAAAGGGTGCAGCCCCTTATTACTCCATCATTTCATCTGAGCTCTGAACTGGGCACCCACAACCAGTTAAACATGATGCTGTTTCCTGTCCGGTATGAGATTTGGTATCTAGTTTTTGCAGAAGGGCAGTATGGCATGAGATTGCAGGGTTGGGTGAGGATCAAAATGTCATTCCACTGTTCAAGGAAACCCAGCCTACTTATAGCTTTTAGTTCAAGCAACTCATCCCTCTTCTAAGACAACTTTTTCCCTAGTTGAGAATGCTTCTTTTATTACATTTTATTATTACAAAGAATAAGATCTGAAACCCCCCGTCACTGAAGACTTTTGAAATAAACACATCTTTCTGACTTTTAGGGTGCTTTGAAATCATACCATAAACTGCCAAAGGGATCCAGACCCAGGAGGAGAACAGTTCACAGACACGATATCTCCTTTTGCAGCATTATTGTTCCTCCTCCTAGCTCATCATGTTGGGGTTGTTTCCAGTGGCTACATGAGCAGCTTATTGCTAACATCTTTGTCAAGTAAAATAGTTTAAACATGCGTCCATGGTACAAGTACACTCAGTAATTACAATTTTAAGACATGAGCAATCAATTAGGAACCACACTGGCATGGAGATATATTGACAATACTAATTGTCTTCTGTTACTGTCACTGCTTATTCTGCTTCATTTTGTTTATGCCTTTCCCAGAGAATTCAGATTCACGTGGGGGACTGCTGGGCAGCTGTGTGAGTTGGATGCCAGTCTGAAGTGTGTATTCCTGGCTCCCTCAGCTCTGCTGTCTGAGTGACAGGCTTCTCATAGACAGTACCCACTTTTAAAGTACCCACAACTTTGCTTTGGCTGGCTGATGTAGCTTTGGGGGCCAAGTGTCAATCAGCATGGGGTTCAGCTTGAAAATGAGTCATGGAGGCACTGAGATTACTGAGTAACATTTTCCTTTACTCCGTTCTGAATTGCGGAAGTGTCAACTTCTTTGGGATTCCATAGGAGACGCAGAAGTGAAATACACTTCTGTAGCTTAAAATAATATTCTGCCATGGCAAATTCTAAAGGTAAAGAATCTACCCTTGTATAGATCCTTCCTAAGGAGCTGTGAAAATGTGCCCAACTACTAAGGAAGCTAATAAGGAAAGAAGACAGTTGTACTAAGACTATACGCTGATTACTAGAAGTGCATCTGCTGTCACATTTAACCCATTGCCTACAGTTCTTCCTCACTCTTCCTATCTCTTTTCATTTTTTTTCCTTTTTCAAAGGAAAAACAAAAACAAAACAAACAAACAAACAAGAAACCATCAACAACCAAAAAACAAACAAAAAAACCCAGTGTATTTCATGAAATCAATCCAATATACGTAATAACCTGGCAAGGAATAGTAGTGCTTTTGTAATTGCAGCACTGAGTATCATCAAAATGGATACAAAAGATGATCTGCAAATCATTTTAAGCTAATATAGCAATAAGTAGGAATTATCATGAAGAGAAGTTTGATTAACTATGTAAAGAAGAGCAAGGCAGATAAGATTTTTTTTTTTTTGGATTGTCATTAGTAGGAAAGGCAGTGATGGTAAAGTATGTATGAGGGAAAAAGTGAGAGCTGAATGCAGTTTAGGTCAGATATTAATAGGGTTTGGGAATAAAGGAGGAAGAGGGTTGGCAGAATTTGTAAGTGGAATCTGAAGACTGCAAACAAGACTGAAAATCTAATAACTGAGACTTCAGAAGAGATGTAGAGTGAAATTCTAGGGGGAATATATACCCAGTAGAGGTTCAGGAGTTTGCAAACATAATCTCTGTGTGGGAAATTACTAACCAAACACAAATGCTCAAAGCACATCCACATATCTTCTCTCTACTCTGTACTTTTCTCCCACCACACTGTACTGCTGCTTTGGTACTGAAAATAAGGCAGGGAAGGTCAGGGATATTGAAGAGTTGATATAAACATGCCATCTCACACACTTTCCAAATGGAAAGATTGAGTTATGAGATACGCTCTTTCTCTTCTTTGACTGTATTTTGGGTTTCTATTTCTTCCCATTTATGTCCCAACACACACACACAAAAGCTACCAACCAATCAACCAACCAACCAACCCAATAACCTAAAACCCACCCTCAAATGCCTATGCACTAGCCGAAGTTCAAAGTTTGAACAGATCCTGTTAATTTACTTCCGTGTGATCAACAAAGTCAATTGAGTTCAAACCTTGCAATTTAAAATGTGGCCCACCATGAGCACTGATGAGACCAAGGTGGAAAAACAGCCCTTCTCAGGTTTTGCAACTGTTTCCTGGGGAGGGGGGGAACGGGACATCCAAATCTTTCTTCATTATGTCTTTTTCTCATTTTCATATGTTGCAAAAATCTTCTTTAAAATCTCTTTAGTAGAGATATCTGAGGAGAGAGAAAAGGAAAACTTGAAAGAACATACACCAGATAGAACTTCAGCAGTTTACAAACACAATTTTTATGTAGGGAGTTACAGTCCACAATGAAATTCAAAACTAATACATACATTGCCTTCTCTTCTGCTTTGCTCCAGCTCCATATCTGTATAGAAGACATAAACTCCATTCTGTCAAGGAGACGAGACATGCCCCCAAGTCCTGTTTTCCCAACAACAGAAATCCAGCTATTGACCTAATTATGGGACTCTCCTTGCTGAAGGCGAGGGAATGACCTTTTCTAAGTAGGAGTAGATTGCATATCTCTGCATACCCCTTCCAGCAGGTTACCTTAAGGTTATCTGTCAGCCTCCCTAACTTCTCATCATGGGGATAATCTTCTCTGACCTGTGCATTGCTGGGTAACTCAGGTACAAGGTTGCACAAGAAATGGCCCCATGGTTCCTGATGAGCAGAAAACTAAGCATTTAGAGCAAAACTGTGTTCAGTTACAGCCCTGAAACTCTAATAAAGGTGAATGGGAGTACATGAGTTCAGAATATGGGTCTTCCATTTTAGAGTGTACTTGACTCTGTCCCAACTCTGAAGCTGTCAGTTTCCGCTCTGCCCAACACCCTTTCTCACTTGAGACTCATATGTCACTGTCTGGACTGTAGCTGATGGTTCCTTCTCATCTCATTGTTTATACTCTCATGACCTTTTGTTGTTCAGGTGTCAAGAGCCCTCATTATCATTTTAGACATGAGGTCATGCTTCTAATCAACTCTCCCCCCTTATTCAATTAACATTTCCAATGTTTTTAAATTAAGTGCATTGGTCCACAGGCCAGGGTATTTCCTTCCAATTAGTACCAGTAGTGAAAGGCATATATCAAAGTTTATTTGCTCATATCAGTGGTCTCTTTTGATCTGCTGAAAGGATCTGGTGAACATACAATTAAGAAGTTCCTCCTAGGTATCTTTCCCCAAAGGACCAACAATACCTGCTGGGGTCTATTAGCATTTCAATATGTTTCCCACCTCAGGAAATGTCTCTGCTTCCTTGCCTGCCTGGTTAATGTAACTGCATGCATATTTTGCATGCATACCACTTAAAATCACTGCCGGCCATTGCTGAGACTCATTATCCTACACATTGCACAATTAGGGTTTAGGCTTGTGTTCAACCTTCTTCACCTCTCATGGAAGGGTAAACGTGCTTTGCCATTTGGGAAGGGTCAAACATTCAAACCTGTCAGAGAGGGACCAGCAGCATCCATGCCAGACAACAGAGAGTGACAGTGCTCTGTAGGAAACGCTTGTTTTAGACCTCTGATGTGCACATTTCCTGATGTCTTCACACTCTTATCTCTAGACCATGCGTGATTACCAGGCCTTGTCTTCATAGCCGCTGGGCAAATGGACTGAATAGAAGGGTGCTCAGACAGCATGAAGACTTCCTGATCGCAGCCTCAGATTACATCACTTGGAAGGAGAGCAGAATAGCTTGTGGGGAGGATATTCCACCATGTTATTAGTTTAAAGTACAGAACGCTTAGTGCAAACCAGAACATGTCAGAAAGAAACCATTTTAATGAGACTTAGGAATAGATCAACTCTGCCAGAAGTTAGATGGGAGTGTAATTGCCTCAATATTTGCCCGTAGCGATGCACAGTATGTCTACGTCTTGACCTGGTTTAAGCATGTCAAAAGGATTCTTTACCCAACTGTTGGTTCTCACAATTACAAGTCAATTGCACCAAGCTCACATTTGAACTCAAGAAGATTCCTATCTGCATCTTGCCAAGGCCAACCTGTGCAAACAGAGTCCATAATTGCGAGTGTGATTATAAACAGAGATAGTCCTAGAGCATTGAAATTCAAGGCCCATTTCCAACTCTGTGCCCAGGTGGCATGTGGAAGTTTTCTTTACTTGAGATCCCACTGCAAATACATCATGTAAGAGTGACAGTTGAGTTACAGGAAATTTTTGTTCACTCTTCCCCACTTTTGTCTGCCCCTATGACTGACAGCAATGTCTGATGTGCATTAGTATGCAGTGGTGGTTGGACTCAGGTGTGCTGTATATCCTCCTCTGGGCCCAATCCCTTCAGTGCTGTCCCACTTGAAGTCCAGTATCTTGTAAGTATAATCTGTGTCTCGTTGATCAGAATGATAGTGATCTTTCCTCCTTTTATGTTTATTATAATTATGTAGCTTTTACTATGCAGGGGTAAAAAGTTCATGAATGGTCCTGAGTTTGTTTCTTGTGTAGTGGAGAACCATCTTGTGGTTTGTGGTGTGTGGGGAGGGGTAGTTTCGCAGACCAATCTGGACTAAGCATCTATTATATGGATTGCTGAGATTATAAGGGACAAGACTCAATGGCCCAGATTGTCCTGTCTAACTCAATTCCCTTTGTATAGATCAGGGACAGAGGTTTTCTTTTTTCTTTTTTCTTTTTTTTTTTTTTTTCCTTCCCCAAAGTGCACTCAAGTACATTTCAGACTGAGAGATCAGTTTCGGAATTCTGTAAGGAAAGTAGTTTCAGTTATCTAAATGGTTAACAGAATTTTTAAAAGAGGGGGAAAAAAACACTTACTGACATACACAGCAAAAGAAATAAAGAAAGGATACCAGTGGCAACATTAATGGGGCCAGGAGGAATCTAATCTAAGCCTTTTAGGTGGAGAGTGCTGAGTCCTTTCTTGCATTTATCAGTGAAAATCAGAAATAACTCCCCCAAAGTCAGTAGATTTATGCCAGCATAGCCCAAGGAAGCAGACTGCCTGGAACCACTGCTAATTTGAACACAGACCAATATAAGTCTGTAGGAATAAATCTTACATAGCGGGTATTAAAGTGAAGTGTTTGTGTCAGCCTAACCTGTTCCAAATGTCAAAGTCTGAAGGATACTGCAAACTAGGAAGATCTGTTGTGAGAGAGAGAGAAGGGGGGAAAAATATTTTGCCTGAGAGTATTCCTACAAAAATTAGTAGTGGTTTTGGCATTGGTTTCAAGGTATGCAGGATTCAGTTCATGGGAGACTATGATAACAGGAATTTTAGAAAGGAAAAGTTAATAACCCATCAGTGAAAGAGTATACTGATCTGAGTTCCAGCATGCTTCCTCCAAGATCATAAGCATGATTGGACAAATATTGAATGAGAGTATTGAAATAGCTGGAAAAGGTTGTTCCCAGTTTACAGTGAGGGCAGATGTCCCATTCGTGGGGTTGGTGATGCTTCTTCCGGGCTTACAGCATTTTGCAGCACAGAGGTGAGAGCTGGGGCTGGATGGTGTGTGGGTACAGAGGTCTCTGTCCTCATGTTCCAGTGAGGGTTGCAATGGGGACGTCCAGAGTTGCTCTTGTATCAGGAATGAAGTCATCTCCTCAGAGCAACTTTGTGAACTTTGTGATCCAGTCCATCATCCAGCAAAAACAGAAAGAAACTTTCTGTATGACAGCAGTGTCAAATGAATGAGGTTTGTGGAGATGCAGTCCCGTGAACACGAGCTTTACCTGAGCTAAGAACCTGTGTGTTATGTACCTCTGATTAAATCCAGGATCATCCCTCTTTTCAGTACAAAAACCTAAATTCAATTTATTTGTACACTCAACAGGGTTGGTAAGTTTGCAACCCCAATAGGCCTGGGAAAAACTAATAAGATTTGATTCATTTATCATTGTAGCCTTGGATTTAAATGCCACAGTCACCAGCTTTCTCCCAGGAGGAGCAAAAAATCTTTAGATACTGATATCAACATATTGTCTGCATGACTCTGTTTATAAAGAAATCTTGTTGTCACACACAGATCAATAAGAGGCAGGTATGCCTTGAGTTTCTAATCATTATGAATTCATTTAGAATTCAATGCAATGGCAGCAATCACGTTGAATTCATTAGGGGATTTGCAAGGATGGCTTATGTAGTTCCACAGCAATTCCTTTGTAATTCAGCCCTAATTAAGCATTATTTCATGCAGGAAATAATGAGCTGTGGAAACACTGTTAGTGCCAAATAATGGAATGAAGGTGTGTTTACATATTATAAAGACTCCATGAATGTTCAAAGAGGTTAGAGTAGGTCTTGACTTTTTTAACCCAGGGAAGAGACAGGGATCCTAAAGGAGTCATCCTGCTTAACTCAGTTGAGTATAAGCTAAAAAAATATTGAATTAGAGAGGTACACAGCGGAAATTGGAAATTCACTCTGTCTTTGCACATTTGAAATATCAGTGGTTTAATTATTAGATTGTTTCCGAGTCAGTGCCATTCCTAAGAAGAGTTTACTGGTTAGCCAATGCTCAGAGTAATTGGGTTGGTGTAGCAGACCTCATTGTTATTTATAGCAGGGAATAAAATTTGAAAAAAAATCATTTGAAGAGAAGTTTTTAACACCAGAAAATAGTTTCCCAAGTCATTTAGGGCCAGACTTCTAAGTATTCAACATCTACATCTTTCCCAGAGGCCAATACACTGGGGGTTCCCAGCTCTCCTCCATTCCCTCATATATTCCAATCAGGGCTCAATTCTAAAATGAAGAAAGCTCCCTGTTTCATAGGGACGTCGACACGATCATTTCAACTCTAACAGTACCTACTGTGTCTGAGAAAGGATAGGACCATGTTCAAAGCCATGTGGATCTGCTTTCTGAAGAGCAGATGGCAGAAGAGCCCCAGGAATGGCTCTGTAGTCCATCACTGTGATTGTCCAAGAGGGGATAGGTATGAGAACAGGGCACACTGTCACACATCTTACCCCATATAACACGGTGAGTGGGATTTCAAAAGAAGTTGCAATTTTGGCTTCAGATCAAAAATCAGACCCCAAATCAGATTTTGGCTGGCACTATGGCATGCAAATATTGTTACAAATATTCATCTCCTTAGTCACAAAAGTTTTTTTTTGTTTTTTTTTTTTTTTGTTAGTCTGTTTTTGCTTTGAAAGCTCAGCAAAATGCCTAAAACATCAACCATTTTGAAAAACTCGGATATTAGCAGTGGGGGGTGGAAAATGAGACAAAAAGCCATTTCTATGAAAAAAAGCCACCATATTATTTCTGCAAGAGGTGCTTAACTATTCTAATTACCTTAGACACAGCTATTACAGAAGAGTATCTGGAAATGGACCTTGTGAATTTAGCCCATCAAAAAAAGGATAAATAGCATTATAAAGGCTTATAACTTGTGATCCTTGTGATCACCATGACTGTGGAGGGGGAACAGAGGGACAGATATGTTGGACATATTGTACCACAGCTGGCCAAAAGCTTCTCAGCATTGAGCTGGATTTGGGTGTCCAAGGACAAGGGAGAAATAACTACACTGTTCCTATGCGCCCCTGAGGTGCTGCTCACTGGCGATTGGTGAGGGGTGGAGGGAGCACAGTCTATTTCCTCCCTGGTCTCCTGGACTCTCCCTGGGCATGGGAAATCACAGAAACATAGAATGGCTCGGGTTGGAAGGGACCATAAAGATCCCCCAGTTCCAAGCCTCCTGCCAAGGGCCGGGATGCCACCCACTAGATCAGTTTGGCCAAGGCCCCATCCAATCTGGCCTTGAACACCTCCAGAAATGGAGCATGGAAATGCCTGTGTGGAAGCCACCACAGAAGGTGATTACCCAGGCACCACAGAAGGAGCTACCCACACACGGAATCATAGAATCATAGCGTCATTTAGGTTGGAAAAGACCTCTAAGATCCCCTAGTCCAACCTTTAAAGCCACAAAGCCTGCTGGGTTCTGAGTTGCTAAGGGTGATAATGCCTGTGAGAACAGCCATTCGGATGCCATTTTCTGCCCACTGCCCATGTTGCTAATGTCTCCCAATGGCCACAAAGATGGCTGTCATCTCCCAGCAGCCACTGCGGGATGAGGAGAGCCAGTCAGAGCAACAACAAGGCCGAGAAACCTTTCTCCGGCAGTGGAACTTTCTCTGCTGCGTGGAACAGATGATTAACTATTATAGCTCCCAATATCACCATGAAAGGCAGAGTGGGTGACAAGGTCAGGGAGAGGAAGAGCTTATTCTAAGTGTTTGCTTTCTATGACTGATTTTGCAGGTCCCATCTTTACCGCGGTGGAGGCAGGCACTGTGTCAGTCCTTCAATCAGGCTGGCATTTGCCCTAACCTGTATTGACTTCTGAGACCTCTTCATTTCCTCCTCTGACTCTCCTCAGTCTTTCAGCTCTGAAATTCAATATACAAGAGATAGGAATGCAAGAAAGCCTAAACTAATCAGGTGTTGTCAGGTGGGAGCTTTGTGACATATCACAAGCAATGGTTTTATTTCTCTCATTCTTCTGGAAAAGTTGTTTGGGTTGAATTCAAAATGGAGGTCAAGTTAAAGAAGCAGGACTTACTATTGGAACCCATACTTTAGAAATATCTCTTTTGCTTTCAAGAGGAACTAGCAGCACCCCAAATGCTTCAAAGATCAAATTCAAGCTCCTGCTAGTCCAAGCCACTGATGGCTCTGTTCAAACCTAATTATTTGTATGTGGTGTTTTGTTTCTGTTGTGGCTGTGGTTGCTTCGTGTAGATTTTTTCACCCCTTTCGCTTCAAAACAGTAACTTTCCTCAACAGATCTGGCTTCAAACAAAAGGAGATGCTGCAGCTTTAATGAAAATTTAAAAGTCAATGAGACGCACACAAAAAAGAGACATGACCCAGGATGAGCTCAGTCCAATGAATAAATTCAAACCATTTAGTGAATGTTTGGAAAGATCAGAAGGGCACCTTTGCTTGCAGCATTTTAACAAGCCTCCATGAATTAGTGAGAGGCCTGAAAAATGAGTGGCAGTGGTGGGGAGTAATTCAGTTGTGATCACTTGAGGGTGATGAATGAGGAAGTGACATAGTCTGTGCAGAGAAAAGTCATCTTTTCTGAAACAATTGTACTTAGCCTTCATGGCTGGAGATTGATATTGTGATGATGGTAATGCTGGTAATTAATGAAACAATCCTGGCTTTTGGGGGGAATGTTAGAAACAAGGCTGACAGAGTAGTATGAAGACCCAAGGAGATTTTCTCAAAAGGCTGAAATATTCCTAGATGCTGGATGTTGCTGTATGAGTTTGATAAATTTGTCTTTAGCCAGGGATATTGAGCATGGTTTAAAAGGGCTGGGAAAAAATGACTTCAAGGCACGTTTTAAGGTAGATGGAGGATGAATTAAGATTAATGAGAGTCTCACAAGTGGGCTGAAACTAGCAGTCCTGATATGAGAACAGTGATAAAAGCCAGCAAGACCAGCCTCAGAATGTGAATTACTTGTTTTATTCAGTGTCCCTTGTGGTTAGATCTAAGCCATTTGTGTGTGCATGTGTGTGAATGCATGTATGTATGACTGACAACCATTTCACGTTAATCATGTACAAAATCTCAATGACAATCAAGACAAAAGGAAGAACACATCCTTAAGTCCCAAGATGCAGGACAACATATTTCTTTCTCTCCCTAAAAAGTAAATCAAAATGCTGATTGTGTCCTGTTAATAGTTAAATGCGCTGTAAGTTAAATAGACCTAACAAGGCAGTTTTCAAATAGGAAACCTGGTAGGAGTTTAATGACATCTTACAATACACCCATCCTGGCAATATAATCATTAAATTTTGTCAAGTGTAAAAACGAATGACAAAACATTACCCCAGAGCAACTTACTGTATAAATGCAACAATGAAGCTGCTAAATGGTTTCTCTGGATATTTACTTCGAGATCGGAAGTCATATTGATTTGGCTTCATCTCCTGAAGGGCATGGGTTCATAGTTTTATGGACAATGCAGGATAGAAAGATTCACCTTACAAGAGAAATTTCCAAGACTGCACTGCAAATTGATGTAGAATTATTAAAAAGAGAGCAGCCAGACATGACAGAAACTGCCTTGGAAGCACAGAGATTTGTGGGTTTTTGAAAGATGGCATTCATACCACACCAGAAAGAAGTGGATTGCACAGAGAGTATCCACACTCCTGTGCACCATCCCTAAGATTGCCTGAATCCAGGCAGAACATTTGTTGCTTGGAGAAATTTCAGGGGAGGAGAGATCTCATTGCTGAAAGTTCCTTGATGCAAAAGCCATTCATCATGAAGATGAAAGCAAAAAATACCCATACAAATATATGTAAATACATTCAGATATTTGTGAAGATGAAATCCTAAACTCCAAGGGGATGTCAGAATATGAGACATTGCAATTGTGGCTTGTCTGAGGTTGGAAACTGGATAACCCTATGGTCTGCAGTGGCCAGCAGGGATGGATTACACCAAAACAAGAAACGAAATGCCATATGCTGAAGATCTTGGTAATGCAGTGTCTGTGTTTTCCCCTATCTATCACCTGTTTAAAGTATAGCACACCTAGAGGACCCATATGATGTAGATACTTGTATTCCCACTAAGAGAAGTGCTTGCACGTAGCATCTTTGAAAAATTTAGATAATATTATACCACCCTCACAGCTTCCAGTACTAAGGTCTGACTGAATTCCATAGCCCTTGCAAATGGAGACTTCTGCCTTCTGTGCCCTTGAACGACAACTGTTCTACATAATTTCTGGGCAAGCAAACAGGCCTTTGAAGGCAAAGGAACTACTTACTTTGGTATACATCACTCTAGTTAATTGCAGATGGCAGGACTGGAACCAGGACATGATTCAAAATGTGAAGGACTTCTTTGTATTATACCACACTCCCTTTTATACTTCTTATTTAGTGTAAAAAGCCATAACCTCAATGTGTATTAACTTTGATATTGCGTTACACCAACAGCATAATGTAAAGGGGCCCTGATGAAACTCAGACAAAACTTTTTGAGTAGCAACTGGACCTAAAGAGATTTTCTCATTAATGAAAGAACTGTTCAGTATTGGTCATCTTGAGGCTGGCCAAGCCTTATCATTTTACTCAGTTTATTTCAGTGTTTGAAATCCTTAAGAAACAATGGGAGAAAGAAAACACCTCCCAGTACAGCTGAAAAGGGTGGCTGAAGGCTGGGAGAAATTAAGACATCCTTTAACTTTTCAGTTCTTGGGGGTAAATCAAGTGTTTTTGACACTCCTGTGCTCACCAGCTTGTCTGAATCCCATCTACAGAACGATTTTCCCTGCATCATGTAGTAGTCACACATCTCACATGGAGCAGAATGACATGTCTAAATGGTAGCTGCTAGCTGCCCACTCTCTTGTCCTTGGTCTCTTGGTCTTGGTCTCTCTTCAGCTCACTTCACACAGCTCCTTGTCAGTGATTACCTCCTGTTCTGCATTAAATACCACCGACTCTGGGTAGCCAAGAAGGAGAATAAGACATGGAAGGGATTAACTCCATTAAGTAAAGCCTCTGACAATTTAACTCCTGTAATTAAATACTAATTAAGTGATATTCATCTACTACTGGGTGTTGAGTTATGAAAGCACTCTAAACAGCTATGTGTGTTCTCTTGGTGTTTTTCTTCATCTTGCTCAGGATGCTGCAGAAATTAAGGCACCCTGCCCTTCTCAGAGGGGCACAGAGAGAGCTTTACTCTGTAGCTGTGTGGCATGCAACAACAGAAATGCTGCTGTGTACCTGATCAACTCCTGTCCTCTACAAATAGATGAGTTCTGCAGAAAACTTCTTAGAATGTGTCTTTCATCCACCGCCACCTCACAAATCAGAGTAGTAAGACCCATGTGTCTCCTTTCTGTATCAGTATACTTGAACACATGGGCAAGAGCCTACCTAGAAGGACTGAGAAACACTGCTGTGCTGGAGCCTTACTGTCTGGTCATGTCCCCTTCTTACAAATAGGCATTCAACTTCAGCGACAAGCAGGGGAATAAAGATAAACTTTCCAGCTTTGTAGGGCAGCATTTTAGCCATCAGGTAATTTGGAAAGAGCCATCTCATGCTCATCTTTTAGAGTTATTCCAGTAATATAAATCTCATTTTTAAGCCATCTTGCCTTTAAAAATGAAAACTGAATCTGAGACATGCTTTTGTTCATTTTGAAATAGATTCTTCTCTAATTTATGAAATTATGCCTTTGTATGTAGAGCCCAACTCAATTAGCTCCCTCAAATGGCTATTTTCCACTTGATCTAAGCTACACTCTGAGGTTATAGCCATAGACCTCTCTACCACTACAATAATAGGACTATTTTGGCATCATTCCTTTTAGATTTGATTACTTTTTCCTTCAGCCATTAGCAAATGCTTTTTTCCTAGCTAAATCCTGATTCATGTTCTCCAGCTTCCTTTTTCCTTTTTTTTTTTTTTTTGGTTCTCTTTGGTGTTTCTGACACCTCCTACTGAAGTGTCAATTGCAAGTTTAATTAACACATCCTCTGTCTTCTTATTCCATACGAGTAATGAAAATACTGAATAAATGCAGATCCTCTATCAGTCCCATTGGTACCCCAGCTCCTTCCATTAACCAGGTTTGCCTTCATAGAGTATTCTGCATGTGGTATTTTGTTTAAATCCCTCAGACACTCTTTTGACCTTGTAACAGAATATGCATCTAGTTTTTTCTAGTTTTTTTCCCCAGGTGAAATCACCGTAGGTGAAAAGGCTTTGGGTTTTAGCCCAGAACTGCCACTCGAGTATGTGGACTGGAATGAACTCCATCCACAAACACTGAGCAGAGAATCCCTTGGGTGCAAGGAAATTCCCAACCAACGTAAACCTGGCAGGAGCAGACACTGTATCAGCCACCTGCACTTATGTGGGTCTTGGGAGGGAGAGAGCAGAGAGGAAAGCACAATGCTTAGCAAATCTCTCCTGTGCTTCCTCAGCTGGCACAGAGTAAGGATAAATGCATTAACCACCTATTGCACTTAACTCTATCAGGCCATAACAGTGAGTCATTTCCTCTCTCCTTCAAACTTTTCTTGTAAATGTTTTTTTTTTCTTTTTTTTTTCCCGTTACCTCTGATTAATTTATTTAAGTCTTTTGCATTACTGTGCTAACAATACAGTAAAAGGATGTTAATATATAATAATTACATATTTACTCAGTTATCCACTTGGGTATACAACTACTATGAATTTAATGTGCTTGGCTCAGTATCGAATGGCTTCATCATTCTGCAGGCAAAGCCTGTTTTCTGGAGCTTGTTCGGTTATTCTATAAACTGAACTGACAACTGAAAGTTAATAGCAGCAGTGGCTGAGAGGGCTTTGAGTCCTTTTTACTCTTTGTTAAGTATACATACCCATAAAATGTATGTGTCAAAAGACTGCCCTTGGAGCCTGCATTTTGGGAGGAACTTGCCTTACCAAGGCTGATCTGCCTCAAGAGGATGGTGTACTCAGTCTGCCTCTGTAGGCCATGTTCAGACAGGAGGGAGTGCCTCCTGAGGTGCCAGTCTCATTCCATTGACCAGAGGCCTCATTTTGAGCTAGCTGATATAGTGGGAGAGGAATGCTCCAGTTGTGGTGGCTGTTGTAGTTTTCTTTAGATGAACGATTCCACTATAACTTCTAGATGTCTCACTTTCTATGTTGCAGACGCCCAGTTGTGGCTCTTTCCTAAGGCTGCTTGTTCACTGTGTTTACCAGTGAGTATTAAGACACCTCTAACAAAAGACTGGAGGTTTAAATTAAAGTCCAGGCTTTAGAGATTTACCTTATATATATTGCCTTTAGAGATTTGCCTTTTGCTTAAACCTTAAAACCAAGCAAAAGAAAGGTAAGATGGGGCCTTACAGAAGCCCTGTGAAAGGATTATATATAAATTATTTTGCCATTTCTCTCGCAAACTCATATATGCATAACAGTGTTTCAAACACAAATCCCAGGTAATCATGTGAATTTCAACTTCTGCATGGAAAGGGAATATTATAATCCTCCTTTATGTTGTTTTTTTTTTCTTCCCAGGTCCTCAGCACACAAAGCTGTCTGCCTCAGAAGCTGGGATAGCAAGAGATGAAACCCTGAATCCCTTGTGGTACTCATTTTGCACACTACTGTACAGCTCCTACATTTCTGTGATTTGCATTTCCCTGTGAAGCAGCCAAATGAATTAACATTAAAGATGGAGACTGAAAGAACGATATTCTTGTTAAAGAAGCTCTCTCTTTCAAAAATCAATGAGATAATATCCTTTTAAAGCTGTTCCCAACTGTTGTCTCTCCTGATTTGGCTCTATGGGAATTGGAAATATTGGGGAGATTAATGACAGATTTAACCACAGAGAGGTTCACCTTATTTCGATCTGGTATGGTTAATGTCCTCTAATGCTTTGTCCATGCTGTGAAATCAGACAAGAGGCCATCTCAATGCTTTTATTTGCTCAGGTGAAGCGCTGGGTAACTGTGACTTTCTGGATTACTATAGGGGGGTGACTAGGCAGCTGACAGAAAGTCGATGGCTCCATGGAAAAACATCTCACCTCCAGCAGGCTTGCCACCACTTTCTCCTTGCCAGCAGGGAGCAGCCTGAGCTCACCTCGCCAGCAAGAGCTAGAGCACTCCTCCTGATTAGTCCTGGAAGAGCCTGCCAGGATGTGCTCATATCATTTCAGCTGCACAGAGGCACCTTGCTGGCTTCTTAGAGCTCCAGCTTCACAAAACATTATAGGAATAATAGTCCTTACAGGATCATTTCTAAATGAGTTGTGAAAATAGATTAGGTATATTCAGTTCAGGCAAAAAGTATTTTTTGATAGGCTTTAGGCAAACAATCTGTTCCTTTGATACATCTTACTAGTGAGTTTCAAAGAAATCAAATTGATGAAGCTGTGAAGAAAGCGATTTGTTAAAAATTAAGTCTTTTTCTTTGGAGATTCAAGTTGAAAGAACATCTCTGTGGACTGTGCCTAATCAGAACCTTTGAACACTATCAGGCATGCCCCATTAGGGTTGCCAGCCTTCCAAAACAAATTACTTACAGTAATCCCTTGCCTGATGTATGCAGTAAAAGACAATAGTGCAGCTCGATAGCTCTGTCATTGCATGAGATTTATAGTGTGCAGCTGAGCAAACTTCAATTTATACTTTACATCACAAAGTGGCCATGAACCTCACTTCAAGACAAAGACTATTAAAACTATCAAACTTACTTAACATAACTGGCCAGGTTCGCAGTAGCTCTAGTGCAGTTCTGTCAGCTTGAGCAGAGTTGTACTGATTTACACCTGATGAGAATCTGCCTGTAATAAGCATCCCCTTCCTCCCCAGAGTCTGGAAACTTTTAAAACAATCTTTGTCATTAGGGGCTGTGAATAGGCTACGCAGCAGCGAAAAGAGTAAATCAGTCTTCCCTTCATTCACAGGCATTACAATTGATTACATTTATAAAGTTGTTGTGAGATTCCTCAACAGGTGTAAAACAGCATAGTTCCGACGACAGAAACAGAACTCCATTCATTCTTTTTTTTTTTTGGTGTGCATCGCTGTGTGTTTAAGCTCATTCCTTAAACAATTATTTTCTTTACATACTGAGCATGATGTTGTTTAATCCATTCTGTGACCAGCCACTTGAATCATCACAAAGGCTTCATAATGTCATTAAAACATTCAACTGGATCATAAAATAATTCTGAAGTAAATGAAGCACAGTAACTTAAATTATTCAGTAACTTGCAACTGTGCAAATGTAGTAAGGGGACCGTGCATTTGATGGTAATTGGAATACAGTAAGCCATCATCTAACCAAAAAAAATGCAGTTTGGATAATCACATTTCTTAATAGACAAAAAGTGTCAGCAATGTCATATGTCTTACAGAAAGAAAAAGGAATGATTCCTGTGGTGTGAATTATGACAAGCACAAATCTAAATAGGTAACCATGTCCTGCATGAAGCTCAGCTTAAGGAGCTGAAGGAAGAGCAGTGTGGTCAGAGAAACCAGGAATTCAGCCTTACCAAAATGCTGAGACCTTACAGAAGGAGGTTGGCAGCTCTGGTGGGGCCAAGGAGAGTGGAAGTCTTAGGATGCTACTCAGCTTTTTGGGCAACTGAATGTTAAAACCTTCCTCCTCTGAGACATTTGAACAGAAATAAGTTTAAGCAACAGAGTTCTTCCAGGTACTGGGGTGAATCCCTTGTTCCAAGCACAGTTCCTGCTCATGGATTAGACTCTTTTCTAGGGCTTGGAACCTGAATTTAAACTGACTGCATCCCACCTCTGAGACAGTGCTTTATTCAGGCAGAAGAAAAGCTTCCTATCCCTCCTTGAAGGGGGCTTAAAGTAGACTTGGACCACATCAGTCCTCACCAACGCTCTCAGGAGAATTCTGAAATCACTGAACACTATTCACTGATTGCTATACATATAAAGCAATTACATTAAGTTTTCTTGGCTTGAGCAACAGAGCTACCTAATATTCTTATTTCATCTGATTCTTCTTCCTTTGTTTCCTCTTCCTCCTCTCTCCAAAAGGAATGTCACCTCTGATGAAGAAAAAGTCTTCATTTGCAGCATCAGTGATAAAAATACAAATAGTCTGCAAAGCATATCACAGCTGGCCTCACATGTTTCTCTTCCCAAACCTAATTTTGCTGTCAAGTACGGTTACGGAGATGGATTTGGATGATAGAGGAGGCCACTGAAAGCTTTTTAAAGATTTTTGTAAGAATGTTTTTAGGATCCTGTTAGATTCTAAAAAAAAAAAAAAATCCAGTTGGGCTCTGGAGAGCTTCTTGAGCAGCAAGATTTCTAAAACGAATAGCACCACGATCACCACTCAGTATTCCCCCTACAACTTGTATCACATTTTTGTTCACATTCACTTATGCATCACTACAGCCTTCAATACTTTGTCTATTGAACCCGCAGTGACCTGATCTACTCTGTATCTTGTACGTAGATATTTTTGCTGCAAACTCTCTAGTTTTGTAGTTATTGCTTGACATCATGGTACAGGAGTGGTTAATTTGCCTTGAAGTGAGCTGCCTTCTGCAATGTTTCCATACATATGGAAGTTAGCAAACAGAAAAACTCTTCAGGTGAAATTTTCCAACCCCCTTGCTTTTAGCCCAATTTGGCTACTGTCAAAATCATAGAGGCTTTGCCACCAATATCATACAAATAAAAGTTAACAAAAATCATTCACTTTTTAAAAGGACATTCTCTGAAATAAATCTTTTTTGCACAATATCTTTTGAACTAAATATTACTTCTCTTTAGGGGAGAAAATCTTTTTCTCTTTTCTTGGAATGAATAACATATTTATAATAAAGTTTGCTGTCATGATAAGTTAATTGAGGCAATAAGTCTTTGCAGCCTTTTCTTTGTGCTGGCCTCTAAAGCAGTGCCGTTTTTCTTTTTCGTTAAAAAAATATATAAAAAAAATACAGCTGGGCTGGATATTGAAATGACAATTCTGTTCTCTGCATGTGCACATTTGTATTTTTCCCCTATGATGTTACACTGAGGAGAAAAGAAGTGGATAGATTATAAATAAGACAAATTGTGCTAGCACACTTTTCTTGTTGTCTTCCCTTTACAGGGAAGGAGCTCTGCCCTTTCAATGAGAGGCTATTTGGAATTCAAACAGAATTGTAACTTGGCAGATGCTGATGTGGACAATAAGATAATTTAGGGCAAAGTCCAAGTGAAGGGGTGCTGCTCTGTGCTCCTGCTGAGCTCATATGGAAGCCAAGTGTTTACAGCATGTTGAAGGAGGAAATCAGGACTTTGCAGGTTTTAGCTTATATGTTGAAGGCAATCCTGGTACTTTCATATCATTTTGACTCATATTGAAACTCTTGTCCTTGGGTGTTAATGCCTCCATTCCTTTTGGTGTTACTGTCTAAATTAAAATAGGCTCTGATATTTCAGTTCCCATTGTTGTTGAGGACCAAACCAAAGTTTGAAGGGTTGAACATAAATTATTAATGGTAAGATGCAAACCTTGAAACAATAAGGCCAAGGTACTGAACAAATTATCCCATCTTGGGCTACATTTTCATCCAAGTCTCTTTGACTTTCAGGTGACTATTGGTATAAGTCTTAGGATTTGGCTATTGATTGCAATAGAATAAACAGCAACAGGAATCTTTCTTTTCAATGCAAGTGACTAGAGGCAAAAATCTGATGCTCTAAACAGATAAATTTATTTGACAAATTGTATTCACTTCTTTAATTCATGAGATAATAAATCTTGATGATAAATTCTCCCTCCAAACAACAGAACAATGGGAAGGATATCAATGTTTATCCACACACTGTAAACATACAAAACTCTTGCATATTGGAAAGGCCAGTAACACCTAAATTGATGGCTGCCTATTCAAGACATCTCATTTATTACAGTAGATGTGATGCAGACAAATAAAAGAATGACCCAAAGGAGGCTGCTATGTGCAGAAGAATAGGAGTATAATGAGGTCAGATAAAATGTCTGGGTCTCATTAATCCCAAAGAGCTAAGAGGGCTTTCAATGGCAGTTCAGCAAAGATGGTGAAGCATGATGAACAACGAGTCCATACTGACAGTAGTGTTACCAGGTAACCTGAACATATAGAAATCTCATCTCTTTGTAAATGGCCAAGCAAAGCACAAGGGCCCTTGGTAGTACACCTGCAGGCAAATGCTCTATTTATTGCACAAATATGGATCTGAATCAGTGAGTTGTTATTTTGTCCCTGCTCATTTACTCTACACTCTACCGATGTGAAGCAACACAAAGACTTGAAATATATGGAAATGCTGCTCTGAAACCAGCAGGGCCAAAACCAACAGTGAAATCCTAATAATAACATTTATATTAAGCTGGAATAGTTACCGGCAAAAATAGTTACAGGCAACTCCCTTTCCTCTTACTAACAATATATTTTCTTTTCATTTAACAATTATCAGTTTGGGGGATTCCTTCTCTTGAGTTACCCAACAGAGATCCTTAGCTCTCTGTTAGATATTTACTTGGCTAATATCTCACTTAAATATCTGTTCTTGCAAACTTAGCCCCCTTCAATATGGAACACAACCAATTTCTATCCCTTTCAGAATAACCTTTTATATGTTGATAGCCTGTTTATACACCTTCTGTTTCTATTACCTCCCTATAGGCCTCATTTTTTTTTTCTTTCTCTCTGTCTCTCTTTTTTTTTTCTTAAAAAAACCAAGGTCTTATTGTATTCCTATAGGGCTTATGCTTTTTTTTTTTTTTTTTTTTAAATCTACTTGTAATTTTTGTCATTGCCCCGTGTTTTTGTTTATCATTCATATGCAACAACCAGACTGGGCTGGTAACATACCACTTGTGTTGAGTAAAAATGGACATCTATTGTTCTTTCAGGATCTCCACTTTGGTGCTCGTTTTCAGTTCTGTGACTCACTAAAATCTCCAGATTCTTTACTGCTATGCTATGATCTAACCAGCCATTCTCCATTTTCTAATTTTCCTTCCTAACTACAGCATCTGTATCGAATTTAATCTTATTGATTTCAGGTCATTTATCCAATTTATTGTGATTATTTTGAAGTCTAATCCTGTCTTCCAAAATTCTCATGAGCTTTCCAGTAAGACGTCATCCACAAATTTTAGATGTGTACATTCCATTCCATGATCCAAGTCATTTATAAAAATATTGAATAACAATGGACAGAGGACAGGCTCCTGTGGGGTCGTATGATGTGACCTTCCAGTCTGACAGCAGGATATTGATAACTACTCTTTGCGTAAGGTTTTTCAAGCATTTGTGTATCAGCTTTGTAGTGATTTTGTTTATATGATAATCCTTCATACGACTGGCTCCCCTCCTCCTTCCACAAAAGCCCATTGTATTTTATATACTTCACTGCAACAATTCTTCTCTCTTTAATTACCTGATCTATTGAGACTACCCTCTCTTGTCAATGCCTCTTCCTAAGCAGGTAAATACGGCTTTTCTTTATCACCACTTTTTTGGACTCTGTTGTTTTCAGACTTGATTGCTGCCAATTTTTATTTTTCTTCTCCTTTAGCCTCAGCAGTAGGTTGAGATTCTGGCTTCCTGCTTTGCCTCTTCTCATTGAACTTGAGATCTGCATATTCTTTATTCTTTTCTCTTTTCTTTCCAATGATAATATCCCCTTAAGTCTACTCGTCCTCTCTCCAATGCCAGATATTCACCTTTTATGAAATGGTGCAGTTCCAAAATTTAATTAATAAATTGGCAGAACACTAAAGGTTTTTTTTCTTTTTTCTTTTTTTTTTCCTTTTTTTTTTTTTACTGGTGATAAGACACTGTATGGCTAAAAAAAAAAAAACCCACATCTGTTAAAATACATTTAAAAAGAAAAAAAAAAGCCATTGATTTGCTTACTCTCCATATTATCATATTATCAGTGACCTCTTATACAAGTTCAGGCAGCCATTGGTCTCACTCAAAGAGTCTGTCTGGAGGATGAATTACAGTTTTCCACAGCAGAAGGTTTCTTGGAATCACATGACGAAGGCTGTGCACATCTGCTTCCACCCAGCAGCCTCAGGATATATTTCCCAAATGCTCTCCAAGAAAGCATGAGATACTCTTCTATGTGAAATGGCCATACCAAAGCCTGGGACTCCCTCCATGAAACACTCAGAAGTGCCCATTCGTGCTTCTTTCATCTTAGTTTTATTGGACTGACTTGCCAAAAGCATGTTTCATGGATTTTGTAAAATCCAAGATGCCATCTGCCAGGCATGGCTGCTGAGTGCCCCCACAGAGCAGAGCAGAAATGGGCCAGGCCCCACCAATCACAAGTGGATTGCTGAGGTGGAGGCTGCAGAGCTGTAGGAAACACAAGAACTGCACTGATTCACGGCAGCTGGGGATCCAGTCTTGAATCCTAAATGAACACTTTAGCATTCACCCGAGGTCTGGCTCACGTTCAGTTGCAGCAGCGGGCAACTTATGTGCACAACACAGGGATTCATGTTGACACGGAGCTACCGCTCCATCCCCAGCTGCAGGGCACAGTCAGAAGCTGTGTGGTCCCTGGGTGTCCCCATTCTCTGTGTTTCTGCCTCTTATTGCCGACAACATTGATTTGCATCATTGGACAGAGGTGCTATATGCTAAAACAGATTCCTCAACACATTCATGCTCACAAAGTACAAACACTTGTAAAATGCGAGCACAATTAGTGTGTGTGCGTCTGTGTGCTTTGAGAGAGGCTGCGAACACTAATTGGTTCTGGTCTGAATCGGCTTCCTGGTTCAGGGCACACTTATAAAATGGATTTCAGCTACACATTCAGTGCCAAATGTAGCAGATGGCGGTAGGATAGTAAATTACATTAAGGAATACTTGTACAGTTTCTTTCCCACTTTTGTAGTTGAAAAACAAACAATTGAGTCGCTTAGGGTAATGGCAGATGCAGTTCCGTGTATTTCTACCACCCTAATAGTTTTATAGAATTATCTCAGAGAATAAAAAAGAAGGTTTAATAACCATGGAAATGATTTAAATATTCCTGAAGCGATCATCATTTCTAGTTTAGAAGTTTATGTTCCTCTGTTGCTAAGACTTAAATTTGTGTATCCAATTCTAAGTGTTTATGTACTCACATACTGCTTTTTTCTTTTCCTTTTTTTTTTTTCAGAAATTTCCCCTTATTTACAAACAAAAAAAAAAAAAACAGCAAAAAAACAGCAACAACAACAACAACAAAAACACATTTCTGTAAAACAACTTCTAGCCAACTGGAAGCAGTAAGTCACACCCCTAGTGCCACCAGCTTGTCGTGATGTATTGAGTCACTTCTTGTTTAAAATACTGGTTAAACTGTCTTCTACACATTTTGTTTTCCAGCTCTGCTTCCTTTGTTTGCCAGTTTCCACACCTTCTTTGAAAGATCTTTCATTTATCTGGTATTACAGCATCATAGATTAGTTCAGGTTGGAAGGGGCTCCAGTCACACCTCCTGCTTGCAGCAGTGAGCTCTGAGACCAGACCAGCTTGCTCAGATCTTTGTCCCATTGGGTCTTGAAAGTCCCAAGGACAGAGCTAGCCCAACCCTACTGTGATTATAGCAAGTGGAAATCTTTGGTTTGAATTCAATTCTATATACAGCATTTCCTTAGCATACCGCAAAGGAAAGCATCACAATACAATCCATCTACAGTTTGACAGAGGTTCAAGAAAAAATATGATTTACCTATTTGCATAACAGAAATTGGATTTTTTACAGTAATTTTTATTTTGCATAAAAAACTGTGTGAGTGAGTAGATGTGCATATACATGAATATCCCTCAGGTGGTTCTGTATTTATGATAAAGGAAGAGACTCAGAAGACTGCCTACCAATGTGGAATTTATTTTCTGTTCTGCCAAGACAAGATACAAATTAGTGTCCATTTTTGAGGGGCTAGATATCTCATTACATTGACAAGTATACTGATGGTTCTACAGGCAACTTGAGTAAAGTGTCCTGCCGGAGAAGAACCTTGAATATGAAAACTAGAGTTATCACCATCATGATAAAAAAAACAAGAACTGTTTTGTACAATGAAGCGCACAAGAAAACCATGTAAATAAAAAAGTAAAACTGTAAAAACACACGTTCATATTGTGATCTGGCAAAATAAAATTAATTTGTCTTTGTTTGTTTGTGATTTGCTTTGATCTTATTCACAGAAAGGTACACAAACTGGCCGAATTTTTCAATTCCACCTTCTATAGTAATGCTATCATTCATCTTACATTTGGGCTTAAAAACCAAGATGGTATATGGCAGAAGCACCACCTCTTTGTTTGTATGCCCTAGGATCTAAGTGTAAAGGTTAGGTATCTATCATTTGACCTGTGAGTATATTACTCAGCCACAGGGAGAGGGGCTGGTCCCTCCTGCAACCATAAATCACCGATGTGTGGCAGAATGATCATTCATATGATCTTGGTGTGCTCTGGTGGTGTCCTTGATATAAATGGAGCAGCTCGCGGCTGGTAGTAATTCATACCAAACATTTTTCAGGTTTTCAGTAAATGCCTGTAAAAGTTGTATGTTTGGGATAAGATCATCCATATAGCAAAGTCTTGTCCTCCTTCAGGACACCATTTTCAGAAAAAAAAGGAGGCAAGCAGATTTTCATAGGGTAGATTTAAACACATAAAGAACCGTGTTAAACTTCCCAAGGATTTTAAATGGGATGATGTAGAATTATAGAAAAAACAGGGCCGTCAAACATGGCTTAAGAGAAAGGTCACTGCACTTCTGTGTAGGAAACTCTTACAGCAGACTACAAGCAATCCTTCCCCAGGCTGGTGAGTGATTTAGACCAGCACAGTGCTGATGATCTGAAGAAAGTAGGGCTGGATGAGGGACAGATTTCCTTCCTGGGCTTTGGTGATGACAGCTGGAGTTGCTGTTTAACTGAAGAAGGACTATAGGAGAAAAGAGGACACAACAGGGTGGCTTAAATGTTGCAAAATACTGGGAAAGCAAGCTGGAGAAACAAATGAAGGATATTTCCCTGAGGTTTCCATATATTTTCATGCTCAGCCTGGAATTTGAGTCCTGTATGGAGATGAAATGTCTGGTCATGAGTGGGGCTGTCAATTGCCTTGTGCTTCCTCTAGTTCCTCTAGTTCCTGCAGGCAAACAATTCCTAGTAAAGATGCTTAATGTGTCCCTGCCTTGCCTAGAACTACTCTGAACCAGCTCAAAAGAGACATGTCACCTTTTGTGTCCTTAGCAGAGTGCTGAAATATTTAACTTTGGAATGGAGAGCCCTGAGAGTGGAATGGCTTGGGAAGGTGGCAATGGAGAGTTTAGGTAGGGCTCAGCTCCTCAGCTGATGAGATAGACGCCTTGTTGCTGCTGCACTGGTGCTTTGTGATCTCATGCTGAAGGTCCCCCCACCCAAGGTTGTTGTAATGCTACCATGAAAAAAAAAATTCTTCTGAAAAGGAATCAAAATGTTTTCCTTTTATTTTTTCTTATGGAAAATATTATGGTTTCCCCCCAGAGAGAACATGCCTTTTCCAAGGACTGGTTTACTAGCATACCACTGAAAGAGGTGAAACAAAGGTGAAAAGGTGTTTAGGGAGTTGGCCACAGGTATTAAAGAAGCCTCAGGCATGGTGTAATTGATGCCAGACTAAGCTGGATGCCAGAGGTTAGACTGCCAGCCCAGAATTTGGTGCTTTGGCATCCCCTCATCCCGTCTTCCCAGAGGGGGCCAGGTGTGGAGAGTGGAGCTGATTTCATCTTTTTGCCACCTGATGAGTCCCTAATGCAACAGGAATTTCCAGGTGGCCTATGTTTGGTTTGCCAAAGCAGTGCAAAGGGCAATGGCAGAGACTGCCCTACTGAGTCAAAATCTTCCAAGAACAATCCTTTTTCATATAGATAAGAGTTATTTTTATAACTTGATTCTCTTTTTCATCTATGGTAATCTACTTTGTGCTCAGAAGTATGTTTTATTAAAATATACTTCTTTCCTTTAAGTTCATTTAATTTAAATTAATGTTAACACTTTTGGCCAGGATCATTTGGCCCACTTATTGTCATGAATAACGAGCACTCCTAATTATATTCAATTCTTTATATTCCTTCTCCTTAAGATCCCAACCTGCCCCAAGAGCAGAACAGAAGCCCCCACTTCGAAGAGCTTGCTTTTTCTTTCAGAATAATGCATTAATGCTCCGAGGAAATAATAAACCTCAAAGCACCTAACCTAACCTATTTATTATTATTGTTATTATTATTATTGTTGTTGTTGTTGTTGTTGTTGTTGTTATTGTTTGTTTTTTATATCTGTTTTTAGAGTTTCTGTATTGGATGGTGCATGTAATAAATAAAGCTGATGGCCAATGCTCTGTCTGGAAGGGTCATTGACAATTCTGACCTTACGGTAAGTGTGGGAATATTAAGATGCCATTTTCTGGTAAACCAGTCATTTAGCTGCTCAGGAAAAGGTAGGGCACTGCTTTCTGAGCAGCTGTTCCTGCACTTAAGGCACCTAGTGGAAAACCGTGAAAGTGCATCAAGACTTCACCATACATGAATAACTGATAAAGCTTTCAGTTACTAAACCTACAGAGAAAGAAAAGCCTAGGAAGGTCTCACAGGCTTTTAATGAGCCACAGAAAAGATGTGGTTGAGTTTAGAACTGAGTCAATGCTTAGTCTTGATTTTCCTTGAAAAAATAAATCCAACTCCCCCCTGCCCCCAGCACAATTTCCTTCCTTCAGATGAAAAGCTAACTGTGGTGGTTGGTGGTGGCAGGGGAGAAAGGTTAGATATTATCATTTTAACAGCATAGTAGCAGATATATTCTCCAAGACTATTTGTATTGATAGTGAGAGGATGTCAAGAGACTTTCATAGCAGGTCACCAAATGCAGTGCATGCCATCAATGGTCAAAGTCTCTGTGAGAGGGAAGCCCTGGGCCATCCCACTGAGCCACAGCTCCAGCTCCCCCTTTAATTTGGTGTCACCTGTCTTATGGCAGTGAAGCTGCCAGATTTGGGGCAATCTGTAGGTTTCGTGTTTGCTTGTATTTGCTCAAGAGTGAGGCTTGCTCCTTTTCCATGCTATGAGTTAACACTTTGTCTGGTTCTTCTAATACATATTTTATGACCAGGCTACTGTGTTTTAATCAGCTGAGCAGCAACTCAAGCACTCGAGCAGGTGGCCTGGTGGCTTTATAAATACAATTATGATGGCTAAAAGCCACATTGCACTTGGCACCATTCTTCACAATTTCCCCAGAGGTCTGGGGATTGGCTTGCCCTTGTGACAGAGCCAACATTTGCAATCTCTCTGTCCACCTTCAACAAGCTTGGCAGACAGAATTCACCTCTCTCAGTCTTTGCAGATCTGGTATTCCTACATGGGGACAAACCTGATATGATATTTAAACTAAAACCAGCAAAATCTACCCAAACCAAGCCCCAGATGTGTTCCAGCTTGGACTGACAAGAACCTGACAATAAAAACATGGAAGTGAACTGGAAACAGACTGAAAACTAAGCTCAGGATGGATAATTTTGTGCTAAACACTATTTTTGGCCTAATATTTGTGTGTTAAACTGTGAGTCACTCAAGCTATTGCTGTCATTGAAATGGAAAAATAAAACATTCTGTGGCTTGGACTGTTGCTTCAGTGATAACACACAGGTTTCAGTGGCTCACAGCAATGCCCGTAGTCCTACGTTCAGTAAGTTGTTGTTGTTACTTTATTTAGAGCTTGCAGATATCCATCAAGTTATTAAGTTTGCCTATTCAGCAAAGCCTATAGATAGTACACAGAAAATTAAGCACTTCTACATCCCACTGAGGTAACCTAATTAGTTTCATGATTATGTCAGTGTTTGTGTTCTCTATATAAATTTGTTTCTCTTTCATATCATGATACATAGATGAGGTCTTCAGTACATGTTTAGTGAGAACGCAGTAAGGGGCCAGCTGTTATGTTGATATTTCCTTCATTTCCAAATGCTTGAGTTTCTCCTCTTTTTGAAAAAAAATAGAATTCTATAGACCAACCAAGATATTTTTTTTTAAATGAAATAGAAATTACTTTGAAATTGAAATTAATTAGAAAAAAATCTAAATTTTCCAAAATAAATTCATCTAAATATGTTCTATTATTTTCTCAGAATGAAATGTCAGTGTTTGTGTAGGATCTAGACATTGTCAGAGGCGAAGTGGGAAGCTGTATTGATCTATAAGCATAGAGGACTAGATTTGGTTTTTATGAAATTGGGTTTCTATTCATTTCAAGAAAACTATGACATTTCACCCAGCCAAAGAGCCCAAATCTTCCTTCAGTTCCTTTGGGCAATCATCGTGGTCATTGAAAACCCCCCACACCAAACCTATGGTGGCCATAACATTTTATCTCATTGTAATCTGAAACACGTAGTACTTTCCCCATCTGTGTTTAACCAGACTCCACAGGAATAGATTCTGCAAGGCATAAGACCTAAAGACAAAGATTTGAAACAAATGGGTGTTGGAAGAAACACCAGGGGCATGGGGGTGCTTGAGGAGGTGGGCGTGGGGGGTGGAAGCACCAAAAACAAAAAAGCCCAAACTTAAGGAATCTTAGCAGGTCATATCAGGACGGATTGATGAAATATGCACAAGTCATCAGTGTTTATGAGAAATGTTCATCATGCTGCAGACCATGGAGTCTGAGTGCTTCATTTGCATCAGAATGTAAACTGTATTTTTCCTCCTCCTGGCCTAGTACATACTGTTGCCCAGACATGATTGAGTTATTGACCACATGCTGATGTACTGCTTTAGGAGGCTCAGGTTGGAGCTCAGTAGCCTGCAAAAGCTGGGCTGCTTGCAGCACAGTAGCAATCAAGTAGCACAGCAGAGAGAAGTGTGGCTCCTAGGCAGCGTGCGTTTGAAATGTGCACAACCATTATAGTTTGAGCAAGCCCAGCACAAGTGGGCCATGCTTGTAAGAGCTTTCAGGCTTGCAGTATTAGGAAAAAATTTACATCGCCTGAGGATGTTTCCATAGCCAAAAGTGCCTTTCTGATCTGTGGTTTGACTGGTGACTCAAGCTCTAATGAAAAGAGCATCCTTCTTACACCAAGTTAGTCCAAGGGGCAACACTAACTCTAAGCAAAATGGCTCAACAATGTCTGTGGTTTTGCCACCTGTGAGAACTCAGAGGAAAGCATCCAGTACAGCAATATCTGCTCTACAAGAAACAGATGATAATACAATGATGCTACCCCAAAACCTTCTCCAGCAGACACTTTCACCTCTAGCTTTACTGTAGGGATTTGCTTAATCTTTTGTTGATAACATGACAGCAAACAAAGCCATTAACATAATAACAATGTGATTACACACCTAATCAGTCTTTAGACTTATCATTGTCTAACTAACCTTTTCTACTACACAAGCGAGAATTTACAAATGTTAACTTACACTAAGCTTGCTTGCTTTGCACTAATATTTCATTGCTAATTAGCACACAGCATTTCCCCGCTACAGAAACCTATTTAATAAAACATTGAATTTTTAATGTTTTTGACTGGGGGAGGTGTGAGTCTTGTGCATGCCTAAGGATTAACACTTGTCTTTATTTTGCCCTTGCTGAAGCACTTTACTGGTGTTATGATCACCCATGTCCGCTCAGAGCATTCAGAGCCCAATAAAGCACTTCTACTGCTCTCTGAGACCTTCTTTTTACACACAGCACTGCTATTTTAGAGCCAAGATGTATAAACTTAATAAAGATGTTATCCTCATTGATTCATTTATGATAGCAGAGGTGCCAACTTCTGTAAATCTATCTGAGATGACTTTTGGAATGATGACTGAATTGTAGAGGTTTCATACACAGACATAACTGAAGTTGGAAAGTTCCTTATTTGTACTCTGCAAAAATTTGAAGCCTTAATGAGTGTGATTTGTGGTCTGAGCTCATAGTTTGGAAGGTCTGTTTGTGGCTTGGCTGGTGATGTGGTGATACAAATTATACAACTTTGACAAGATAAGGCAGGAGTAATTTTAATATAGGAGAGGGGATGCTTCACTACTTGTAACCTTCATTGCTCATTCTTGAGTTCAAGTCTTGGCCAGACTGGTAGCAACAGAAGATGAAAATAGGACAGTTGTACCCCAAAGGCTCTTGCATTCCTTCTGTCTGAAAAGCTTTGCACTTGCATGTGCAGACAAAGATGCATTCACATGCCGGTAGGCACTTATGCATGCAATGACCTATTCTGTTCACTCTCTTGTGGGTTTCTATACACCAGCCTGTTTTGCCTTCTTTGAAATACCAAGCTAAGTGCTCACTGATCAGCAACCTACTACTAGCTGAAGGTCTTCAAGACAACAGACAAAAGCTGAGAAACATATCGTACCATAGAAAAGAGAAAGTTCACCAGTTGCCATTGGATTTTGTACGTCTTAAAGACAGAATGCAGTGATCTTGGAAACTTTCAAAATACTATGTTTCTGAGCCAATGTTTACATGTTGCAGTAATATTAATCTCTGCTGTGTGAAATGGCACCGAATATTAACAATGGAGCTAATAAAAGAATAAAATTCTCTGTTAAAAAGTACCCTTGCAGTGATAGCCCAGAGCAAGTATGTCCAGCTGGCATCTTTCTTGGCAGGATTTATCCAATACATTGAACCCAGAAATCTGATGATTGTCAAATGATTTGAAGGACTCCTAACAACCTTAAAAATACCCACTAACTTTCTCAATCCGTGCCTTCCAGAAAGATGTATATGATTCATCCAACTCAACAGTCTTGGCACACTGGTCAAGACCTGGGTTTGAAACATGCCAAAGCTTGAGGGTTGAGAGGATTCTGCATTTTAATTATTCTAGATGTGAGAGATTTATTGCAAAATGTGGACCCGAGCTGGGTTCCAAGTCTCCCAAACATGCTGGATCCAGGACTTTGTGTCAGAGTTCACCAATTAGTGCAGGGAAGCATGAGAAGTGGGAGGTGCCAGGAGACAACATTTTATGTTGTGTTGGCTTGCTGCATGGCATGATCTAAAGCACTAACAAAACCCGGGGATAAAATAACCTCCTGAACTTAACAGATATTTGTCCTTGAGATATTTGTCTTGCTAGACACCAGGCAGTTCACTAAATCACCTCACCTTATCTACAATATAAGCTTGCATAGAGAGAAAGCAACCACATGTAGACATGGTCTTCCATTTTGGTACATAAATTACTTCCATTTATGCCTTGGGATTTGCACAGTGGCTTTGCAAAAGAAAGTACTTTTTTTTTCTTTTTTTTTTTTTTTCTTTTTTCCTGTGGGTGTGTGCAGGAATGCAGGCAAAGTATCCTGGTATTTCATTGTCCAGTGCCATTAGGAACACTGGGTGCATTCTTAATTGTCACAGCCCAGCATGTGCCAGAGTTCCTGAAAAACTGAAGCAAAGCCTTGATGAATCTTACTCTGATCCACACTGGCAAGTGTTGCTTGATTCTCTCAACTATCTCCACTATTGAAGAAACAGTGAAGATAACAGGAATATAGCTGAGTGGGTCTGGCAAGTTAATGTCAGGAAAGGGAGAGAAAATAGGAGAATCATGGAGTTTCATGGTTTGTTTCCTTCCATGTGGAAGTGGGAATTTCCTGGACTTCAGACCTTCTCCACATCTCTCCCTGACATTCTTGGACTCCACAGAAACTAACGGTAAAACAACTTTATTCAGTTTTGGTGTTCAGCTGCCTAGCACGGTAAAACCACCACAAGCTGAAATTTGATTCAAGTTGAATTTAAATTGGAAATTAGGAGAAATTTCTTCTCAGAAAGAGTGGTTAGGCACTAGAATGGGTTGCCCAGGGAGGTGGTGGCGTCACCGTCCCTGGTGGTGTTTAAAGAAAGGTTGGATGTGGTACTTAGGGACATGGTTTAGTGGGTGATATTGGTGGTAGGGGATTGGTTGGAGCAGATGATCTTGGAGGTCTTTTCCAACCTTAACGATTGTATGATTCTATGAAATTCTGTCTAAATTAGATGCCTCCATGTTTGCCCCCTTCTACTTTCTTTCTCTAGCCCCAGTCCCATCCCAGTGCTGGCTCCAGCTCCTGTGACAATGCAGCAAGTCTATTGAGCTCACTCAGCTGACAAAAAGATTAACAGAGTAAGCAGATGAAGCACTGCAGGATAGAGGCCAAAGGACAGCCTTGATTTTTTTCCCCCCTGGAAATAGTTTGAATCCTTTCTATATTAATGGGTGTGGAGAATCTTCCCTCTTCTTAGAATGGCTTGGAGGTGAATCTGGATCTAGCACTGATGGAGGAGGCTTAGGCATTCAGCCTGCTGACCTTCCTTAAGACTATTTTAAAAATACCTACAAGGATTTTACAGAAGAGTGAATACCTTTTATAGTATTATCTACTGTGGTAAAACCCCTCTGCAGTGTCTGAAGAGATAATTTTCTATTATCTGCTAGAAGCTTTTTAATAAAGGAGGAAAAGAGTGCTGCACAGTTATTTTACTGGCTGAGGTTCATCCTGCAAACAGAGAAGTACCACCTAAGGCTCTGACAAACACACATCTTTGAAGCACTGTGGTATTGAAGTAGCCCCTGTGGTAGCTCAGTACTAGCTTCTGATAGTTTTTATTTTGCATTATGCTTCAGAGGGAGGTTCAACAAGTTTCTCCCCCTTTTCTTTCTCTATTTCTTGTTGGAAATAAGGATGGACTTAAATCAACATTCAGAACGTTGTTTGCATTTAGTTCTGCCTGCCTTCTTCCTTTCTTTCTAGAAAGGAATTAAGCAATTACTGTACAGTGGGTGCCTCCAAATATTAAAGCTAACACTTCCAGATGTAAATCAGTGGGGTGCATAAGTATAAAAGTCAGCAAGAAGGAAGGAAAGGAAGATAGTATTATGCCAGCAGACGCCATGTTTTTAAGTGGTATAAATAAGTGAAAATTCACTCTACCTGAAAATTTAGCATGCATTTCAGAAAAAAGCTTGAGGGTTGTGCCCTTGCTGAAACTGCCACTAATGTCAGGAGTGCTGGGATTTCCTCCATACTGTTTTGGTGTAACTGGTCCTATCCATGGCCATTGCGGTCCTGTCCCATACAGCCCCTCGAGAAAGGCAGGCTACACTTCGGTAGCCTCCTTGTAATATTTATTTCTCTACCAAAGATTTTTACCCTTTGTTTGCTCAACCTACAGACCCCTGAACCAAGGGGAGATAGTATCCAAAATGGTGTTAGTCTAACACCAGTAAGCTTGGGTTTCCTGATTGCCTTCTCTGGACCCATAGAAACACCCTATGGACTACAGGTTGAAACCACCAGAACATGGCATTAAAGAGAAGTAGTTTCTGGATCTGCAGCCCAGACCTTTCTGTACCCTATTTACACTACTCTGGAGATACCAGATGGCTCCTGATGAAAACTTCCTGAAGAGAAATAGTATTTGTTGGTCATTGGTGCTCCCTCTGTATTAGACAATTCCTAGCACTAATGATTGGGATGGGCCTTGGTGACAGCTCTTCAGTGCCCCAAGGAGACTTCACCACTGTGCTGGAATCAGATTCTTGCTTTCATGTTATCCTGCAGCTGCTCTTGGTGAGCGTATAAAGGTGACAGAAAGCTTCACCTCACACTCCTGCTTGCAAGTACACACTATCTTGAAGCCTTGATTTCAAGTTTCACTCTTTTGGAGGAGAGATACAAGACTGACTTCGTGGCCAAGGTTTCCTTTGTGAAGCCCTTTTTGTACATTTTTTCATCCCTTTCTCTTCCCCTTTCCACTCTCCTCCTGTTTGGGAAGCAAGTACAGATTTCCCTGGTGTTTTTTTTTTCAACATTTGTGTAATAATTGCCTACACTACTAACTGTATCAAAAGCAATATTATGGAGGTCATTTATTAATTTTTTATGCATGTTAACTGTATAAATAATGATTTGTAAAATTAGGCAGAAGTTATATTAAATTGAGCAGTGGTTAAATCTTGACACTGTTTATATTTCTCTTCTAAAATAATTAAACCTCCCTTTCATTTAGAAGACCATGTCCAGACAGTTGTAATATGTTTCATATTTTTATTGGAAGTCATTTAACTTGGAATTTCACTAAATTAACTGCAAAGTGTAAACTTTATTTAAGATTCTCCAAGTGAACATACAGTTATATGGTAGTAAAGAATTAATACTGTATATCTTTGGAAGGGCATTACCTTGAAATTGTCAGCCAATTTCTCATAATATTCAACGGTGAATCATTATTTAAATGTTAGGTCATCCTCCAACACACTTGTCCACATGCCAGGAGCTGAGAGGCTGTGAATTGCTTTCGTGTCAAATAGCTTGTGATGGATTACTGTCGTTGGCTTCCAGAGCCAGTGAAGCTCAGGAATGCGAATGAAACTCAGTATGGACAAAAGGAGGAGGAAAGGCATGGAAATGAATATTAGAAAGGAAGATTTTCAGACACACATTGTACAGGCCCAGAAATCCATCCTGAAGCAGGACTTGATATAAAACAAGAAGTTTATGTGTTTCTGGGGAAATACTGAAGACGTGTAATCTGTGAAACCAAGGGGGCTGAAAGGACATTCAGAGCTGTGGGTGGAATTTTGTTTCCTAACTTCGGAAATCTCTGTACCTTGGGGTGAGCCAAATGTGAGCCCCAGGCAGAGCCCAGGCTGGGAAGCTGTGTCTCACCAGGCTGCATCAATCATTCATGTCAGCCCTTGCCAACGTGGCTTTTGGAACACAGAAAACTATGAAATGTACTTTCAGGTTTCCTGAAAGTAACTTTTGGGTTCTGAGATTGAAGGGGACAGAGAAAGGGGGAGATAGATAATATGGGCAGTATCCAGAATTCATATGGGTTCCCTGTTATACCTCATGGGCAGTGCTGGGCTCACAGAAATTTGGCTGGACAACGCACACTGTTGAGCATGGCAGTGCTGGTGATGAGTGAGGTGGCTTTCTCCCTCATGACCTATGCCCTCAGATCAGATGATCTTGGTGTTGCACTTTAGATTCCAGATTGAACTCCTGTGTTCAAACAACTCAGTCTAAACTCTGATAATGACTCCAGTTTGATGTGTTGCCTTCCTAAAATATCTCAGCTACAGATTTTTTCCTACATTTCCCTCTTTCGTACTTTCACAGTGTTGCTCAGCTCTGGTAAATCTGACACATCATTTTTGCCCCAGAAGTGGCTGCATCAACTGGTGACTTGAAACTCTCTTTGCTTGTGAGTCTCAGTGCCTAGAAGTTCTTTGGATAGAGAAGTGCTCTCTGAAAGCAGATATAATTCAGTAGGAGTCCTTTGTGCTTTTGGAGTTTCCTTTTCATCCTTGTCTTTCTTCAGTCTCTTACATGCAGCTGAGAGCCTCTGCTGCTTTTCCATGGAAGTCTGGACATGCTCAGAACAGGGGAGGGCTTTTTTACTCATATGTCTTTACAAGCAGAGAACAATAAAAATGTCAAGTTATTGAAAAGAGCCAAGTCCATTTATCAATGTATTTCCTGCAGCAAAAGGATGACAACTCTCACCTAGAACTGAGGCACAAGAACTCCATGCACTGGGGTGAATGCACTGATTAAAAGTCTAAAAGGAAAACTTAATAAGAACACACCCAAACACTTTGAAGACCAATAACATTTATGATCTTGTTACATACAAGCTGACTTCAAACATTTTTGAATTCGTTAAACACTTCCAGCCAAATCTGATGTTATTTAAAAGGCAAACAACTGCCTAGTGCCTTCCTTTATTTGTGAAGAAACATAATTTGAGCCATAAAATCATTTGATCACAGGGTTTGACATTTTTTTTATTCACCTTAAATTCTGTGATGAAATGTTTGTGGCTGTGCAAAGAGATCTGTTGAATAAAATACTCAATACAAAAAATGTACTGAAATTCCCTCTTCCCAAGGTTCAGCTGCTGCAATTGGTTAATGACAAACTGCAAATGGGGAGTGAATGTCTTCTTCCCCATGTTCTGGCATTGCACACAAGAAAGGAAACTTTTCTTCTTTCCCCTGAGGTTATCATGGAGGGAGCAACATCATAATTCAAAACAGGTGCAAGCAGTGGTTTAGCAAATTCCTTCCATTTTCAACTCTCAACAATTGGCCCAGTTTCATGTGTGCTTAAACTCTCAAATTGTAGGCTTATCAGATACTGACGCCGATTATATTTATATACCTGAATACTCAAGAACATCTGCTGTATTGAAATTCATCATTCAAAAGACTTAATTAAAATAATGTTGAATCGGAGGCTCAGCATGCATTACTAAAGTGCATATTTGTTTTGCTACAATCAATTAAGACTGTATTCATGAAAACAACTCCTGCAACAAAATCTGTATGTTTAAACCTTATGCTAATCTCCTCAGAATTTGTTGTACTGTTTCAGAGGAAGTCAATTGAAGACTTTATTTTCTTTAATAAAACTGCATAATGTTTTCATTAACTCAACGAGAGGTAAATCAGGATTGATGTCTGGTATAAATGCTGAGAAAGAAATCTAGATTGAGGCATCTTAGTAATAAATAGTAACCTATACTTCAAGTTGGCTGAGTGTTTTTCCAGTTAAGTTATTGCTGAGTATTAAAAAATGCTCATTAAATCTGAAGTATTAAAAGATGCTTTGCCCTCCAAGCACACGTTCTCTCTGTTATCTACTATTCTTTCATTGATTTAAGAGATTAAGAAATCTAAATACAATCAATAACTTACTCACACATAATCTGATTTGTCTCCATCACCAATGGGGTGTCATTTATAATGCTATCGCCTACCACAGCCGCTTGTATTACATGCTGTGCTTGAATTAGAATAGCAACTGTGTGCTGCATTTGGGAGTTGATCATTACCTTTTTCTTCCTTTAATGAGAAAATGTGTATACACATACTCTTTCTTGAAATAATCCAACATTTGAAAACCAACGTTTGGAGCTATCAGTTGACAATGAAGATGTTCTGCTGCCTTGCAAAAGAAATGCTGAGACATAGGCTGTGAGGGAACTGGGAGGTTTAGTGGCCGGTGAGAAGGATGAATGGAGTAGATGGAGGGGGGGACTGGAAAGCAATTGGGGTTTGTTATAGGGAAGGGAGGAGTTAGGTAAAGCAGGGGGTCTGATCTTCCCACCTTGGGACAAAGGACAGTGAACACATCCCACCTCATCCTACCCCAAATGTACTACCACCTTTATTCCTCATTTCTAAAGCACTGCAGCCAATTACTGATGACTCATGTACTCACAGCCAGTCCTCCGAGAGCAACACTTGCAGCACAAACTTCTGTTGAGAGCAAGTTTGCTTGTTTTGGTTAGCTTGGGTGACTCTCTTCTCCTGAAGTACAGGCAAATTCTGTTGCCTCCTTGGCTATGCTGTGAGTGGTTTTGATGCTGAGTTGCGTTGTTTCAGAATAAAGCCTTACTCGGGGCAGAAGGCAAAACTTGTGTCTATCAGCAGTCAATGATGCAGACAGCCAAAAAGATATCACTGAATGAGAATCAAAAGAAACAAGCCCTGCAGGATCAAACCCCAAACCAGGTAAAAAAATTCTGGTGTCCTTTATATGATGGCTATGCACTTGTTTTTTGGAAGGGTCCTTTCTGCCAGGAAGATGTCCAGCAGTACTCTGTGTCTGGCAGCATGAGCTAAAGGTGGGCTCTCTGAGAAGGCACCTGGGGCCATGCGTGCAAACATCTTTATGTGAAGATGAACGGGAGGGAGAAGTGGAAGAGCCAAGCTGAGCTAAGAATATGTGGGACACCCCTGGGTGAGAGAAGCACTGGGAAGATGGGCCTAGGAATGATAAAGCTTACTTGCTGGTATTGTAGGGAGAAAAGTAATGGCTGTCTCTCTGCAGTGGAAATGATTTTAACAAACAAATCATAAAAAACTGCACTTGCCAGCAGTTGTCCAGGGAACCATTGTCTGCACGGTTTCCATAGGATGCTTATGCCTGTCAGTAAAGTCATCAAATGAAGAACTAAGAAGAGGGCTATTTACTGGCCTTCACCTTTGAGACTCCAGGGGCCAACAGGATTTGGTTCAAGGACTACATCACTTCATGCTTGCCCTCCATAAATCATCAGTTCAGGGCCAGTGACTTGCAGGCAAAATTTTGCCCTTCGGCAAATAAAATTGGATTTATTTTCATTCCTTTCCACAGTTTTGCACCCAAATGGAAGAATCCCTTTGCTGCTGTGTGTTAGAAGCACAGATATATTGCAGACTTCTTTGTAAGGATTTACTCTGTGCAGGAAGGTAAGTATTGCATCGCTGTGCGCAGAGGATGGCAGTCTACTGGGAAGGGAAGGAGGAAAGAGCCTGAGTGGGATGACCAAGGAAGATAAGAGCATTAAATGAAAAATGGTCTGTGCTGTGAGTTTCTAGCTGTACCACCTGTTTTGGAGAATGTCAGGAGGCTAATCAGCAATCACAAAATATTTTTCACTTAAATGAAGGATTCTAACAAAGAGGAACTTTCCTAGTTGGTTTAAATAGCATTTGCAGGATTTGGCCTGTTGTCATGAAGAACTTTTTTAACAAACTCCTCTCTGGTGGCTCATGGGACATTTTTGCTTTGTTCAAAGCCTCCTATGTTCTGAGAACACATGGTGGCTATCAGACTCCCTCAGTTCTGGCACTTGGAACTGGACTCCACCTTAATATGTGAGAAATCAGTAGGCATTGAAAATTACAAGAACATTAAGTTTTTTTTCACCTTTGACTGTTATAAAATGGTCAAACAACAAAAGCTTATTTATAACATCTCAGTAGCTACGGCTGCACCTTGTTCTTTTCTATAGTTTTGACAATATATGATTTATGTCAATTCTAACAGATTCTGCCAGATTCTTTTTGTGAGAGAAACTTGATTAATGCTTCTGATTACTATATTCTTGTAATTCCAGGTTAATTAATATAGGTAAATAATATTTGCCAACCTTCACGCCAATGGCATGAATAGGATGGCTCAGGCTGGTTGTTAGGAAAAAGTTCTTCGCCAAGGTGGTGGTCGGGTACTGGGACAGGCTCCCCAGGGCAGTGGTCATGGCACTGAGCCTGACAGAGCTCAAGAAGCATTTGGACACTGCTCTCAGACACAAGATCTGATTTTGGGGTGTTCCTGTGTAGAGCCAGGAGCTGGACTTGATGAGCCTTGTGGGCTCCTTCCAAATTAGGATATTCTGTGATTCTGAGATTCTGCATCGGACCAGGAATCTATTAACTATTTCCAGTAGCTACCAACAAGCATGAGGAGAGTAAAATTCTAAATGTTGAAAACAGGTGGAGAATGAGAAAATTATTGCTACATCTGCATTACAGATACAAGTTTTGTTCTGCAGCTACACATCCACTTCCTGGTACTATCACGTGTGTTAGTAGTTAATTAGAGTCCAGTTATTCAGCACTTCACCCGAAGCTCCTTCAGCAGTGAATTCCATAGGCAAAACTGTCCAGATGAAATGCTATTTGTATATGTTGTAGATTTATGTACCTTTTACTTCCTTGCTCTTTTATTAACCAGAAGGTACAAAGACTTAAAAAAAAAAAAAAAAAAAAAAAAAAAGATGCAGAGAACAAGATCAATAGAAACAGATCTCATTTCAAACTGGCCATTTCATAATTGCTGTGGCAAGAAAATGGTTGGATAAATGAAAACATGTTCCAAGCCACTAAAGTGACAAGACGCATTATTCCTGGGGACAAGTGCTTACTCTACCTGATCTGTTACTTTCAACTTCAGTGCTTGATTGGAGGCCCTGATAACTCATGTTCTGCTAAAATAAGTAGCCTGAAGTTAATAATTTTTCTTTCTCCTAATCTTTCTATTTAAAAGAATATCAGACACTTGGCATTTCCCATCACAACTTGCAATATCAGATTGGAAGAGGATTAAGTCTGTACAGTGATACTATGAAAACACATTGAAGACAACCTTAAGCAGAAATTAAATAAAAATGTCTTGGGAAATATAAAAATAGATTTCAGCAAGATAAACAATAATAGTATTTTGGAGGATGAGTGGTTTCCTGAGCAAAGCATTAACCTTTCACCTTTTGGATATCAATAAGTAGTGGGATCCTATGACAAGGATTGATTTAAACAACTTTGCTCTCTCCCCTTCTAGCCCAAATGGTAGCAAAAATGCCAATCCCTGAAACAGGAGAGCTCCTCATGTGTAGTGCCCTGGACATGCAACATCTCTTTCTGGCAAAGAAAAAAAAAATACCAGGCACTTCAGAGCATGGTTGAAGGTGAATCATGTTATTACTGGCTTTAATTAGCACTTCCACAAGCTGCAGAGTTCTTTACCTGCAGCTGAATTGCACTTGGAAAGGTGTGAAAGCCCTATTGCCTTTGTAAACATCAAAGAGATTCATTTCTAATCTGATCTTTTTAACCAAGCCCTCCTGTTGATCAGAAAAAGTGAGGGCAAACACCTCTGAAGAAAAAAAAATGAAGCGACTTTGGAATATGAAATTTATAATTTATTATTTTAGATTGATATGTATTTATTATTTAGTTTGTTAGTTCTCTGGGACTTACGCCTATCCTCTTGCACCTAGCTCACAGTCGGTGCTCTATAAATAAGTCATTATTGTTAATATTTGATAAGGGTAGCAGAAAGATCACTGTGAGCTATGATCAATGAGACTTCTTGATTCCTGATTCTGCTTTGGCTTCCACCACATTTACACCACTGGAATCCCGCTGCCTCTTTGGGATCACTCCTGCCTCACAACAGAGAAAGCAAGGTGAAGATAAAGCTATTTCTGTCTAAATAGTCTGGGGAGTGGTAATAAATACAGGTTTAGTAAATTACTATGCTGTGGTTTGATTCAAAAATATAACTCATTAAGGGTTCAATCCACACCACATAAAAACAGAAGTAATTGATTTGGTGTCACTGGGGCAAATGCTGGTTTACACCAGCTTAAGATCTTTTTAAGGGTTGTTGATGGATTCAGATCTATAAAAATTACCTTCTGGGACATAGCTTTTGTAAGATGCTTTGTGCAGTCTATTGTGCAATGAGGACAGAAAGTAACAGGCTGGGTAGCCTGCGTAAGGAGTGCCAGAAGTCTTTATTGTCCAAGACCTGGGTAGCACGAACAGTTATAGGGCCTGAGCCAGCCAGGAGCTGCCTTGACCTTTGCAGAGCCTTGGAGCACAGGAGCCTGAGGTCTGGTCAGCAGAACATGGTGTGGTGCTGCCTGCTGGCTGAAGCACACCCTAATTTATCAAAGCAAGGGGGAGTTTTAGAGGTGATATCAGCTCAAACATGTCTCTCTGGCTGACAGCACCATCCCAAAGTAACTCACAGATGAAGATTAGCCAGACTCATCACCATTTTGCCAGCTCTCTCCTCCACATCTTCCTATTTACCTTGATCTGGGCAGCATCCTCTCTAGGCAGCAGATCCTTTTGCCCAGAAAGAAGATGCACATGGCCCAATTTGTCCTTTGTCTTGTGACAATCAGCCTGTACGAAGGGATGCGTTTTCTGGGACAAAAAGACACTCATCCCCAAACATGCCTCTTTGTCATCAACCCTTTATGTATGAATTGGAGGGGGGCTCAGGGATTTCCTCTAAGACAAGGAGTAGGAGGCATCTAATGGCTTGTCCAGATCCCAGCTGAGAAGGCCATGACAAATGAAAGACTGTGCCATGTCCTAATCCTTTTGTGCATTAGTGCTTTAAGCCTCATCTGCCTTCTATTCTGAACAAAGGTCATATTTCTCATTTTTGCCCTCTATTTCAGTAGACAAGCTCAGAGCCTTTCTGATTTGTAGCTTGGCCAGAGAGACTGGAGAGTTTCCCAAGAGAAGATCCTCTCTGCTTTCTTTTACTGCCCTATGTATGGTTTGTATTTAATTAGAGATAGAAAAAATGCATAAGCATCTAATACAACATGGACAAAGGCTAAAAACACTGCTAGCCTTGCTATCTAGGATGTATTCTGGAAAATAAATATACCTGACCTTTGAGATCGAGCTGGACCCTTCCTGGGCAATTTTTGGAGGCCTTTTATTGAGATTGTTTTGAACAATGAGAGTAAGGTAACCAGTGAAGCAGAAGCAAACAGAAGGAATGAAGCTCTGTTTCCTGCTAGGACTGCTCCTTCTGGTTACTCCACGGCTGAAAACATTTTGATCAGGCTTTCATTTAGTCTATCATTTTGAGCAGTTATTAGCTTTGTCATCAAATAAGGTCAAGAAATCTGAAAATGCAAAGCTACCACCTCCCTGCTGTCCTGAAGGAGAAACCAGTAGACCCCACACTGGTGATGCTCTCTGTCATGTAAATCCACCTTCTCATTTACTTAGGCTGCCTCATGTAGAAAGTTGTCTGTCCAACACCAACTCATATTGCTTACATTCACTGTTCTGGGCTGTTGTGAGCACCAGACAGACTAGGGGAAGCTGGAGTTTTCAGTTGTTCAGTAAAGCCCTTTGCACTCAAAGGAGAAAAGATGCTTTTGGGAGCTTAATTCTCTGAGCTGCTCACCTGGTTTGCCTGAAGCAAATCCCCAGAACTAGAAAAAAATGATTTTCCCCTTGCTGCCTCACTTCCCCCCCTTTTGTTGGTACACTGAGCCTGGGAATCCTCTGGGGTTTGTTCTCCTGTGCACCCACGAAATGCATCAGTAATGAAATATCACTCTGTACTAAGCTAACAAGGATTTAAAATGGGAAGAAAGTCTTCATGTCAATAGAAAATATTTTTTTTCTTTTTCCTTTTTTTTCCTCTTTTCCTTTCTTTTCTCTTTTCTTCTTTCTCCTTTCTTTTTCCATTTCCTGCCCCCCCCCCCCCCCCCCCCAATTATTATTATTTCACTTTTCTGGAATTTCAAATGATCCTTGCACCTGACTGAATTCCCAGGACTGAAACCCTGACCTTAATGAATTTGCCAGGAGGAACTTCCACCTTCTTCTTTGACATCAAAGGCTTCATAGATACCACTAATTACTCAAAGAAAGAATACTGCATCTATGTTTAGTGCGTGGCTCTGCTCAGGACATACCCTATCATCATTTCTTTGAATGTAATTTCACTGAAGGCGATGCGAGTTTTACACAGATAGGAGTCCCTGCTGAATGGGTAAATACCAGCTATTTGTTCATAAGCCGTTGGGAGAGAGGAAAAGCTCATTTTAGGGGAAAACAATGACATGACACATCCTGCTTTTGCTAGCCAGGGCATTGTATGCATTTTACACGATAAGGAGAGACCCTGTAAACCAGCAGGTCAAGGAAAGATGCCCTCTGCTTCCTCACTGTATAATAACACCATTCAAAGTGAAAGATCGGTGATGGGTGCTTTTGCATTTAAAACTCACTTTCAGAGAGCTCCATTATGCCGTACGAGCTGCATTACATTAAAACAGCACAAGCAAGCATTAAGCAGGTGTTTGCAGAACGCCTCAGCAAGAAATGTGCACCGCGAGCTTTCGTTTCCTTTGTTGTGGCTGACAGCTATGGCTAAAGGAGCAGTGCCTGTAGCTGCGTTCCTGCCAGTTACAGAATCAGACAGCATTAGGATGTGAACCCAAGTTGCAGAAGCAGTAGCATGCAGTGACTGATAACTCCAAAGAGGGTCCATATGGCAGGATGGCTGTACTTATAAATATTTCAAATGTCAATTCACAAGGCTACAATCATCCCAAGCTGTTTGCGTTATTCTGAATAATTGCTAGCAAACTATAACAAAATATTTGTCATACTAGAATAACACATATAAATTTAAGTGCTGTATATCCCAAGCTTTTCTCCAGATAATATATTTTATTAGGTTAATAAAAACAACAGAGGCAGCATGGTTGCGGGGAATTTGTAAATAATTACCTATGAAAAGCCTTCATGTATATCTTTCCTGCTGAAGAGATCGTAGAACTTGGTGTCTTTTCCCCAGTGAGGAGAGGCTTTTGTGACTGTAAGCCAAGATCAAGGTAATCAGGGCCTGCTAAGGCATTACTTAGTTTTATTTTCCTCCATTAGCATTTGCACATGTGCTTATTTGATTTTATTGGCTGTCATCAGCAATTACTAATGCACAGCCGTGTGGATGCAGTGACAGAATGCAGGGAGTGTGGTGCTTTCCACATTGATGCCTTTGAAGCATGTTGGATGCTTTGCACAGCTCTAAACCCTGGGATGAGATGAGCTGCACTAAGAGAGGAAGAGTTTGCAAACAGTAATTTTCACTACGGCACTGGAGGGGGTAAGCAGGATCAACTGGAGCTTCCCAAATGGGTTTGCTGTTCTGTTGCTGATAATGGGCTTATTTTGTCCTTCCCAATTATGATGCACTCATGGAAAGGTTAAGCAACTTGTGGCTAATTTGCATAATTTAATTCCCTCCCCCAGTTTGGAAATTAAAACAGAAGAGGATTTTTGGAGTCATGAGATCTATGGCATTTTGAAACAGACTTTAATCAATTCTTACCTTTCATTTGCTTATTGCGACCTCTAAACTGCTGATGCTTTAATAAAAATTTCACTACTATTTCAGAAACAGAAATGACAGAATTACACATACAGCCAGCAAAGTTAAGACCCATTCATGCGATAATCCTTCTTGCACAACCCTGCATATAATCCTGGTAATTATGGGCAAAAATGAAGGTATTTATATCTTGTCAAACTTCCAAGGCTATTTCCCTGTCTTCTGACAACTAAAGGGTCAAACTGTCATTGACTCACAAATGTGGAACAGCATCTTCTGGCAAGAAAAACTGATTTTCCTCACTATGCTGAGGATAAAAAGGCCAGCTAAAGGTGAAACAGCCTACAACTCTGAATACAGTGTAGAATTTACGCAACACCATGCCATGGCTTGCAAAGTTTTGCATAATGAACAAGGCAACTGTGCTTATCAACATGCCTCTCAGTTCCTTCCAGTTGTCTTACATGTCCCAACATGGTTGATCCCTACATTGTGAGTGGGCTTGGAAAGCTCAAGGGAGAAGTATAGGCCCTGGGCAGCACCGTAGCCCTTCTCCATCCCAAACCTTAAAACACAGTCAGCAGACTTCTGTTATTTAGTCCAAAGCTTTTCATGTCAGAGCTTCAGGATTGTGTGAGGCCAAAGATATTCTCTTGGTAAGAAACGTTGGCGCAGAGCAAGAAGTAAGCAGCTGAACAACTCCAGCCTCATCACAAGGTAAAACTCCCATTGGAAGTAAAAGGGACCTGGCATGCGAGTGTGCAAAGGAATCTGGTGTGGCTTACGCAGCAAAAGGTAGTGTGGGAGTAATTCCAGTCTGTTAGTTTTTTTAGTTACTCAGGACTTGTTCATGCAATGTTTGGGAGGGATCAGAGGCTCTGCTAACACAGTGTGCTGTTGCTCTTCCTTTGATGTACTCAGGAGGTCACAGAATCAACAGCATGTGTTTGGCTTCACTGAGGAACCACTGAACATCATTCAGAGTGCCCAGAATATTTGGGAATGAATGTTTCAGGGTGAACTTCTCAACCCTGGCCCACATCTAACGTTAAAGATAAAGACGGGAAGAAACTCTCCCCTGTGAAATGCAGATAATATCACACTTTCAGTGGCAAGGACAGCGAAGCACAGCAACAGATTGTCTGGCAAGACTGCGTAGTCTCCAGTCCTGGATGTCTTTGAGGACAGATGAGACAAACAGCTATCAGGAATGACTTAGGTGCAATTCTCTCTGCCTTGAGGCAGGGAGATGCCCTGGGTGAGTTTTTCCAGCTCTGCTTTCTTCTGCACCTATGATAAGTATTTCCAGAACTGGGGGTCAAGCCCAGAGCTGTTGTTTCCACCAGCCAGCAAAAACATCACCCAGGATTTCAATGTGGTACAAAATACTGCCAGACTGTTCTCACCACCCCAATGCCATGGCTAAACATGCAACTGCTCATCCCATCATCACCCTCCCAGAACCCTGGTGTGACACTGTGGCAACAGGAGAGAATTAAACAGAAAAACGTGTATGGGGCACAGCTACACTATGCAAATGTCACAAATATAGTGCAGATGATAATAGCATCTATTGTATTCTATGGCTGGGACTTAGGAGCCTGGCAAGACCGCAGTGGAGCTGGAAAAATGCAGAGATGCCAAAAAAGCCCTGTTGGGACAGTGTGGCTGGAGTGTTGAGGTATATATGTTCTTGTGAGATCAGGAAATGCTTCTGTACCTGAGGAGATGTCAGTTTGCCACATGGGCTGCTTGTATTTGCAGTCACAGGTTTGCTGAAGCAGATCTGGGCTTTTATCACTCAGATAGGTGTAAGCACCATCCAAGAGGGCATGGGAAAGAGGAGAACAGAGGCTGCCCCACTATTCGCCTCTTGCAGGACAAACCATGACTTCTACTGCTCTACGTGGAGGCACTGATGCTCCCACCCCACCAGCCTGTCTGTCCCTCACCTGATGGTCTGTTAATGAAGACCAGCAGAGTCAATGGCTTCACTGGCTTCTTGAACTGGACAACAATTTTATTTTTTTGTAAGAAAATTTATTTCTGAGGGGATATTTACTTGAATCTGGGATTGTGAGGACTCAGAATATTTTGGCCATATGTGAGGAAAAAAATGGGTATATTAAAGCAATCTAAGGGTAAGAATAAGCTTTTTATACTGGTAGACTATTTGATTGACAGTGTGTGCAGATGCCAGATAATAATAAGTCAAGCATCAGTTTCTCTTTAAATAGGCTGAGCAATTTAAAGCAGCTCCTCTAACGTATAATTTAAAGGGGTTGGAAGGTTTCTCCCAACAACAAACACTCGTGTGCTTTTCTGTAATAAACCATATGTTTTTTCTACTGGGAGTGGGTCATTCTTGCTCTCAAAATGAGAAACTTAAAATCCGCAGCCACTTACCTACTAAAGTGCCGTAAATATTCATTCACAGAGGCTAATGTGTTATTAATATCATAGGATAGACATCTTAATATATTTATAGAGATATTCTGTACATTTGTGCTAGAACGTATGGGAAATAATTATTTAGCTGAAGGCATACAAATACTGTCCAGATTCTTAATCAATACCGATCATCATCACAGGCCTATACAACAGACCAGACCTTACTACCAATGAATTCTGGCTTTTAATCTGGATTGTTGAAGTATTCATAAATCTGTTTCACATCTTCAATCCAGTAAAAAACTGAAGTCACAACCTGCAAGACATTTGAGATTTATTCTTTCGAGCTTCCAACGATGAGATCACTACAATCTAAGGCAAGGTGGGTGGCTAATAAATCTGTTACTGATTTGCACATAAATCGTGTTGTTGCAGTGCTAATTTGCAAAGAAAACAAGTTGCAACGGTATGCAAAATGGCGTGCTGTGGTTGTAGATGGAAAATAATATCCTTAAAATCCTTAATGGTATGTAATTCTAGATATAAAGTGTATTGTGAAGGCTAAAAGCCTGTGCCACATGGCCAGAAGCAATGCAAACACAGAAGAGCGAGTTAGGATGTTCAGACCACTTGTAGGAAAGGGATGTGTTAGGAGCAGTAAACAAGAAATGGACTTATCTATAGGGCCATAGGCCTCAGCTCATCTAGGAAAAAGAGATATACCTATGGAGATAAGGAGGTCATTACTGTGAGAAGGACAGACAAGCAGCTCTTAGTTTAGAGAAACGGAGCTGAAGAGGAAAACAGCTCCTGTATGAATTAAAGAAGTAATGTGGCAGGCAACCTTGTGAGAAAATAGCTATATTAAGGACTAAACAACAAAGAATTACAGGTTTTCAGGAGTGACTGATGTCAATGCATGCCTGAGGGAATAATAGGACAAATAAAGTGAGTTCCTCTTTACTGGGATCTATTTTAAGTTAAACAAGATGGAGTCTTACAGCTCCTTTGGGGTGGACAAGCTGCAGATAGGTGATCCGTGTTTGCAGTTTTAAAGCTATGTGTGCATCTAGCTTGCACATGGAGGCTTGCCACCCAGAGTGATTCTATGGAAGATGCCTGAGATGACTGTGCCTTCCCTTAAAATTGTCAGCCAAACTCACTCCATCTGCATTACAGCAGTGTGAATTTGGTTTGAAAGAAGAACTGGTACCCATGTGTCTCAGTTGGTTCTTTCTCAGAGAGGAATATTTTAAACAGAAATAATTTTATGAAGGCAGATTTCCAAGGGTTAAAAAAAAATCAAAATCATAGAACCTCTCAAAGACCTTTCAGGTCCAGCAGGTCTGGTCTTTAGGAAGAAGCAAGCAACTGAGAAAAAAAAAAATCACTGGTATCTCTCTTGGCAGAATAATCCAAAACTGTGTGGGTTCCAGACTGTCAGATTTGTCAGCAACATTGTCATTCATGTCTGCTTGCAATGCACTGCCTCATACAAGTCAGCTATGTGCCAGCAGCCTGTGTGGGAAAGAAAAGTCTGCCTACACATGACTGTGTGTAGAAACATAAAACATTATGGCATCGAGAGTCACTGGTGCCCATCTTTGGGTTGTCCCAACACTTTTATTCCCAGCTGGTTATGAAATAGCTTCTTACAAAATGCACACACACAATGGAGCTATATGAGTTAAAGATGTATTTCCTCAGCTGTATGCTTTCATACCAGGTGTTGATTTGGTTTTTAGACCCTCTCTGTATCCCAGATTCCCTGAAGCTTAAGCTGAAACAGTTTTAGTTGTGTGTTTCTATGGGATTACTGGTGTAAGGTGATTCATTTATTTTCCAACAACATAGACCACTGTCGCCTTGACAATGCATAAAGAACATTCTCAGGCTAGAAGGCTTCTCAGGGGTCTGCTGAGAGAGGCCCCACCATGCTTTCTCTTGGGACTCTGATACAGCCTTGTGTAAAATAGCATTTTCTTCTTGCCTTGATTCACAATCATCACAGCATTAAAGTATCATATTTGGGAAGGTTACATTCAAAATAAAGCACTTTAAAAGAATAATTGAACACAGATATGCATTGAAGCTGTCTGTGAGATTGTCCAACTCAGAATGAAATCAGGACTTTCAGCCTTCTTCCTACGGAACAATCATTTGTGTTACAAAATACAAAGTTCTGTTTGGCACTGCTAGGTGGTGTATCTTCAGGAGAGCTATGAGCCTGAAATTCAGTGAAGAGTAGAGCCAGTGTACAACTGTGGTGGTTTTAACCAACTGAGCAACTGAACTCCACCACAGCCACTCTTTCTCCCCCCCTCCCTAAAGGGAAAGGGGGAGAAAATATGATGGAAAGGACTCAAGGGTTGAGATAAGGACAGGGAAATCACTCAACAGTTATCATCACAGGCAAAACAGAGTCAGGACAGGGAGATTAATGTAATTTATTACCTATCGCTAACAAGCTAGAACAGTGAGAAACTAAAAACAAACTGAAGACACCTTCCCCCCATCCACCCTTTTCTCCCCCTGAGCGGCGCAGGGGAACAGGGAATGGGGGCTGCGGTCAGTCCCTGACACTTCATCTCCACTGCTCCTTCACGGTCCCTCTCTGCCCCTGCTCCCCGTGGGGTCCCTCCCACGGGATGCCATCCTTCCCGAACTGAGCCTGCGGGGGCTGCCCACAGGCTGCAGCTCTTCAAGAACTGCTCCCACACGGCTCCGTACCACGGGGTCCATCCCCCAGGAGCAAACTGCTCCAGCACGGGTCCCCCACAGGCTGCAGCTCCCCCCAGACCCCTGCTCCTGCGTGGGCTCCTCTCCACGGGCTGCAGCTCCGGCCCGGGGCCTGCTCCTGCGGGGGCTCTCCATGGGCCGCAGCCTCCTCCAGGCCACATCCACCTGCTCCACCGGGGGCTCCTCCACGGGCTGCAGCGTGGAGATCTGCTCCGTGTGGGACCCATGGGCTGCAGGGGGACAGCCTGCTCCACCAGGGGCCTCTGCACAGGCTGAAGGGGAACTGCTGCTGCGTGCCTGGAGCACCTCCTGCCCTCCTGCTGCACTGACCTTGGGGGCTGCAGGGCTGGTTCTCATTCCTCTTTCCCAGCTGCTGTTGTGCAGCAGTATTTTTTTTTCCCTTTCTTAAATCTGCTTTCACAGAGGTGCAAACAACATCGATTATTGGCTTGGCTCTGGCCAGCAGCAGCTCCTTTTTGGAGCTGGCTGAAACTGGCCCGTATCTAATATGGGGCAGCTTCTGGAGTCCTCACAGAGGCCACTCCTGCAGCCCCCCGCTACCAAAACCTTGGCACATAAACCCAAAACAATAATATTCAGTCTTCACAGGAACAAGCTTCAGAAACATACAAATGCTCGATCCACTATGTGCAAATCTGTTCAGCAGAAAGGTCTTCTCATAGGCATGGCTTCCTGGCATCATGCATGGAGCTGCTTAGGGAAGGCAGAAGGTTTTCTTAGGCGACTGCACTTCTCACCTCTCGCGTCGTGGAGGTCCCTCTTTTCATCATTTAAGGTCAGGCAGGCTGCAGAGCTACAGCATGCTCACAGCTTGTGGGGCTTGCAAACTGAATGTAGCATTGTGGGAAAGCAAGGGAGGTAGGATGACCTTGGAATTAATTTTTTAAACAAACAAAAAGTCTTTTTGTTGCCAGCCTCAAGCATTTGCTTACCATTACTCATCGTCCTGTATTCCTTCAAGCTATGAAATGGGTTAAAATATGGCTTTGAAATATAGTCACTGGTGGAATCTCTTCTGCTCACTTCTTCATGTTAATTGGGTGGTTATTGAGCTTTTATGGTGTGTGCACTGAAGTTTTGCCTTGTCCGAAACTCCCCCACTGACCACATGTGATTAAAACCACAATGGCTTTGGGCTGCAACTTAAAAGAAGGGAGAATTTCAAGTACTGCTGGAGAAGCAATGATGTGGTTTGTCACTGAACTTTTCCAGGTCACATTTCCTCTTCTTCCTATCACTGCCAAACTCCCTCTAGCTCCTAATAACTTGCCCAGAAATGTCCCTCCTTTGACCTCCCTCCATGCAGTGAGGGGCCCTTGCATTACAGATACTCCAGGATATCTCCTACTAGAAACTCTAGGAACCGGGGTTGGGGGGGTGGTGGTGGGGGAAGGGGAAGGGAAGGATTAGTGATTTATTGCTAGGCACATAATGGCAGTGGCAGTTTTCAAGGATTACAGAGGATTGTTCAAAGTCACAGAAGAAATAAATGCCAGATCCTAGTCACACTGCCAGTGCATTGCAGGCCCTGCAAAAGCCTGGTTGCTGAAAGTAACTAGAAAGGAAGACTTATTTTGACTTCAGCACAGACTCAGTAGATCTCAGTGATACGGGCATTCCTACAGTGCGCTTATCACAATACACTCAAATGAATTCAGCAGACATAACATTATATTTTGCCTAGTATTTAAAGTTCATGAGGCAATTTTCTTGAACTGCTCCTGTATTACATAGTGAGGAGAAAGCTGATCAGCGAAGCATTCAATCAACAAGCAGTTTCTAATAATCTGTTCTGGAAGATAAAACAAAAACAACCAAATAGACAAATCCTATCTCCAGCAAACAACTGGAATAGCTGATTTATATTCTGGGAGATTTCTTAGGAGCATGGGATTTACTAAAAAGTGCTCTCCTTTTGTTAAGCCACAGGACCGCTAAAAAATTTATAGTCATAGAAACAGCCAAAACATTGAAATGGCTGAACCTCTTCCCAGCCCCATACTCTTTCCTATAATTTTTGAGAACAGGGTATACAGTTGCAGGCTGTGTTGTATTTTGCAATGTTCACTCACGATCATGTGTTCAAGAGTTATTCCACTGCCCCCAAATGCAATTCCCTATGCATTGAGCCACACAGAAGATCTCCCCTTGGTGTACACAAGGGCTTTTTCTCCCTGTGAAGAGCTGTACCAGAGCAGGCTGGCACATGGAGCTGGGGTGAGGAGCACTGGTGCTGTACACTGCTTTATTCCTTTCAAAACCAGATACACAGTTGCAGTGGAGTTGCAGTAAGAATGTCTGCTGTGTAAAACCATACTAACATGCCAAGAACATTTCCAAGAATTTCAAACTTCAAAATAAAATCCAAAGCAAGTTTGTGTCTCACTGTTGATTAAAAAACAAAACAAAACAAAACAAAACCAACAACAAAAAAGTAAACACAACAAAAGAAATTATGCAAATGCCTGTGTAGATTATGGGCAGCCCTCTGGCTCTTGGTGAATTTCCCTCAGCATTCTGAAGTTTGGGTCCACCAGTTCCAAATCAATGCAAAACACTTCACACCCTCGGCAGCCCTTTCAGGGAGCAGAGCATTTCTCTCTGTTCTGACTTGCAATCCAGCATGGCAGCTCAGCCATCAGCCCTGTATCCTCTGGACCAAGCTCAGATGGAGCCACAGTCTCTTCCCCAGGGACTGAACACACCAGCTTTTTACATTTTTTCTGCATTTTTCATCATCAGCTTTCCCATTCATTTAAGAAATTCATCCCCCCATGCATTAAGTAGAAACGGGTTGGCAGTGGAGATGCAGCCCTGGGTGTGGTTCCCAGCTGTAATGCTGACTCCAAGTCTTCTTCCCTGTGTCAGGTCCTTCCTGATGACCCAATGCTCCACGTCAGTAAAGCACTTAAAGCTATATTGAAATCTGTGGATTAATCACGTCTGAAGTGACATTCAGCTGAACCGACATCCACATTGCTTGTCTAGACTGCACCGTCTTCAGCTACCCTCCCATCTGTCTGTCTGTCCAGCACCTAGAAGAAAGAACTCGTGAAACTCCTGAAGTAGAGAATATTAAATCTCATAGGAACCACACACTTTGATCCCACCTATAGGATTGATATAAAAAAGTGCATGTAATTAGCATTTGATCATATGTCACTTAACAGCTACATGTCAGACAGCCATTACTGTCATTTTGTTAGCAGCCTGCCTTGCTCTAAAAATAGAGGGTTTTTCTATTACTTTCTTTATTTTCTTTATTTTTTTCTCTTTGCAGTAAATGTTACTGTAAACAATTAATAAGTCCAATTAGTGTGTGTGTGCGGGGCGGGAGGGGGGAGGGAGGGGGTGTTGGAAACCAGCAGCTGTCTTTTCACAGGTTTTCCTAGGCTGCTGCAGGGGCCAATCATATCATATAAATGTGCATATTAACAAAGGTTCATTAAGCAACTCTGTCTTTCTAAGCCTCTGGAAAAGAAGCAAAGCAGAGACAAGCCTTAGAAGTAAGCACGCTGTGTTCTTTACTAAATTTGACATACTGAAATCAGCAGCTTTTTAATAATCTACATTTAAGATGCAAATGTATCTTTTTTTTGATAGGAAAATCTAATGTATGAATAAAGATTCCAAATCGTTTTATGATCGTTTCTTGATCGCTGTTGGCAAGGGGGGAATTATCATGCTAACAGCCTCATTCAGGGAAAGCCATATGCCTGAAATGGAGACAACGCTGAAGTTACAAAGTTTAGCAAGATTAAATTACATGGAGGAAGGTTCATTTAAAATAGAGACTAATTAATGACCTCAGAGGTAACCCCACCAGCTACCACACTGGTTAGAGAGGTGAATCCTATTAACAACCTCTTAAGTGCAGTCTCCAATTACTAGTCTTTTCAGCAGCTTTATGGTGTAAGAGAAATGACTTCAGGCCCCTGCTCCCATCACAGGGTCATCTCGTTTCACTTTCAGTCTGTACTACAAAATGATAGTCCTATGGGCAGCCTCTGACAGCCAAGAGGCTATTTCAATATTGCCAGAGTACAGCAAGACATTTTCGTTTGAAATGCAAAAAATGTAGAGTGGCAGTTCAGTCACTCTGTCACATAGGTTGCTAAAACTGTAGAACAACTGCTCTTTCCCATGGATTAAACATGCAGCCAATAGCCTTAGTCTGTTTTCAATCTTATATAAGGGAGGCAAGTTTCTGAGGAGAGACCAAATCTTTTATTCAAGTAACAAACATAGCTGGGAAAAAGGACAAGATATTAGGCACACAGGCCTTTGGGAAAGATTAAAGAGCCAGCAGGTTTGCTCAGTTTTTCCAGCTATATGAGCTGGCTAATAAAAGATACTACTTGTCTCTATGAAATTTGCCTCTTAAGACCATTGTGGCTGCTGTTGCACTATTATTTGAAACTGCTATTACGAAGTAAGATGCAAGGGGACAGATACGCAGGCAGAAATGGGCTATGGCCATGTGGCTGCTTTGCTGCTTGGTAATCTGAGACTGCCTTGTCCCACTAATTAGTGTGTAATAGCTGTGTATGCTGGCTCACTTTGGGATGTCTTATCAAAGGGGGAGAAAGAACCGGGTTTAATTTAGCTATACAGAGGGACTGCATCTGTTTTCTCTGCCACTGAAGGATTATAATTGTTTCTAGATGACAGCAGGTCACATGCGTATAGGCTTTTTAATTATAACTGAAATTTCTCTTCAACCTAGGGAAATAATTTAATTTCAACATTATTATTATTATTATTTGGCTTCATTTTAACTCCCCCAACTCTTTTTGCCGTCTTACTTGCAACATAAATCTCTTCCCTTTCCACAAAACAGATTTTCTTTGTTCATCTCTGTCACTGGTTTCTTTTTTGATTCACGCAACAATTACATAGTTCAGGTTTAAAGGTTATGAAAACTGTGTTTTGGCATTCAACCAGTCTCATCTCTGGAAACATTAGTCAAATACTCGTTTAAAATTCCCTCTGTAGAAGGAAACATTGCCATCTAGGTCTCTGCCTGTATTTTAAATTTTCTATCTCTTTGCTTATCTGACCAGATCTTGCTTTGCCCATTCCACAATGCTCAAATCTCACGATGGTGCAGGGCTTACAGCGTTATGCCATGACTTGAGATGCTCTGTTTTGTTCTGGAGATCAGCCATAACTTGTCTGTTCTGTATAACCTTGTTTTCATGTCTTTGCACAGCAAAATATGTCAAAATAAAAGTGACCCATTAGAAAAAGGGTGACATTCTGAAGGAGTACAGGATAGAATACAGAGGAGAAGGAAAAATTAATGTTGTCAGGCACAAAGATAGCCCAACATAAAGCTGATGGTTCACTACACCGCTTTCCACATCTTCTCAGTTATCCCAGAGAAAGCCTTCTCTGCCACCAGCAGCTAAAAGGAGCAGGCTAGCCAGCACAAAGGGAAACCTGGACTGTCCTGGGGAAAGAAATGGGCAGCAAGGAGAGTATTCATATGAATCTAACAACTTTTTGAAACAAACAGGTGAAAAGAAATAATTCTGGAAAATATAAAAAGATGCATATATAAATATATGCAATATCCAATATATCCTAGAGGTCTGAGAAACCTAAAAGGCAATTGGGCAGTTGTAAAACTGCTATTATCCTTTTGCTGGCCAAGTTAAGCCTTAAGGAATGGCAAGTGGAGTTAACTGATTCAAGGCCCTAATGTTGGTCAAGAAAGTTATCAAGAATGTGCAAGAAATGAAAAAGAAAGTGTCCTGGTATCTTCCTAATGGAAGGAATCACAGCTGGTTATCCCACTGGTGGTCAAAAGAAGGATTCCAGAGAGTCCTAAGGAAAGCTGTCCCTCCCTGATCTTCAGTCCATGGGTCCTGAACAAGTGATAGATGTTGGCAAGAAGATTTTAGTCATGACTGGAAGCAGGCTTTCTGGCTATCCTTTATGGTCATTCACTGTCAGATGGTTAACACTTGTTCAACAGATCAGGGCAAATAAGGTGACCTAATGTCTTCCCCTTTTTCTCACCTGGGCAGCCCAAATGGGGTGGTTCTCATAGTGGGAAAAAATCATACCACTGGCATTTGAAGACTTGCTGTAACCCTACTAAGTGACTCCTGAATTGCAACCACAACCTCAGTAAAAGCAAGGTCTGCATGCCGACTCTGTGGTCTGGAAATACAAGCCAAGAAGTGCTGTAGATTTCACATGAAGAACTTTTTAACACATTTAACAACTGTGAAGGCTAAAAACTAGGTGTAAGAGGCTAAGCATGCCTCAGATGAACCTGAGATTTAGTTAGTCATGTGAATGAATCAGTAGATGAGACTTTGAAACCAGACCTTATTTCTGAGCTAAGTTCTTGGCTGGAGAGGGTTGGTTGAACACTTAAACCTGGAAATATGGAATGTGTTCCCCATGCCAAAGGTCATGTACGTTCTGGACCACCCTCATCTCCTTGGATGACAGCAACTGAAATGCAACCGAAGGATAGATCTATCATCCAGTGTGCGCAACAGCCTTTTGTACTCAAGGAGAAAGATCACAACCTGGGAGTGACAGTACTTGCTAACTTCTTCCCCTCTCTGTCGTCTGTGGAGCAAGCATCACAGAGGTTTGCTCACCCCAAGGACAGGATGACCCATCAGATTTCGGGTTCCCCTTTCCATAGCAGAGCATGACAAACCGGAGACCCATCTCAACTCCCACAGTGAAATTACAGGAAATTACAAAGATGCTCTCAAAGAGCAGAAATCTCTTGTTCTTAGAAGAAGGTAATCTGAGCTATTGGAGGAAAAACAAATTCCACCAACAGGTGAAAGCTTAGAAGTTAGAAAGTAACAATGAGTGACTCATCTCCATGCCCAGTTTGCAAAGACTAATGTCTTAGATGGAAAGATGACCATCAGGACCTTGATCTAGCTTTCTAGGAGAAAATAATTAGTCAATCAAGGGACTAATCCTTTGTTGTTTCTGCTTAGCATTATTAGTATTTTATGATGTGTATGTGTTTTATGATTTCGTGACGTGTAGGAACTGGCAGAAGCATGAGCGATGGTGGTACAAACTAGTTTTTCAGATAAGTTTCTTGAAGTTAGGATGAATTAATACAATGTTGTCTATAAGGAAAAAGAGGCAAGGAAGTTAAGGAAGAGACACACACTGAAACAAAGTGACAGCAGTTTTTATGTCTGTAGCTTGTTGGCCACATCAGGCAGGCTACAGGAAAGCTGGATAAGGGTTTTGAAATTTAAAGCAATGCCCTTTGGATGTGCATCTAGCCTGGAGCAGCTGGCTAAAATGTAGCCATGTAATCTGGGAAACTGCCTGCTTGGATTTTGCCAGATAACTCTGGGGAGATTTCAGACAGTTGCATACATATGTCTACAGTAAACGGTCAAAATGGGTCTTTGGAAGTATGGATATAAATCTTAAAACTCTGGCAAAAGCAAAAAGGAAAAAAAAAAAAACCTCGCTGTTCCAGTAGGTGTTACATTCTATGGAAAGTGCTCACGTAGCTTTTGGAAAAGAGGATGGGACATACTGAGACCTCCCAGTCTGATCACTGACAACACATAGCATAAGATGCTGTTTTGAACACATAAAATAACAAGAAGCAACTGAATGCTAGTTCATAAATGTTTCCTCTAGGGTCATCCACAGTACTGCCAACAGTAAAGGAAAAAAGTATTTTGGAAATCTAGACAGGTAATGTGGATCAAGTAATATAAACAGTGTGTGTGAGTGCACATCTTTCTGGCTGACATATCCATGTCACGTGGAGAAGTGGAAGCCCAAAATAATAAAAAACTTCCAACTATTTTATCTGTAATTTCGGGTGGGAGGGCCTGTTAATCACATAATAGATAGTGTGCTCTGTCTCAGATATGGTATTACTTCAAAACAATAGACTTGCACTTTTCTGTTGTCAACCTGCTTTACTCTCAACATGAACGAGCTGCTTCTGATCATGTAAAATAACCTTTTATAATGTATTCTGTACTGAGTGTGTAATTAAATGTTTATTTGTGAATGTGGAACTGAAAGGGAAAATGACAACATCCATAATGAATTTTACTACACCATCTGCAGAGCAGGTTAAAGAATAGCAAAAAGAAATTGGAATCATCCTTCTGCAAGAAAAAAATGAGTGCTTTGCCTTTCAAAGAAGGATGGTGGCTTGAGCAGGAGAAAATGCAGTAGCATATTACCTCTTTATGAGAAGAGCAGATTGCAAGTAATGTCTGGGATTTTAAACAAAAGTAAAAAGGAAGGAAAATAGTCAGGTTCTGGGGACAGAAAGATCCACAAGCACCAGTAACATCACTGTCACCATTGCCTAGTAAAAAATCTGGTGAAGAGATTCAGGTAACTCTGGATTTTCCTTTGTTGTTTAGTCATTTACAGTAAAGCAGAATTTCCATTTGTCACCTCCAGTTATTAAGGCTCTGGGATCCAGGTGATTCTGCATCATACATTGAGATTTTACAAATTATTGTTGTTTAATTAAGGCAGTTGTTTTAAATTAATTGGTGCCCACTGTGTAACTGATAAACTAATACAATGAAAATACTGAGCACTTCAGAATAGCCATCCATTCTACCAGTTTAGTGTGATACAAAGAAATATTTGCTAAGAGGAAAGTTATGCTAGGAGACACTACTATTTCTATCTGAAATAACATCCCAGGTATTTTAGTGAATGGCTGCTACTTGTTTCTTTTCACTAGTCAAATCTAAACATGTAAAAAGTTTGTCCTGGACATTTTTGGTATCCGATTTTTTTGTTGTTTGAAGAATTTTGTTTTAAATTTATTTTTTTGTTGAAGAAGGATAAAGCTTTGGATCATGTCTGCAGACAGACACACAAAACAACATCCGATACAATCAATTGAAAAATTGTGATGTTAATGTTGTAAATCAGGTATCTGGATGGAAGGTGTCTTTGGGATTGACTCTGTCCTTTTGTGTGTCATCTATGAGCACATCAGGAAAAGCCATTTCAGTTTGACATAGTACTGAAGACCTGTCCTAATCACACACATCATTTTCCTGTCCTGTCCTGTCCTGTCCTGTCCTGTCCTGTCCTCTCCTCTCCTCTCCTCTCCTCTCCTCTCCTCTCCTCTCCCTCTTAAACCTTCCTGTTCTTTTCCATACCCACACAACCTGCCCCTACTTCCCAATTTACACTAAATTTTTCCTTCTTTTTCTGTATTGTATTGGCATCACCAGTAAAGAACACAAATCTATTTTCTCTCAGTTTCTAAGCTTTCTCCCATGGTAATCTCCAGCTGCGAGCTGAAATTGTAGGGAAATTTGGTTCAGCCATTACAGCCATGGTAACAATACTTGTTTACTCCATGGAGCTTTCTGTACTATCGATTGAGGGGATAAAAGAAAGGGCTATGCTCAGGGCAGAAGAACTCTTCAAATGCTTTAGCTTCCAAACTCTAACAAGTCTTTTATGAGTATGTATTGACTGAATTAAAAAATCAAAAGCCACCAGGTGAATAAAAGATAGACACTTCACATTGTAAGACCCAACCTAATTTTCAAGTCCCTCTTCCCAGCTCTAGTGGCATACCAGTTTGCCAGCAGAACATATGCACTTTTTTTTTCCAGACAAAATTAAAGTATGTTTTTGTTTTTCTCTTTCTCTTTGTTCCCAGAGATGCAAAGACTATTTTAACTAAAGCTTAAAAAAAAAAAAAAAAATCAGCTTGAGGGCAATTCTGGCAAGAGAAATTACATCCTGAACTTGTTTGCTCTAAAAACTGAAAAAAAGATCTAATGGAATTTGCCAGGCAGCTTTCACTAGAGACAGTGATAACCCAAGTACACAGCAAGCACCTAAAGTTCATTTTCTTCACCTATCTTCTAATACACACTTAATGTGTATTGTTTTGTTGTCCTGTGCCTCAGAAAAGTAATTGCTTAAAAGTTAAAGCACAATTGATAAATTAAGGCACAGAGTTAAATCTGTGTTCAATCCTACTTACAAAAGTAGCTTTCCATCTCACCTTTATGGACTTGGGAACTCCACTTCATGCAAAGTTTAGTGTTCCTAAGGGATCTGTAGAAAATCTTTCCTTTCCTCCTTGTAGCCATCTATCTGTTAAGAGTGTAAAGTCTCTGAGAAATGAATTACCATACATTGTTTCTTCATAATGCAAAGAACAGCAGAGACACCAGCCATTAAAGGATTGTTAATAAATAAAGCCACCTTAGCTGGTTTCAAAAATCAAGAATTCACTGACTTTATGAGTAGTAACATTTATGCAGCTTGGCTCTTCACCTTGAATTGTAAATAGATTTTGACTATTACCTCCATACATCATTACTACCCTGTTACAACAGAACATAAAATTGAGGTATATTGAATCACTATTTCTTTTTGATCAGAAAATAATCATATATTTACTGACTGCAGCAGCACTGTTATTAGTGTAAATGAGATAAATGTATACAGCAGTGACAACATGAACCCATAAAACTGGAAATATCCTGGGGAAACTGTGCAGTATATGCAGCTATGCAATGTTTTAATGAGCTACCATTAATTGCAGTGCTGCTTTCTGTTATCCAGATAATAGGATGCAACTGAAAGCAATGGCAGTATCTCCACCATAGTTGTCAAGTCACGCCAATCAAACAGCAGGGGTATGAGAACAGAGGGATTTCTATCTTATCTGCTAGCTGTTTCCAAGGTACCTTTCAGAAAGGAATCAACACTTAAAGAACAGGTAGTAGTTGAAAGCTGATGGCCACTTCTTGGAAAGAAAATATGCCTACTGTATTATTAGAGGCCATACATTTAGAAGCAATTGTAGAGAAGTCTAACATATAGAAGACTAAAACTGCTCTGTGAGAAAGGTGAAAACTTGACACCACCCTCTATGCAGAATTTTGCTTAATACGTGATGTAAATATTCTAAAAAATCCTGCTTTGTGTTCTCTAAAGTTCAAATAGAAAAAACATCCTCAAAGGCAATCTGAAATTATAAGAGGATGAACACAGAAGAAAGCTCTTATTTCCTATGAGTGGCTGTTGTAAATCAAGGTTTTGCTATCCAGTGGAATATGCTTTCACTCCAATATTTGCTCATGCCTTCATCAGAACAAAACCTAAACCAAAACACAAAATCTGCAAAGTTGAAATACAGATTACCTACGCTTTTTTTCATCTAATTTCTTATCTTCCTCTTTTCTTTTTATGTAATCATCTCCTATGCCACATGACACATTTTGAATTGAAACAAAAAAGAGCTTTGTGCTGATAAACAGAATGTCATAGTCTATCAAAATGCTTTTACTACTTGAAAGAAAAATTTTGTTCAGTTCTTCCACAAGAATTGGCACTTTCAAAAGCCACTCATATTATACTAGTAAAGCACTCTCAGAGTGTTTTTGAATGATTCTACGTGTTATCTAAAGAAAACAGGTGTAATTAATCTGAAGGAAAAAGTTATGTTAGACAACTATGGTTTGTCTGGACAATTAAAAAATATCTTTTAGCAAAACAGAATGAAATCAGTTAGCTTGCTCTTCACTTGAAGGTTGAATGCTGTTGATTACTTCTGACCTGCTTTTGCATGTCTTTCTCATACTTCTTTCTTCTATTAAGTTATTTTCTTCACTGTTAAGTTTTAGATAGAGAAGCCAGTCCAGTGCCAAAAGGAGGACTACAGGAAGGCTGGGGAAGGACTCTTTGTCAGGGAGTGGAGTGATAGGACAAGGAGTAGTGGCTTTAAACTAAAAATGGATAGATTTAGATTAGATATCAGGAAGGAAGTCTTCACTCAGAGGCTGGTGAGGCACTGGCACAGGCTGCCCCATCCCCAAAGGTGTTCAAGGCCAGGCTGGATGGGACTTTGAGCAACCTGGTCTGGTCAGAGGTGTCCCTGCCCATTTCAGGGGGGTTGGAATTAGATGGGCTTTAAGGTCCCTTCCAACCAAAAACATTCTGCGGTTCTATGATAAGTATCTGCACCCTCTGAGAGGAAATCTTTGTATATTTCAGCTCTGCTGTAGGTGATGGGCCAAGAACAAATAGAAAACCACTGGTATCATTGCCAGTTAGGGCTGAAGCCCTGTCTGTCTGGAGAGGGAGTGCTGTGGCATCTGCAGGTGAAGCCCACTCTGGGGGTTGAAGCTGGCATGCTGGGTTCACCTCCTCAATCTGCCACAGCCTTACTGCATGAATCAGAAAAGATTCTGCAGAGGTTTTATTTTTCTTCTAAATGAGCAATAGAGGTTTACATGCTGTAAAAACCCAGCTGTCCCGTGTCTCTCTCTTGTCTCACTTCTCCTATTAAACATGAAAAGCGCTTCCTTACCACACAGTATTTGCTTACCTTCCAGGGATGTTGTAAGGGGAGCTACACTAAAGATTACAAGGTACAGTAGGAAAGGAGTTGCATTAGTACATTAAGAGATAGACAGAGGGATGAATATTATCCCTGAGGAGTAAAAACACCTGCCATTCCTGTGACAGCTACAGAAACTACTGCAATATATTTAGTAGCTTACACAATAGAAAATAAAGCTATTAAAGTAGGGGGAAGCTGGCCAACAGATAAGCGCAGAGACTGTTCAAATGCAGGTTTTTATTTGGATGTTTGACATCTTTGCATTATTGCGTTTTTTTTTTTTTTTTTTTAACTTTACAAAGCAAAATCATTCTCTGTTATATGAATTCTGGACTATAATACTGTCTGACTTTCAAAACATAGCATCCACCCACAAAAATAGGGACTTAGATCCACGTGTTACACAGCACTAACACAAAGTCCAGCTCAGCATCATCAGTGGTGTACTGGTCTTCTTGTCACTATTTTGAGTTATACCTGTCAGATGAATTGGGACTGGTAGTGAAACTGGTGGGGAAACAGGTGGGTCAGCTGGATATCCCACAGATACTGGCTAAACAGGGACCACCACAAAAACCATGTCAGCTACCAGGAGCCTCCACACCCAAAGCCAAGGGACCTCTCTTCATTTGTAGTTAGAAGACTGACGTCTGTAGATAGGATTTGCAATGGGTTCAGTATTCCTCCTAAATCGACTGGAAGTGGCCTGGAACACAATGTATGCACTGACCGGTGGTTACATTTGTAGAGGGAAAGCTTTTGGAGAGCCCAGGGGCCCAGTACCTGACCCATGTGCTACACAAAGAATCTGAAATGGCCCACACAGTGAACTCCTCCTGACTGAATGAGGATTTTTCACAGATATTATTTTGTGTCTAGTGGAATGAAAACTTTTGAGAGAATCACAGACTGTTGGCGGTGAATGTATTTATCCACTTCTAGAAAGGAAATTAAAGCAATTTTTTCCTTGGCTCAGTAGTTCCTTAGTAATAACTGCAGTTTCCTGGTACCTGCCCTTATTCTCTTTTTCCCCATCCCTGAGAAGAGCAGATCTAATGTCAGAGTTATTTACAAGTGTATACAGGCACATCATAGCATCCTGGAGAGAGACTGGAAGAAGTGCAGAGCTCAGTGATTCACCAGTCGTGTCTCTAGAGTCTGTCACGTCTATTCTGAACAGATATTCTATATAACAGGTACAGTATCAGATCATAAAAAGTATGTCCTTTATATCATAGCTCCAATGCATTGCTTTTCATTATTACAGTGTTTTCACACAGTGGAGTGATACTAAATAAATTCCAACAACAGGAGTACAATTCAAGCTCCAAGCAATATTTAGAGATCATCATTTTAATGAAAAGTAGGTAATTTAAATGAATGACATTTTATGCTTGCAAACGCCACATTGTGAAGAGTAGAGATGTTTAATATGTACTGTGCCTTGTCTTTCAGGACAATATACAGCTGCATATACCCACATTAAAGACATAAACAAAACATCCCAAGTCACCATCATTTCTCAGCCTGCAATAACAAGCACCCACCCAGCTATTGACCCCAGTCATCAAATAAAATTGGTAAGGAGCATTTTACACTACATCCCCTAGGCTGATAGATTTGTATGGCATAAGTAATAGACATTGACATCTCTTACGTCATCTTTCTTAGTGTAAAACAGAGTTTAAATTGTGCACTAAAAGCCAATTAGAACATGTTCCAAAGCATACTTTCTTCCTTTTTGTGACAAAAATATGCACCATGATATCTGGTGTCAAATAGACAGAAAGGGATCCTTCCTTCCTTAACAGAATGGGAAGATCCTTCTGCTCCTATTGTTTCATAGCCTTGGACTGGAGGTGGACTTACGATACACTTTGGTGCTTCTAGCACTTCAGTTCAGATCAGGAGAGTTCTTTTGAAGTGAATATTCCCATCATTCCCACTTATGTGCACTATAGTTTGCATTGCAGAGCAGCCTTGGAGCATGCAAACAAAACTCCCTTCAGAGAAAACTAAAACAGCAGCAGAGCTTCAGGAGAATGTCTAATGCATCCCAAATGCTAGTGGGTCTTCTGGTCTTGCTGTTCAGTTTTTCGTTATTCTTTATCCACCCGTTGAAGATTGGTCTTTCTGTTTTCCTCAAGCATGCTCATTACCAAGGAGCTCTATGGGGTGCTGAGGGCATGTGTGCAAGCTCTGTGCTCTGGAGGGGGACAAATGCTCACTGCAGCATTTATCTGTTTTGGATCTTCCAGCTCAGTCCCAGGATCCTGGCACAACTGTGTTAATTTAAATACATTTTGCACATTGCATTTTACGTGTGGCTTTTGCACAAAGGTTACCAAAGCTTTCAGGGCCAGCTGTGCTTGGAGCTTTCTGCACTGACTATGGGGACAAGCAAGGCATTAGAACGTGTCAAACTGGCAGGTTTACAACTGCTAAAGTTGACTTAAATAGTCAGCAATGGAAAAGGAAAGTGATAATCACTGTGAGCTGGCACTCACCTGTTCCTTTCCTTCTGTGCTTAAATGTAGAATGGCTCCAATATGTAGGAACTGATTTGAATTCATAAGCTAAGACCTCTGATTTCATGAAGGAAAAAAAATAAAATATGAGGTCTTTTTATAACACAAATGATTTTGCACCTCCTTACCTACTATATGGAGCAGTAAAAACATCTTGGATTGTATCTACAGATTTGAGCTTCAACTTCACTCCAGACTCTGCTTAAAAGCTAGGTTGACCTTGAAGGAAAACAACGGGAGTTTAAGTTTACCAGCGTCATGCGAGCCACACATATCCCTATCAATTAGAGAACTGGTGCAACGTGCCCATTTTGGGGCTCCCCAGTACAAAAAATACACTGATAGGCAGGGTTAAGTTCAGCAGAAAGCCATTAAAATGACAAAGGGTTACAGCATGTGATATATGAGGAGAGATTGTATGAGCTGGGTTTACTCAGCCTTAAGAAAAAAAGTCTAGGAGGGATTCTTATTTTTGTCTTCATCTCCTGACTAGGAATTTACAGAAAAGACAGAGCTGACTCTTGTCAGAAAAGCACAGCTAAAAGACAAATTGCAAGAGTCACAAGTTGTTGCAAGAGAAACACTTTGGATTTTGTTTTATTTATTTTATTTTATTTTATTTTATTTTATTTAGTTTAGTTTAGTTTAGTTTAGTTTATTATTTTATTTTATTTATTTTGATTATGAAGGTGGTTAACCACTGGAATAGGAGCCCAGAAAGGAAATGAAATCTTCATCCTTGGAGGTGCTCAAAACCTTACTTGTAAAAGCCCTGAGCAATCTGATCTAACATGACAGTTGAATCTACCTTAAAACTTGGGCCTACCTTGAGCAGAAGATTAGATCAGAAGGCAACCAGAGGTCCCTTCTGGGCTAAACTATTTTATGATTTATTTATTTATTATTCTACTTTTCTTTACAATTCTAGACCAAGGAAGCAACTGGGTATGGAGATTCCTGGCATTAGGTGGATTTAGGAATCTGGTGGCTTCCTGTGGTGGTTTCACACTGATGGCTAGCTGAACTCCACCACACTACTCCCT
>NC_139725.1:57410923-57432981 GCF_964211835.1 Anser anser
ACTCCATCCCAGCCAGACACAGTCCACTTCCCAAAAACAAGGAACATACTCTCTGAAGCCAACTTCCAACAAGCGTTAACAAAAAAAATGTAGAAGAAAAGCAAATAGATATGAATAATAAATGGAAGCACCACTGTACCTGCATGCACCATGAAATACAGCTGCTGTAGTCATTTCAGATTCTCCAAGACACCAGTACAAGCAATTACTGGAAACACAACATGCTGTCCAAAATAATTGATATGGCTGTTGTGTCTCCCTCATGCACTAACCTACCACAAGGAAAGGGGTTTTGGAGGACAGATTTGCTGATTCTGCTGTTGTTTGTTTAATGACATTGGTTGGCACCTATCCCTGGTTTACTAAGTGGACTCAAGATGTTATTTTGCGGCTCACAAGTAAAACCAGGCAGAACAGAGGAAAATTTCTATTTTATTACTTTGTGTGTGTGTGTGTGTCTGCACTGCTGTCACTCTGTGATGAACGCCTCGCCGTGTTCATACAACATTTGTATCCCCAAGGACTGCAAGGTGGTTGTCATTCATAAACCTCTTTCCCTGTGCTATACATCACATGAGGCCACTTCCATCCTGTCTGGAGCAAAAGGGCTCAGTCACAGCAGAAACCTGTGACACTCGTCACTGAGCACAGAGGTGTTTGCTTCTGTCTTGTGCCCTACGTTGTACCAAACCCATAGCCTATCCCCACACCTGCAAAAAACCAGAGGTTTAGCTGTATTTCACTATAAGCCACTGAGTGACCAAACTTGTAGGATAATTCCCCCTTCCAGAGCTGTAGTTTTCTCCATCAGGTGCTGAGGTGACTATATTGAGCACCTTTTTAACATGCTGTACAAGACAGCAAGAGCAAATGAATACATTTCTTTCTCAAACGTAAACACTGGGAGATAGCTATGAGACTTTCAGCATTCGTAGTTCTTTGAAATTACTCTTAATCAAAATATATTAGCAAACCTTAGTAGTTTATGAGTTGATTTGTTTCAAGACAGTCAAGAAATGATTTCTGGTTTCCTTCTCTTTCAGTCTGACTTCAAATCATGGTTGCAGTGCTCTTTATCACATGCCTTAATTTAGCTTTGTACCAGCTGATTCCAAATCCTTAATTAACCTTTTTCATTTCTCCTATTTTTACAATATGCGGGATTTTAAATTACAAAAAATATTAAGAAATTAATTCAAGCCATTAATGAATTATTAATCCAAGCTCGTAGCAAAAATGTAATAATGATTGTACATACCAGGATATGCTGTGGGACTGTTGTGTAAGTGTATTCTACCAGCTCACAAAAACAAAATATTCAAGAAATAAGAACATCCCTGCATCTTGTGTAGTCCCAGAAACATGTCCTAATCCTAGATTAAAGTGACACTATGATGTAAATAAATCTTTAGTGATTTGTAATTCTGCTTGTAATTCTATCCATTTGTAATTCTAACACTACTGAACGGGTTTTGGCAAACAGCAAGCATTGTAGACTCTTTAATTCTCAACTGGCTGAGGGAGCTGGGGTTGTTCAGCCTGGGGAAAAGCAGGCTCTGGGGAGACCTTATAGCGGCCTTCCAGTGCCTAAAGGGGGCCTACAGAAAAGCAAGGACTCTTTCAGGAAGTGGAGTGATAGGAAAGGAGTAGTGGCTTTAAACAAAAAATGGGTAGATTTAGGTTAGACATCAGGAAGGAATTCTTCACTGAGAGGGTGGCGAGGCACTGGCACAGGCTGTTCAGAGGAGCTGTGGGTGCCCCATCCCTGGAGATGTACAAGGCCAGGCTGGATGGGGCCTTGGGCAGCCTGGTCTAGTGGGAGGTGTCCCTGCCCATGGCAGCAGGTTTGGAATTAGAACGACTTTAAGATCCCTTCCAACCCAAACCATTCTATGATTCTAACTGATTTTCTCCTTGGTTTAAGAATGATTTCTAGTTAAGACTGAATGTCACATGCTCTGTAGCCTAAGGAAGAGGAAACATCCTGGTTTGTCTAGCTTGAACTGATGTGACTGTTGAATCAACCAAAACCAATTCAGGTCCTGGCACAAGAAGACAGAGATACCATTGACTTTTGAAGCTCATGGTAAACTGAGAGAAAACGCCGTATCAATGTCAGTTCAGAATTAATTAATTATTTAATTACTTTATTATTGGCATCAGTAACAAACAATCTAAGACACATTCAATCTTCCACCTGAATTTCTGTCCACTTATGTGTGCAGTCTTTGGCACAATAGTGAACTGCTTTGCATTCAGCAATGATTTTATTTCCTTGTTTCCTTGTGATACATTAGTGTATCCATTTGGGGAAAAATGAGGCACATATAGAAAGTTTGTGGAAAAGAGGGACTGATCAGTTTTATTTCTCCCACACCACTGACACAGCCATCATGTCTGCTTATCCTTCTACATGGAAAAATACATAGATTTTATTCCTAAAAAGTAAAGACTGTCCATGAGTTTATTTCTTGTAAAACCCTTTTTCCCCTCCACTATCTGGCTTATATCCAACATGCTTCTCATTTAAGCTGGTGCTTTCTATTCTCCAAGTATAGATTAGAAGGAAAAAAAAAACACACAAAACAACAACTACAGAAAAAAAACACACTTCTTTTTAAGCATAGATTGCAGAGAGTTACAACATACTGATTGTTCTGGGTGACGAATCCTATTAAGGCTGATTAAGCAGCTGGGCGGCTTTGCACTTATTTGATATGACATTCAGTACCTGGGATGTGGCAATCTGATGCAACACATCACTGCTCACTGACAAACCACCAGAAACACAGAGACAACTGAGGTAATGTGGTTATATTTGGATCACTTTTTGTATGGAGTTTTGAAGTTTTCATTTCTTTTCCACTGGTATTTTACCAATGACTCCAAGAGGCTGAACCACCAACTGGCTGTGTCCACCTGCCTCACTTCCTATTCAAAGTGGTCTTGAATTTAACTCTTGCCATGCCAGACTTCACACTAAGCCTTGCTTTTGTGCTTTAACACTTATTAGACAAACGTTATTAGCTAGTTCTGCCTATTCAGGCACAAGAGAGAAAATGTAGCTTGACCTTACCATTGGGCAACCCAAAAAGAATGTGATGAAAATAGCAGCTAACAAAGATCCCAGTACAAGACTGACCTACACATGTTGGAAAGAGTCCAAAGGAGGGCTACCAAGATGATCAAGGGACAGGAGTACCTCTCCTATACGGAAAAGCTGAGAGTGTTGGGCCTGTCAGCCTTGAGAAGAGGATCGTCGGGGGATCATATCAATGTGTATAAATATCGGAAGGAAGGACGTGAAGAAGACGGTGCTGTACTCTTTTCACTGGTGCCCAGTGCCAGGACAAAGAGAAATGGGCGCAAACTGGAATCAACACAAAAGGTTCCTTCTAAACATCAGGAAGCACTTTTGTACTGTTTGTGTGATGGAGAACTGGCACAGGTTGCTCAGAGAGGTTGTGGTGTTTCCTTCCATGGAGATCTTCAAAAGTCCACTGTATATGCTCCTGGACAACCTGTTCTGAGTGTCCCTGCTTGAGCAGAGGAGTTCGATCAGATGACCTCCAGAAGTCCCTTCCAACCTTAACCATTCCGTGATTTTGTGATTCTGCAATTTGAGCACACCCATAAATGCAACTGGACTGCAGATATGTAGTGGGTTATCACCCATCAGCTGGGTAGATATCATTGAAGGAGATTCGTGTCATATTTTCCTTTGTCACTGGGGAAGGTTAGAAGGACATAGATCAAGATTTGTAGATTTTGGTAATCTGTTCTGCAGCCCCAGAACTCTGGGATTCTGATTCATCTGAGAGTCCTTGCATTGACTTCACTGGGATGTGGATGTGTCCCAAGCTGTTGATGAAGACTTTGAATGCCTCTCAAACAAGGCCTTTTGTGCTCCCGTTTTTTGTTGCATCAAATACACAGCCATATACAGAAACTTCTTTCCTTCCTTCCTTCCTTCCTTGTTCCTTCCTTCCTTCCTTCCTTCCTTCCTTCCTTCCTTCCTTCCTTCCTTCCTTCCTTCCTTCCTTCCTTCCTTCCTTCCTTCCTCCCTTCCTCCCTTCCTCCCTTCCTCCCTCCCTTCCTCCCTTCCTCCCTTCCTTTCAAAAAATTAATTTCCCTGTAAAAATATTAACAGTAACCTTCTTTATTTGTTAGTTTTCCTAAAATTGCAAAGTTAGCCTTGCTGTGAAGGAATGTGCAAAGATTAGAACTTCTGAAATTGGTTTCTCAGAAAACAACTCTGTCAATGGCAACAGATCATCCACAGGAAGAACCCTGGAAAAATAGTGGCAACTTAAGTGTTGTCATCAAACTTCTTCAGTCCATTGAGCTGTGCCATTTCACATATAATCCCCAGTATACTTAACATAAGAGGGAAGTACCTGGGCAAGGAATAGTAAATGTAAATCAACAGATACTGATATTCCTTTCAGACACGCTTAATATCAAGAGCATCAGAGTGTTTATGCTTATGCATTTAGAATAATATCCACCTGAATATATATGGCTGGCAATAATTATGGGATACAGACTGACAGATTTGGCATCGAAGAATTTTCCCTATTTAAAAATGCTAACAGCAAAGGTTAGTATTACAGTTGTTTTTCTCTTCATTTATTTTTCGATTCTTCTTTGTTTGTTTGTGTCTCTTCTCATTTTCACTAATTTGGAGAGATGAACACACTGTACTGCTGTTACTGTCTGGCCTAATGATGTTGTTTGCATTTTTGTAGAGGTTACATAGCACTTTTTTCCCCTTTTCTCTTTGATCTGCATAGTTCTTATCATGCAACAGAAGGGACTCAGAACTGATATGCCAAGATGTAGAGATACACCAAATTTCCACTTTCAGTCTTCAGTAATGGCCTTGTTTGTGGAGGGCAGAAGTCTAGGAAGGATCATGTATGCTACTAAAGGAGTTAGTATTCCTTATTATAAACACAGAAGGCTGTTTCTTGCTACAAATGTTCCTAGTCATTAATACTGTTTTCTTTTTCTGAAAATATAAAATGCTCATTGCTCCTGCCTACAGTATGAGATGTGAGCTAATGATGCTTTACAAAGAAGTTCAATCTTGCTGACACAGGACTGATCCTAACTTAACAATATGTCAGATTCAAAGTTATTTTTACTGACATTTCCAAGAGTCGCTACTGGCGATTGAATTCTGGATGTGATTCACTTACAGTTCTTCAAAATGCTGTTTAAAATCAAGATACTGGGTTAAAAAGGCAATCCAAAGAGAAGATTCTTTCTACTTTTAAATACATCCTTAAATGATGCTAATGGAGATACAATTCTCAAAAACTGATGTGAATATGGCCCTAAGCAGTTTTAACAGCTACATACCAAGTCAAGGACTGATTCTGTATGCTCTGTGCATCCAGTCCTCCCACACAGCTGCCATTTTCATGAAAGGATAATCATATGAGCAGAGGAACAGCCCAAGTGCTCAGGGTTACAGCACTGGGAGGCAGTAGCCAACCCTGAACTAATATTAAGTTTGGATAGTTTCTAAATCTACCATTTCTATAGATCACTTGAATCATAGGCTTTCCTCATTAAGTGCTGCCATATATCTAAGTTGTACTGATGGCTTATTGTGTAAGACTGGGTATGAAGCAGAATTTATTTTCATTTGTGATCTAAACTGGATTTGAATCCAAATCTGTGACAGTTACACTCATTAACCACAAAATGCCCTCTAGCCCTGTTGAATACATGCTTTCAGAGATTATGTCAGGATCATTCCTATTTACTGGAAACTGATGAATATAATGCTGGGGAGAAGGGTAGGTATTTTATATGTCACACAGCAGGTTACTATCAATACTTAAAACTGGAATTGAGAGATAATACTAGAGGCTTCACTGAAATTCAGAATGAGGTAAATGAATAGAAATCACATTTTTCAGAAAATAACAAAGGCTTCAGGATTCTTTCTGAGCTCACTGTAGTTATATACTGCTGAAATGCCTTTAACATTGGAAAAGCTCTATTGGATATACACTGTTGTAACTGAAATCCAAATTGATCATTTAATATTAATAATATAGTATGACAATGTGAAAGGACATGATTATGATAATTTGGGGCTTTTTCACGGCTGTTCCCCCCCCCCTCCAAAAAAAAAAAAAAAAAGCCAGATTTTCCCAGAAAGCAACACAGACAATATAAAACTTTTCAGGAAAATTCAAAATTAGACAGAGATTCATCATTTTTAAACATTAACTTATTTTCATTTAAGCTTTTTCTTCCCCCTCCCCACCTTTCCTATTGGAAATATTCGTAATGTGCTGGTTTTGGTGCTTTCCCAAAGTAGACAGTACTTGCATATCTTTTCCCATAGCATTAAGTGGCATATGTTGAAACAGCTGCTGAAACTTGTTTCACCACAGTGCATTAAGCATTCTCTACCATGCCAATAAGTGGCTTTAGCAGGCTAGAAAGGCACATGGAATACTGAACTGTGGGGACTGCAAACACGACCTTGGTCCCACTGTCTTTTTTTTGTTGTCTGTATGGATGGACTGGGGTGTGTAAAGCATCAGCACCCAGCAAGCAAAGGAAGGATCTTGCCCAGCAGGGATGGCCACCTCCCACACACCACGAATTGGACATGTGGTGGCAAATCTCTTGATGCTTCAGTTCTTCCCCTTCCCAGCAGTGTTTCTGTGTTTCTGTAGCTGGAACAATCTGGCACCTTATCTTTGGGTGCAACACATTAAGAAGAATTTGGCTGGTTTCAAGACCCATCCATGGCAGCCCAGGTTTGTAACTTCTGCAGGAAAGGGATACATTCTCTGCTCCCTCATTGCAACTAGCCTATCATCACCACCAGTATCAAGTATTTCAGATACAATTCATCTTTCTGAAATCTAGGTTGCCGCAATAACGATGTCTGACCCAAGCTTGTCATCCTGAGCTCTCACTGCAGCCAGATAAGACAGGCTCAATGAATTTAGGAGAGTTAAGGTGTGGTTTGTCTGATGAGATGTAGGTGCCTTTTTGGGATGAGCTGATTCAATGGCTGTCCTCTTTGACAGAGTTGACTAGATGGTACCTTAGACAACCTGCTGTGATATAGATAGCTGTATTATAGGCACTGACATATGGATGAGCCAAATCTTGTCCTTTTTGTGACAGTAGAATGTAGAAAGCATGGTAGAGCTTCACAGGAGTCCAAAAAACAGCAGTACCCTTTATCTTGTTTTCATTTGGAGATCACAGCTTTTTGGCTCAGGAGTTTTTGACTTTAAACCTGTTACAAAACAACTGTCCCTTGGTCAGAACCCACTACATTTCTTATAGTAAAAATCAACAAGGAGAATTGTCTTTAAATAAAAACCTTTCTCCTTCATGGTTTAACTCAGTACAAGTGATTTTCCCTTCTCTCACTTCTAAAACTCTCTATTCAACTACCCACAGAGAGCAGAGACCATCTAGATGTCACCCTATGAGTTCTGCTCTGTAGGTCTCTCCTCCTTGTCACAGTGTGGAATCTCATACACCCTCCTACAGTAAGGAATACTTTGTCCTTGTGGAGAAACCATGGGGTCTTTTACTCGCCCAATGTTTTCCCTGCAGCCAGCATGAACAATAGTGCAATAATATTTATTTTGCAATTAGAGTGCTAAAAATTACATTCATTCAAGTATAGTAATTTCCTCATCCTCTGCAAAATCCTGGGACTGATAATAATTTCTACTGGGTTTAGAAATAAATTAGTTGCCTCTGAATGAAGCATGTCTCTGACTGATCTCCACTAGAGCAAGATTTACCTGGAGATTTATTGCAGCTTTGCCTTTTTGTTTCCCCATGGGAAAGTTCACAAATGATGCAGCAATCTTGTTCCAGTAATACTGTGCTTAAACACACTTCATGGATTATTTGGTATTCAGGACGTTCTTTCTGTGTGAAGAGAAAAAATAGCCAATTGGTAAAACCAGGCTGAGATTTTCAAATAGTATGACAGTGAATGTTTAACAAAACAAATGTTGCTTGCATCTCATTTAGACAATAACCACCCAGAAAATACTTGCACTGAAATAAATGCCTTACTGTGAGGATGGCGAAGCAATAGAAAAGGGTGAATGGAATCTCAGTGCCTTTCTGTGAGGAACAGATATTTACAGATATTTATTGGTAAGCAATTTGAATCACTCTAGTTGTGTGAATTAACCCAAGCCATGATGGAGTCATAAATATGTGCAAGAATCCCAGTTCCTCATTCTCTGCTTCAATAGGTTGCTTTTCTGATTTCTGGCCCCTCTGGGAAGATAAAATTGAGGACACACCTACAGCACCTGGCAGTCAGTAGGAGCATGGCAAACAGACCCAGCCCACCATTTGTCCACCTGCCACTGCGACCATTGCCCCAGCAGCAGCTCAGCTGCTCCATCGTCATGCTGTGCACCAGCAAAAGAACTGCACCAGCTGTCCACCTCTTAGCAAGTCTTATGGTTTGGGAATTGCTGCTTGATGCAAATGCTGTCTCTACCATTGCTGCTGCTACCTTGGAGACTTCTGGTTTGCACTGCAGGCTTAATTTCAGAGGAGTTTGCATGTTCCTTTATCCAAACTGTGTCTGTCTCCACATCAAGGATAAAATGTATGTGAAGACTTGCCACTGTCTGTGGCTGTACATAGATGACGGCATGGTCAGTTCCCAAACAGGGCCCACTTTCCTGTCTTTGATGATTATATTTGCTGTAATGTGATTAGGCAAGAGTGCAACTTTAAAATCTGACTACAGCTGGAGCCAGTGGAGGTACTTTTGAATACTAAGCCTTCACCAGCTGGACTATTTGTTCTGAAGGACCAAAAGAAATGAGTTTCAAGTGCAATAATTCTTGGGGGGGGGGTGCTGATTGAGCAACAAACCCAATGCCCCAGCTTCAGAGTCAATGAGCCCAAACAAATCAAGTCTGCTGGCTTTGGTTTCCTGAAGCCTTCCAGCTAAAACTGATGGTTTGTGCATGGCTTTAAGCCCGGTCCTTTCCATCTCCCAGTTTCTGTTTCATTTATTAGTTTCCTTTCTGTATTTTAAGTAGCTTTAAGCTGTAATGCTGCTGGTGGAAAATTACAAAAAAAAAAAAAAAAAAGGCTTAGTCCACAGAGAATAGTCTTCATGTATAGCTTCTGTTGAGACTACATGGGGGCATTAGGCTCTTTAACACTAAAATGTTGATGCCTTTGGAAAGAGTGGAACCGTTGCTCTCTCTGAAATACAAAGGGCCTGATCCCAATCTTATTTATAATGAAGAAAACTAATAGTGACTGACAGGAACTCAGGAACTAGTGCACCATTTCAAGCCAGGAATCCAACTCTCACAGGGCCATCTATGACCCTGGCCAGTAGCAGTTACATTAAAGTACGTGACAAGAAAACTTTAGTAACAATTGCGGCATGACCTGCCTAGAGAGAAGATTTTTTCTTCACCTCCAGTTCAAAGGCTGGCTTATGTCTTGCAATATGAGCATCTGTGTCCATCTCTAAAGGCTCAGATAGGTTACTTTAAGTCATTGTCATTTTAACTTCACTTTCTTATTTACAGATTTTTCAATTTCAATGAAATCAAGGTATTACACCATCGCAGTGGCCATAAAAGCCAGTATTAATCTCATGAGCCTGGCAAAACTGTGTATGACCTGACACATGAGATCTAAATGGAAAAGTAAACAACAGACTTCCAGGAAAGCAAGCATGCCCTTATTCACTCCCTAGGTTAGGCAGACTTTGTTTTACACGTGCATAGGGACACACTTGTTGTGTACATAGAAAGATTGATCCTACAGTGAACATCTGGAATTCATGCAAATCCCTCCTCAATCAAACACTAAAAGCTCTGTTTTATAGCATTCCACCAGCTGTGTTAAAACACTTCTGACATCATACCTGCACTCCAGCTGCCCCTGTACCCACAGGTCTCTTCTTCCCCAGAGACACTTTGTCTCTTTACAGAGGAAATCTGAAGGAGGAAAAATGGAGAGGAACATCCACCTGCACAAAGATAAACCAAGGTGATCATAAAAACATGTTCCCTTATAAGCAGCTGGGGAAATTCACACACATATCATGGTGGTTTGTTTTTGTAAAGATCTGCATGAACATGTCCTTGAGTTTCAGGCCATGTGGATTTAAAATGAGTTTAGTTCTGTGACTGCCAATGAATGATTCCTGATGCTGAGACAGTACCTTGGGAGAACCTTGTTACTTTCACAAGGCATCATAACCAGCAATGACAAATAAAAAGTGACTCTCTCTGAGGACACTTGGGGACACTTGCTATAGGGATCTAATAGGGATATGGCCAGAATTAATTGTCTGGGGCAGGACCACTGTCCTGGTTTTGGCTAGGATAGAGTTAATTTTCCCTCTAGTAGCTGGTATGGTGCTGTGTTTTGGATTTAGGATGAGAACAATGCTGATAACACATTGATGTTTTAGTTGCTGCAGGGCAGTGCTTACCCTAAGTCAAGGATTTTTCAGCTCCTCGTATTGCCCTGCCAGTGAGGAGGCTGGGGGTGCGCAAGAAGCTGGGTAGGGACAGAACCAGGACAGCTGACCCAAACTGGCCAAAGGGATATCCCATACCATATGTTGCCATGGCTAGCCAGGGTGGGGGAGGCCACTGCTCAGGGATGGGAGTTCAGCCACTGGGTGGTGAGCAAATGCATTGTACATCGCTTACTTTGTACATTCTATTATTATAATCATTATTCTCATTATTTCTCTTCCTTTTCTATCTCATTAAACTGTCTTTGAACCCACAAACTGTTACTTTTCCCTCCCGATTCTCTCCCCTATCCCACTGGGAGGGGTTTTGAGCAAATGGCTGTGAGGTGCTTAGCTGACTGCCGGGTTAAATCAGAACCATGTAACAGAGAAGCTACATGGACTATGATCCATGGACTAGAAGTATTAGTAGGACAGCTCATCACAGTCCCTGTTTTTCAATTCTGCTTTCCTGTGCCCCAGTCTAAGTCCTGTCTCCTCATCTCATTCAGCCTCATTCTTCACTCTATTCCCAGTGATCCTCTACCTTTGCTTTCTGGATATGTTGTACAGGGTGCATGCCCCAGTGGGAGAACTGCTTATCCAGTACTCAGGGATGGAGAGAAAACAATGCAGAACTGAATGGAGCATATTCTGGGCAAGTAACCAGGAAAGAGGCCTGAGAACACTATTGCTTTAATATGGCATTTGTGTTTTCCACTGGGTTTGTGCAATTCAAAACAATAAACGATCTGTTAGGTGGGAAAAAAATAAATATTGTTTTCAGCCTATTTTGCAATACATGGAAATGTTGCAGACTTATTAGAAAAGAATGGAAGATAGAAACTGGAGACTGCAGAAAACTGGTAAGAGGAGGAGAAGGGCATATGCATAGCCTGCAGAATTAAGGCTAATAAGAATAAAAGAACAAAAGAAATACCAATAATGGTACTGGTAATTTACAAGACAGAAATGAGAGAAGGGATACATCTTTATTTCTGGGTATGGGAAGAAACCAGATCCTCTGATAATCTTATCCAAAGAGGAAAAACACATTTTCTGTCAATTAGGAAAAAATACATAAAATTAAATTGAAGTTGAATACATGGATATCTTGTAAGCAAAAGTCTTAAAAGAGCTGTCTGAGGAGCTTGTTATATTGTTGATTAAGAAGATCCAGAAGGCAGAAGGGAAACTAATGCTGATCTAATATGTAGAATGGAGTAGGTGATATGACCCTGACATTCTTCCCAAGCAAAATAATGGCTGACCAGTATTGGTTTCAATTAACTTAGAAAGAAAGGAGGCTAAAATAACAAGGCTGAGTTAGAAGGAAATGAGTCTTGTCAAACTGACTACAAGCTTATGACTCTATAAACTTGCTTGATAAAGGTCACAATGTTGATATAAAGTACCATGTCCAGATATTCAAAGGACTACAGTTTAGCTATAGGTCCCTCAGTAACACAGCCAAACTTGTTACAGTAGTTATGACCTGACTGTAGTTTTCCCTTCCCTAACGTGGCTGCATCATTATTTGGTTGTGTATCTGGTACTCAGGCTTCATAAGGCATTTATCTTGGAATGCATGCCATTTGCTAAGTGAAAAGAATGATTAAAATCCACCTGACACACCTAAAATGGATACAAATGGATGTCTCACAATATGATTATAGATGAGATCACTACAAAGTACATGAATTTCTGCTGAGAGGCTGCTGAGAGCTGTTCATCTTCCTAAACTCTTGAACGTTGTTGATGATCTGAAGGAAAACTTAAAATCATTTCTGATAGAATTTGCAGATGATATGTAGTATGGGGACATGACAAATAACAAAGAAGACAAATCACTGATAGGGAGTGATCTGGATAGCCGGATAAGTGGATTACTGCAAAAGCTGTGTTTTGATACAGATAACAAGCTAACCAGACATTCAGGAGTGAAGAATGTAGCTTCTGCTTTAACACTGGGAATTAGTCTTAAAAATGACTCTATGAACCTGACAAATGATCATCTGACATCAGGACAGGCTATGGCAAAAGGGAAAAAGCAGTTCCTCTGTGAGTGCATAGAGTAACTGGAGATTACTGGAATATTATGTATACCCTTGTGAACCAGGTGGAGACTAGATAAATTCACATCTGAAGTAAAGGATATTATGAGACAGTGAATTATTCACTGTAACAACTTGCAAGGTTGGTTTTTTAGCTCTTTGTCACTAAAAAATATAACCATATTTTCTAAAGGCGTAGGTCAAACAAGTCCCTTGGCCAGTATTCTGCTCAAGGCCAGACTGCAAGATGCCTTTTGATTCATAATCTATGAAGTCTGCTTGGGGGTGTTAGGCGCTTTTTTTCTTCAAATATTAAATTAGACCAATTCCTGTCTACAAAAGTGAACACCATTTCTGAAATTCAATAAAATTGCTTCAACTATCATATAATATTAAAGGCACTGTTCAAAACTCATGGGAATTAGAAAGAAGTCTTCCATCTTCTTCACTGCACTATGATGGGCCAGTCTTTTAAAGGGTGATCCCAGGGACAGTACTTTCACCAGGCCTCCTGGAAAATATCCACATGGCCTTGTGGACTCCTCCAAATGCAACTCCATGTTACTGAGATACAGCAACTGTATCTTGGGTTTGTGATGGTTTATGATGTAAACAAAGTCCTCAGCTGAATTACAGAGCAGTACTTGCTTCAGCATTTTCTGTGATCTTGCATTTATGATTTTGTACCATTTTCTTACACCACTGAAGTGTAAATTTCATGAATAAATTCTATTATCTCTGAACTTCACTGCTTAAAAAAGGAGCACATATACGTTTTCAAAATAGTTAAATTCATTCTTCTCGCATATCACAAGAAGAGGTGCGTGAACAATCCATACTGAATAATTTACTCAGTAAATTTATAGTTTTTAAGGTGACTTTTTAAAATAAAGACCTAAGTTATTTGCTATTGCCAGATGAATCTTTTTAGGACAAAATTGGCATGCATAGCTGCTACAAAACTCATTTCCTCTGAGTCTTTGTGCAAGCATTCAATATTGACACTGTAGGAATGATCACTTAATTGTTGATTGTCGCTCTTCTCTCATTAGATTCCTACCCACAACCCCCTCCCTGTTCCCTACAAACATGAAGTCTTAATGCTTCTTGCTCTCTGTGTGGTGGAAAAAAAAAGGGAACATAACTGTGTAAAATATTAAATTGCTGAGTCCATCCTCTGATCTTTCAGACATGGCTCAGGTTAAATTCTGAGGGTTAGCCCATCCCACTACATGGTTGTTGCAGAATATGCTTTCCTGGATAGATGAGAAATTCTGTTTGTAGTCTAGCTTTCTCCTTTAGGCTTCTTGTTTCAGTTTCATGGTTATAGTTCTTGCACAAACACTGTCTTTCACCTTAAATCAATCCCTTTCTTTCCCAGTATTTACTCCTCCAATATTTTTACAGCAAACAAGCCTACCTATTTCTTAGGTAGCTAGATTAAATTTCTCCCTTACCCGCAACTCACAGATTTTATTCCAGATGAAATTTTAATATTTCTTTGTAAAATAAGAACACTGCCCAGTCTTTAAGAACCCTGCCTGATTGCATTTATTGATTCACAGCTGCATTACATGAAGGTCTGTATGGTTATTAATGACAGGCATGTCTAAGAGAGATAATGGATAGGTGCAATACCTTGCTTTAATTAACCTGATGACAAAACTAGCTTAATTGATTCTTAGCATCTCAGACAATTATTTTTCAGTTTAATTTTTTTTTTTTATTTTTTAGTAATGCTGACAGACTTCTTGCTTCATGTAGCCCTGTGCAGACTCACAAGTTGGACTTGATGCTTCTTGTGGGTCCCTTCCAACTCGGGATATTCTCTGATTCTATTCTATGTTTACTGCTTCTATTTCATGCCAGGAGAAGTACTCTAGTCCTCAACAGTTACCATTTTTAACAGCTCTGTGATATGGTTTCTTCCTATGGATCCTTCCTACCATTACATCCTTGATTTATCCAAGACTTTTTCCTACTTCTGCAGTTTCTAGATAAGGAGCTCCCAGATCACTGTAGAAATTCTTCTAACTTGTCCTTCAGCATAGGTATTTGCACTTTGTATTTAGGTATTTTGTCATGTTTCCTGATGGATTTGAGTGTGTTCTGCAGACCACACAAATCTCCCGTCTGGTATTATATGTCACCCCAACATCAACAAGTATCATAAGATTGGTTTTAATTCTATGCCAACAGATACAAAGAAAACATCAATCAGATCTGCCCCTAATTTTTTCTTTCAGCAATGTTTCATCAGTACAGTAGTTCCCATCTCAACAAAAACGTCTCAGTCTCTCTTTTGGCCTCTTCCTTGTCCACATTCTAATTCCTGTATTAATACGTCATCTTTTTCATTTCATTTTCGTGTGGTAGAATCATAGAATCATAGAATATCCCGAGTTGGAAGGGACCCATAAGGATCATTAAGTCCCACTCCTGGCACCGCACAGGTCTGCCCAAAAGTTTGGACCTTGGGACTAAGTGCACAATCCAATCGCTTCTTAAATTCAGACAGGCTTGGTGCAGTGACTACTTCCCTGGGGAGCCTGTTCCAGTGTGCAACCACCCTCTCGGTGAAGAACCTCTTCCTGATGTCCAGCCTAAACTTCCCCTGCCTCAGCTTAATACTGTTCCCGCAGGTCCTGTCACTGGTGATTACGGAGAATAGGTCAGCACTTGCCTCTCCACTCCCCCTCGCGAGGAAGTTGTAGACTGCGATGAGGTCTCCCCTCAGCCTCCTCTTCTCCAGGCTGAACAGGCCAAGTGACCTCAGCCGCTCCTCATATGTCTTCCCCTCTAGGCCCTTCACCATCTTCGTCACTCCGGTACTATAAAAATACTCTATGAAAGTGAACTCAGATAGGCAAATTTTCTCAGAAACTGAGCAACCAAAGAGAAAGATGATCAGGAATACCACTGAACAATATTTACTGGAACAACACTATTTTTAAATGGTCTGGGAAAATGTTCAAATTTATTGAAACTCTTAGTTCTTTATTACTTGGCTAGACCATACTGGCTAAGTCTGATGGAACAACCTCTTCCCACACAGTCTATACTGTTTTCTGTTTTCAAATGTTCCTTGATTCTTGTGCCTGGTACTAAACTCAATGAATCCTTTTTATGCTTAGTGACTGACTAAAATTACGAGACACCTAATGTGAGCAGAGCGGTGACTGCAGTGAAAATGAGCTTCTTCCCTCACTAGCAAATTGCTAAATAATACTCATGAAATTTGGGGAAAATAACAGCCTTCATAGAATTGTTTTAAGTGAAAACAGCAGCAATGCCCTTTCCCAGGGCTTTGAAAGCACTCTTAAGCTTTCCTGGTCTTGACTTCATTTCCCTTTAGGCATACACTTAACCATGGGGCCAAGAGTTTCCCTTTAAGCTCCTGAATTGACTCAGAGTTTACAGCTATTCATTAACCTATGGTTTAAACCTTCCATCTTTAATATATTTTGCAGACGATAGAATAATGCATTTGCACAGTGGTGTATCCTACTTAACAAACATGCCTGGAGATAGAGTGAGCATAAAAATACTAGGCAAACTGATCTGCGGACAAGTGGGTAAACATTTGATTACATGATTACCAAAGACCATTGCATTCTTTAACGGGAAGGGATCTGTCTCAGTAGCTGACAGGAACTGTCAAAAACGTGCTGCATTTTGCATATGATAGCTAAAGAACGATCACAGCCTGGCTGAAGCTCTATCAAAGTTCAGGCCAATCAAATGTATAGCTCATTAATGAAACAACTCAGGAAAGATATCTCACTAAAAGAAGCAAATTAATGTCTTCTTTTTTATTTATTTATTTAGTTTTAGCAATTAGTGAATAGTAGTATTGTGATTTAGAGTCAATAACAAGAATCAAAAGGTCTTATCCTAGTGTACTAAAGTGCTGATCATATTCCAGAAGAGGGTGGAAGGTTGCCCACAAAGGCTAAGAGCAAAGAACACCAACTCTCTGGCTGTGACTCTGCAGCTCAAAGTGTTGTCTCTGGAGGGACTAGGCGATCTGCCTCCTTTCCAGATCCAGCCTCATAGACAGCCCACCTGGTGCTGTGAGAAACCAGCTCCCATGCACGTTGGGACTTGTGGGGCCCAGCATGCCCCAGTAATGGTGCCTGGCCAGAGAGGAGCCTGTATTCACGTTTGGCATGTGAATGGTAGCCAAGGTTGATCATGGAAACTGGTCTTGCAGACAGGTGGGTGCACAGGGTGGGTTTGGCTCATGTACGCCCTGGGCTGGCTTCTTGCAATGCCCACCCCGGTGACATGGTGAGAATTTAGTCTCGGTCCAGCAAGCTGGATCCAGGATGGGGTTCAAATCACATCAGTTTTATAGCATTAAACTCAAAGTAATGCAACAGTGTTTAGGTAATGAGTTGGCTGGGAAAGTGCTCTTTTTCTTTTTCTTTTTTTTTTTTCTTTTTTCTTTTTTCTTTCTTTTTTTTTTTTTTTTTTTCCCTCTCAGAGCTAGGTTGAGGATTAAGATAGCTGAAGAAGAGAGGAAGAAGAGATTGCACAAGGGTCACTACGATCTCCTAGGCTAATCTAGGATAATCCCTGCTATCAACTGTTTCTGTCATTATTCAGCTACATACAGTGAATGCATGTAGGTATTCCTTGCTCTCCTTCCAGCCAGCTAAAGCTGCAGAGCACCTCATCTGGCATTTGTCCCCAGCTGCACTGCATTGGGCTGCCTCTCCACTGTTTCAGCAAACTGTTCTTCCACCCCAGAGTGTGATAGCATCGAAACAGAGCAGATGTAGGAATATTGCCATGAGGTCCTCAGCCACTCCCCTTCCAATATGTGAAGGATCACCGGAGAACCCCTCATGCTGGTGATGGCAACACCAGGGGAGGCATCTTCGCCTCTCCCAAACATGCAGCAATCAAGCCTCAGACCTGTACTCTCAGGCAGTTCAGTAAACACCTTGATGGCAGTTCCCTAGCATAACATGCCAGACAATACCTCCCAGATGTGCAAAATTCACATATGAGGGAGTAAATTGTTGTGTTAAAGAGTAAAAGACCCTTCTGGAGAGCTCGGTGCCTGAAAGTACAAATTTCAGGTCTACCTTGAAATTGAAACTCTGCTGGTCTACTGCAGACATCAGGTGCATTTGCCTTTTATTGTCATCCTTCTTTTTCAAACATTGAGAATTTGAAATAGATGAATCGTCTGTTATGAACATTCACTCTTCCTTTTTTTTCCCCAAGCAACTTTTCACAGCTGATTCGAAGCACTACCATAATACTTTGCCTTCACAGTAATCAGGTTTCCATATTTTGTGCATTTTTTTTTCCTAGGTTAGGTATTTTCTGTGCAATAATATCCATTGATCATATTGAAGTGAAAAAATATGTCTCAGTACTGTTGTTTGATTGCTTGACTTTTGACTGGCTTGTGGTCCTGCTTACCTTAATTATGGGCTGGAGAGGCCTGCAGCCTGACCCTTCTACAAAGGTATTTGGCTACCTCTTCAATAACCCTTTCTTTTCATGAGTTTTCAAATCAGAACAAACGATGAACTCTTCTCAAGTGTTAATCCAGGTTTTATTTTATTTTTTCTGAGAAGAGCATAAGCATAAAGAGCACTTAATCAGGCATAACAGACAAAAAGTTATTTATTTTTCTGAATGATTTATAGTGCAGTTGCTTCTTTTGTTTTTGCAGAAAAGAAGGAGGAATTAAAGCAGAGGTTCATTACTCAAAATGGCAACAGTCCCATTAGGGAGGGACAGCAGAAGGAAAACATAGCCATAATTTAACTTATTTTACGAGAGATGAGTTCTTCCATACTTCTCTGAACAAATGATGGTAAGTTCAACATAAAGAAATACAACATCAGTACAATAAATAAAAAAGAGAAGGATCACTGATATTGTCTCAGGAGCATCATACAGAAATAAATTCACTTTCTGTTCTATTCTGATGTGCTATCCACATATGCTGAACTAGCACATCTGAGAAGGCATAACATGAAGAAACTAGAGTTGGAAAGGATGCTTTGGCAGATCTTACTTTTGTAACAGGAATTTTTCTGGATCTACCTGCACTGTAAGGCAAAGGACAGTCTCAGGTCCACTGAGCTGAAACTTTCCAGCCATGCTGTTCACTTTAGCTTGACAGCAACATTCTTGTGATATACATGTCCCATCCCATATATACTGGAGAACTGTGCCATCAGTGCAAAGGGCACATCTTAGCTTCTGTCTGACTTCCTGCGATATTTTCACCCTAGCACAAACCATATAGGAATGAGTATTCACACACATCTACATCTCTGCAAAATGGCTTTTCTGGCCATGGTTTTCAGAGCAGTTCAAGTCACACTGAAACTGTCCAGTAAAAGTAACTTTGGAGAGCAACTTTTCACTAGAGAGTGACTTTTTCTCAATCAGATTATGACAGGGCAAGGGGGAATAATTTTAAACTAAAAGAGGGGAGATTTAGATTAGAGGATAGGAGAAAATTCTTCACTCAGAGAATGGTGAGGCACTGGCACAGGTTGCCCAGAGAGGTTGTGGATGCCCCATCCCTGGAGGTGTTCAAGGCCAGGTTGGATGGGGCTTTGGCCAACCTGGTCTAGTGGGTGGCATCCCTGCCCATGGCAGGGGGGTTGGAACTGTGTGATCTTTAAGGTCACTTCCAACCCAAGCCATTCTATGATCCTATGAAAAAGGTTCAATATTCGTAAGAAGATAACACAAAGGACATGAAGACTTTTTTTTTTTTTTTTTTTAAATCTGCTCAGATGGCATGCAAATGGTCCTATTCAGCACTTACAGATATCTGGTCCTTCTTGCAGATACTGAACACTTACAAGATGCACCTCCCATGCCTCTTGAAAATTGGTCCCAGTGCAGAGTTGCCTAATACAAAGCTGTAGCTTTGCAGGGGATTCCTTTGTTTGTGGCTACTCACCACTTGCAATGTGAGCTACAGTAGCCAGATACTGGCAGACTTTTAACAAATTTCCATAATTTCATTAAGCACAACAATAATTATGTGAAGTGCTAAAAAATGCTTTGTTTAGCTTGTCTGAATGCTGATGTAATGGGGGGAAGAAAGGCATAAATAAGATGCTTTATTTCCATTTTCAGTCTGTTCACTAATTGCAAAGAAGCAAAAGGTTCTAAGCCCCCCCCCTTATTTGGTCCTGTTATTGTCTGACAGCAAGGGAAATGTCCTTGGAAGGAACAAGCAGTCAATCTGTGTATAAAGACGAATAAGAAAAAATTGCAACCCTGATAAATTCCCGACAATAATTATGAAAATTGAAACATGAGAAAAAAAAAACATTGCAATGGTCCAACCAGAAAGCAAATGTTTTCAAGTTATATCAGCAATGGAAGGAGAGAACAGCAGTATGCAGTCGGCTCTTAAACTGACAACTCTGCATGATTCCTTGATGTAATTTGGATGAAGCTGGATAACCTGTGATTTACTAAACTCTCTGTAGTTAGGAAATCTGTTCAGGGTTTCCCAGCATATCAACATGGCCATACCCATGTGTGTCAGTTGCAGATTATCCTCTCACTCTGAGCTGTGAGGATATGCATGTGCACAGCTGTGGACGTAAATCGATCTCTGGTCTGTCAGGTAATGCACACATGAAACCAGTCCCAAAGTGCCTGAACTTAGCTTATAGTGGCTAATGAAAAGAAATGATCATTCTGCTTATTAGTACTTCTGCTTGACTAGAAACAGGCAGTATTAATTAGCAATACAGAGAGAAAACAATGGTTCTTGTGATGGATGCTACAATACTACTAATGTTGATTAACACATATTTTGAGAGTATTTTCCTTTATTTTTAAACAATTCAATTACTTATTATGGAAAATAAAAAGTCTGCAGATAAGCTACATGGTTGGAATCAGGGAGAAAGAACCAAGAGCTCAATTTGTTTCTCTTGAGATTTAGGCTAGCCTTTCCAATATCCATTCGTATTTCCCTGGAAATAGTGGATTAAGAAATTATAGTGTATGAAATGAAATAGCTGTTTATTACATTTGTGTGGTTCTTAATCACTGTTCTTGACACAGCTGATATTTCTTTAGGAAAGTGGAGGTTAAGAAAATGTCAGTTGCTATTCAGACTTCAGTGAAGAATTTGTGAGGTCATATATTCATTTCCATGGTGATGAACTAATGTTGCTATTTGAGAGTTATAATTTTATTATACAATCAAGCAGCTTACTAGGTTACTAAAGCAGGAATGTAGGAAAAGACCTTAAAAATGCAGGATGTACTTTGTTTGGTGTCTGTAAATTCTTTTATCAGAACGTCTGTTTAAGTAGAAAAAATTGCCTCTAAATTAACAAGTCTGGGCCCTTCTGATTGATGGATGTCCTGGATCTTGTGAAACAGGTAACTGATATCTGGTAAGGATCTATGCATGAATTACTTTGCTAAGCAAATTCATTACAAATCCATCATCTTAGTTGAAGGAGGCTTAATTGTTTGGTGATATGTTATAAGCAATGTTAAACAATCCACCCCCCCACAACTTCCTGCCCCCCCTTCCCACCTCCCAGCCTTCCCTCCACCCCCTCACCTCCCCTTTATAATATAGTAATAGGATGCTAGGGAGGAAAGGAAACATTCCCTTGAGTTTGTTCTAAAAAAAAACTGTCGTGTCTGGCCCAAAGGAAAATAAAATCTATTTATTCTATAGGTATCTGTGCCTGTTGTCTGTCCCAAATTGATTGCTACAGGGTAGTTATGTTAAACAATGGGATCTCTTCTGACTCTCTGTTGCTTCCTCCTGTTTGTATAAATTCAAAGGTCTTAACACTTTCTAGTATTTCTGTCCTCCCCCCACCAGAAAATGGGGATGTTACAACCAGATTCTTCTTTGGTGCAAATGAACAAAGAAAGAGAAGATGCATGATATGGAAAAACAACAAGGGACGGAGGGAGCTTTTCTCAGGCCTCATCCTGTTCTTGCTTGTGCCTGGGGATGTTGGCCATTGGCTTCTGAAGGAGACTGCAGGCCCCAGAGGCACCCACAAATCATCACAATGCTCTTCGACAGGCTCCATGTGAGTCCCTGTAGAGTAAACTGAGTTTCATTTTGATGGTTTGTTTTCAGTGCACCCTTAAAAACCTGGCAACCAAGTTTATCTTTAAAAGCAATATCTATGCACATTTCATTTATTTTCCACTGACTGGTTATTTTCAGTGTCATCTTCAATATTTATCTGTGTTTAAAGCTCCTTCCCTGCAAATACTATAAAAATGAGCTTAGATGACACGGTGAATTTGCGATGATTTATCTTCCACAATAGTAGTACTTAATCTGTTCAGACACTGGCCAAATAGTATCCAATAAAATGCACAGGGATAGGACTGACTGAGCCATCTTCATTATGATATGGGACGGCTTTATTACCCAAATGGACTCTTGACTTCAGTGGAACTCCTTTTTGGGTAAGAAGTTGTCACCTAACACAAGCAAAATTTACCAA
>NC_139725.1:60365464-60394062 GCF_964211835.1 Anser anser
TCTCTGAAGTTCTGCTCCTTCTACTGAAAAGTCAAACGAACTCAAACTAATTTCAAATTTGATTTTTCCAGGACAATAGGAAGGCACTGGAATTTAATTGATTTTGATTACCTGCCTTATTATTATGCTGCCAGTAGCGATAGTTCAGGTTGGTGTAATTTTAAATTTACTGTGAGATGAATTTGACATTTCTCTGCTGCTGAATAGAGGACTTGAGCGATGCTTCAGCTCTTCACAAAGATGTCATAATTAATTCAGTAATATCACTTCTGGATACGGAGATAGAAAAGGAAGACACGGCAGCACCTACTCTGCATCTAGGAGCCGAGCGAATGACAGTGCGCGTTACTCCAGTGTTCCCAAAATTGATTGTGAATTTTTTTAACATTCAACACAATTTCTGCTGCAAAGACACGTCTTCCCCTCTCCTGTCAGCAAACAAGTGGGACTTATTAGCCGGCAATAACTCACAGCTGAGAGGTCAGCTCATCTTCCCCCAGCTGGCTCCAAGAAGAGTTGCCATCCCCTGAGCAGCCCAGAGCAAATTCTTCTGAAATCCAAACCTCGCTGCTTTATTTTGCCCCCTTTCTGGCGGGAGGCAGAGAGTGCAGGGAAACAGATTGCCTGCTAAGACAAACCAGTGGTCACACGATCTGAAGGGAGATGCACAGCAGGTGCTCCATCCCATCCCATCCCATCCCATCCCATCCCATCCCATCCCATCCTTCCTATCCCATCCCATCCATCCCATCCCATCCCATCCCATCCCATCCCACCCCCATGTCCCACCCCACCCCACCTCCTCCCATCCCCTGTATCACCATGGGACGTGAGCCGCCCTCCCCTCCCAGGGGAAGGAGCTTTCCCCTCTCTGCCAGGGATGCCCGCTCAGGAGTCGCTGCCCAGCTCAAGCACACGTTGTTTTCGTGCAGTGGAAATTAAACAGACCCGTGAACTGGGACCAAAGTCTCTATTGACAGTGATATTATTTGAAAAGATAAGACTTCAAATGTGTACTGCACGAGATAAAACCCGGACAAGCAGACAATAGAAGAGTAGCTTTTTTTTTTTTTTTTTAATTCTTTGGAAAGCAAGATTGCCTAGCACAGTCAGTGCTATAATAAAATAATAAACATATTTTAAAATGTTTTAGGGCAATTGGGAACATAAAAAAAAAAAAAGAAAAAACAAACAAAACCATTAGCATTCACTTTACTCTAACTGCCTCTCAGAATTGGAAAAAATCAGTTCCTTCATCTCAGAAGAGCTACATCTCCTCCAGCCAGCTGTTGAGGACCAGTGCATGAAATGAACGTGCCTTCTGAACTGAAGCACCAAACACCCAAAAGACGGGTGCAGGAGCAGCAGCCCACACGCCGTGTGTCTGAACACAGCCCGAGTCCCGCTGGCACAAAGCTTTACGCATGCAGAAAGTATTTTAAAAAGACAAAATGTACCTGAAATGCTTAGCATCTGCACCCGAGAAACCGAGCGGTTTCAGGCGTGCCCTGCTCCGGTTTCTCCCCCTGGCCTGGCCGTCCGGCTGCCCCAGCCCACAAAAATCCCCCAAATCCTCCCCTCATCCCGGCACATCTGGACGTGCAGATCCAGCTGCCGGAGCCCTGCAGGTGCTGGCCCACCAGGGAGGGTCCGAGCAGCCTGAGGGTCAGCCCTGCCTGCAGCCTGCAAGGCCAGCTCCTTTTGGCTTTTCCAGTCTTAGAGCTCTGCCTTCCTGCCCTTTTCCGTCGGCATTTTAGAATCTGCTGGGGGTCTGTTTTGTTTCGTCGCCCTGTTTACATTTAAAAAATCAATAGTGAGATAACAGAAGCCAGCTGGGGAGCGGCAGAGCAAATGAACTCCTTTCTTATACCCGTTTCCACTCTTTCCCCATCAGCCTCCCACCAAATCCCACCGCAGCCCCTTGGCCACCTCCAGCCCCACCAGGGGCAGCACGCGGAGCGGGGCCGGGGCTGCACCCCATGGCTGTGTGCTTGCCAACCAACCCCGGGCTGCCAAATCTGCTCCTTTCTGCTTCTCTGCAAGAGCCCCTCTGCCAGGTAACGCAAGTCGTAGACACGTAATCGGCTTCGAGACATTCACCCTTCTCTCAGATGTGCTTGAAATTGGCCAAACCGTTCAGAAACGGTGACGGTGGGGGAGAGACTGGCGAGGAGACAGATGGCAGACAGCTCAGCTTCCCCAGCCCAAACTGAGCTGATGGAGACGTGGGAATGCTTTCACCCTCTCATAAAAAATGATATCACTCTTTCGTTGAAATTCAAAACTTAGCTTCCCGACATTAAAAATGTGACTTCTCCACCTGGCCAAAGTGGGGATGACATCAGGGATATCTTGGCAAAACAGTACTTGGGGCTTTGCCAAGGAACGAAGCAGCTCCGAGCAGTGGATTAACATGCAGCTGGAGGACGAGCAGAATAATGGGAACAAAACAAAACAAAACAGAGCGTGGCGTTTGCAGGGGAATCAAGGATGGGAGACGGGCAGCGTGAATTGTAAATGCGTTTCAGAAAAATGCATGGGGAAAAGCTGGGCTATCAGCCAGCCTAGATTTGCACCGGCAGGGTGAGTTTTTCTGGGCTGGGTTTGCTGCACGCCCAGGCTGGGCTCGTGCAGCCACTGCTGGGGCTTCTGGAGAGCAAAGCCACCAAGAGCCACCAGGAGAAGGAGCTGTTTCTGGGCCTGCCCTGGAGAGCCAGCCCCGCGGGTGCCAGCAAGGATTCAGAAATCCTGGTTCCTCCCAATAAATCGCCGCTCTCGGTGCTCTCCTTCAAAATCACTCCCAGTTCAGAATTGTTTATTCTGAATTATTATTTAACTTTCGTCTTTTCCTAGCTTAACATGGCCGTGGATTACAACTGCTACCTGATGGAACTGTACTGCATGCAAGCAAAGCACGATCAAAGGTACCTGCAGGCCAAGTGGCCACCAGACAGGGACAAGTCCCTCACCCCCACGGCGCCGTGCCCGGCCTCGTGTCAGCCCAACCGCTGCGGTCCAGCCCAAGGGACACAGCAGATTTGGAAGACACGGCTAACCAGGAGCAGCCCTCATGGGAAAGACGACTTTTGAGCTCTTGGCTCCATTTTCGAAGCGAGACGCACCCTCCCCTTGGACACCCCGGCCACAGGGGCACCCAGAGCCCCCTGTCCCCCTGTCTGTCCGTGCAGACAGACAGGGGACGGAGGGGGCACATTCCCATTCCTCCCAGCCATGCATTATGCACCGGCCACCTGCATCTTTGTTCTGAACACAACGCGTGCGCCTCTCCTAGATGCATATTCACTCGGTTCTGCCACAATAAGAACGACGCGCTGGTTTTTGCATGTCTACATGAGCCATCTGCCTCTAGTTTATTGATAAAAACCTGGAACAGCATTGCTCACCGAAACAAAATAAGAGTGCATGTAAGGTGTGGATGGTTGTGTGTGCGTGTGGGTAATTTCAGCCCAGAATTCTGCAGAAGCTGGGTTTAATGCTTTTTTTGTTTTTTTTCCCCAGTCAGATATCATCTAGACATTAGTATTCCTAACACAGCATATAATTAGCGAGAGGCAATATATTGTATGATCATGCACGTTAACACTTAAGTAGAATAAAAATGTTTCATTGTCAAGTACATGAAAAGCTAAGAATAAACCCATATCACTCTTCCTGTTGAATATCCAAACATCTTTTCATCGTATTTTTCATCTTCTTTTTTTTTTTTATCACAGTTTTGCACTTCAGCTTATCTCTTTCAGTCCCACACGTAGCAAGTGAAACGATGCTCATACCATTCCCGTGGCCTCACCAGTCAGCACCAGTCATCCACTAGCTAGAAAGAAGGTACAATTTTCAGTGCCGTCTTCGAACTTTATGAAAGTGAAAAGGGTACATGAATTTGTTCCGTGTAACCTTCAGAGCAGAGCAGTTCTCCTTTTATAGACATATTTATAAATCAGCAATAAATTCAAGCTCTACAAGACCTGCTTTTATAGAGACAGGAGTTAGGGAGCTGGCATTTTTATTAATTTGTCCATATTGATGCGATGTTAAGTGATCGATTTATAGAGGATACACCGCGTTTCCTGGGAAAGGAGAGCTGAGACCCGTGTTACTCCTGACGCATCCTCAGCCACAGGTCGCTCCGCATTTCTCAGCGTACCAACCAGCCCGAGGACATGACGGCAGGGAAGGAAGAAAAATCTCCCAGGGGATTATTCCAAGCATCAGAGGGAGGTGCAGGGAGCGAGCTCGCCGTGCTGCCTGGTGCCAAGGCACCCCAAAAGCTCTGGTATCCACCCACCAAGCAGCTGGAGATGAAATGCTATCACATCCCAGGGCACGTGCAAGAGGGGCTACATGCAACTTGGCCAGAGAATCCACCACGTCCAGCAGTAAATGCAGCCGAGGGGCTACCAAGACCCATCCCTGCCAGAAAAGTGCATTGTTCCAATAGAGAAAGAAGCCAATATGCACTAAAAATGACTTATTATGTACAGTGTGCTTAAATCAACAGTCGAACGTACGTTGAAATGTGCTTCATGCAAATGCCCGGGGTCACTCTACCATAAAAAACGTTTTTATATACACATGTATAAATGCCACGCAATATTTAAATGCTAAGTCTACCAAATGATTACTCCACTTACTCTTCATGACAGGCAGGAGGCAAAACTCTCTGCTGGGAAAAAGTCGATGGAGTTACAACAGGGAATAGAGCCCAGCATGACAAAAAATACAGCCGCGCCAGCAGAGGCCAACAGGAGGGATGTGGGACTAGCTTAATTGGAAACCTTGTGCTTGAGATGCCACATAGTGACAGCAAGAGATCGGAGAACAGGTTTTATCCTGAGTACCATGAATATAAAATATTGCTGCCAGGCACGGCCCTGACTTGGAGCAGATCTCTACTGATATTAACAAAAGGCTGGGAGATGGCATGGTGGAGGTGGTGTGAAGGAAAAGCACCTGGAAAGTGTTAACAAGACACAACAGGGATGAGGAAAACTGGCAAAATTCTATGATTTTTCCCAGCTGCTAATGAGAAGTTTGCAATGTTCTCGCAAGCCTGAGAAATGAAGGGAGAGGGAATCATTTGGCATGATAAAATGCCTTCCCTGGAGGTGAAAGGTAATTAATGGTTGCGGGACTCAGCAAAGAATTCAGCTTGTGTCCGAATCCTGAATCCTTCTTGTTCTTCACCCATGGCCAGAACAGCTTTTGGTCTCGGTCCTCAAGTTGAGATCCACCCACGATGGGTAGGAAGTTACAGGGATGCCTCTGGAGCATTTGGTACCTCCACGGTGCTGGTCTGCCACAGCCAGCAGGGGCCAGGAGGCCACGTCCCCACCTCCTCACACCTGCAGCTCCCTTGGGAGCTGAGATTTCTGTTAAACCACACTTTTGTTGAGCACAGCCCGAGACTCTGCCCTCAAATTTTCTAAAGAGATGAGCATCGATGAATCTTCATGGCTCCCGTCTGGCTCTCAGGTCTCCTTTTGAATTTTTTCCAGCTTCAGCTGCCCACTGCTCCGTGCTGGTGACAGGGGGACATGTGGCTGTGTGCGGTGCGAGGCATCACTGAGCACCACAACCACCTGCATCGCTCACTCTGGCCCCAACTGCAGCCCCTCACCAGGCCCACGCTGGTTACGTCCCCAAAAAATGATCAAACACATCTCAACAGTGGCCTTTTACCCGCTGTATCCAAGCACTGGGTTTTCCCTGCTTTTCCTTCCCTTGAGAACTGGGGGAGCAGAGGGAAGCAACCTGGCCTTCAGCCATCTGATGTGGGGAGCAGAGGGTGCACAGCCTGCAGCTCTCCTGCTGCACCCCCTTCCGTACGGGTGGTTTGCGTGGAGAAGAGAGGGATTGTTAACGCTACAAGAGATGAATTGTAACACTAGAAGAGATGAATGGTAGCTACCAAGTTCGTTATCCAGGCTATCCAGTATTGACCTATATCTGCTTCATAAAGGTGAAAAAACATGGATAGCTGCGTGGGTTGAGCAGGAACATCTTCCTGCTGCCAGCTGGCAAACAGCTTGGGGATTACAGCATGAGGATTAATAGCCTTTGTCATTTGTAAGTGCAGATGCTAACCTTACTCACATGACGGACTGATCTTCTTTGGATTCTGTGCCTGTTTGCTGTTCCAGAAAGATGACCTTGAGCTGCTGTGAGAGACAAAATATTTACACTTTCATTTCTTAAGGCCTACAGTGCAGGCTACGGGAAGACACGCGCTCACTCTGCTTAGGAGGAGGAGGGGAAAAAAAAAAAAAGCTGTATGCCTCGTGTATGCCTTCAGCAGCTCTGGGGCTAAGGAATTGTGGTGACAAACAGCAAACCCACAGGTCCGCAGCAATGCGAGCACCCAGCCTTCCCTCCCCCCGTCCCGGCCACTGCTGGGGGTTTTCACTTCTTGCACAACTTCTTGCACGTCGTGCCTGCTAAATCTGCACCAGATCCCAAATAAACACTCAAATCAGCTACACTGAGTTCCAAGCTCTAAGACCTGCCAGCGTCTGGCTGTGTTTATCGCTGAAGAAGACCAGCCGGACACCAGCGGCCTACCTCCAGCCCGGCCCCTCAGGTGGGAGCTGGCCCCGCCGCCATGTCCCCGCGGCAGGCCGTAGGCTTCGCTCGGCCTCCACATCCACCTTCGTGGCGAGGGCAGGAGGCAGCTGAGAGGCCGAGAGATGAAGTGCAGTGATCACACAGATTAAAGACGATGATAAACATGGGAGCGGAAGGAAAGCTCTGCAGGCACGCTAGCTGCAAGGTCAGCACCAGCTGAAGGAGAAAGCGAACCGCCACCAGAGGAAACGCCCGCTCCTCTGCCAGGCTGCTGCCGTCGGCTTTGTGATGGAGAAATGATCAATAGCAGCTGGCAGCCCCTGGTTCTGCGAGTCCAAGAACATCTGAAGACATTCACAACTGAAGATCAGTCAATTATGTAAAGCACACGGTAACTCCTCGGGATCTGCAGCCGCTTAAAAATACCCGCACGCATTGTCCGCGCGCCCCAGGAACCGCGCACCCCGCGTCACCCCGCGAGGGAAACGCAGGCAAGCCGGAGCGAGCAGGACACAGCAGGGCCCAAGTAATTAAAGACAGCGGTAGAAAGGAAACCCAGGCTCATCAAACCGCGCAGCAGACAGCCCAGAGGAAGGCTTTACAAAGGGGCACTTCAGTTAGCTGTCGCTGCAGCGCCGCGGGCTAAAAGAGGTTCTCGTTTCTGCGGGCATCAGTTGAAAGTCAGCATTACTGCAGAGAATACAAACGCGGTGAGATCATTCTGTTCTGCTGTCGATACACATTAAAAACAAAACAAAAAAATAAAATAACAGCAGAGTGCCGAGCAGGACAGGGGCGTGCTGGCTGGAGAGAGACCAAGGAGGGAGCAGACTGCAGCTAGCTGAACGATGCTGCCTGAGGTACAGAGATGTACCCAGAGCACTTGCCCACAGCACTCTGGGCTTATGCCAGTGTTGTTAGCTCCTTCCCACACGATGGTTTTGTGGGTTTGGGGGCTTTTTTTTTCCACTACTCCCCAAGAGAAGAAAATTCAAACAAACTCTTAGGGGATTCCAGACAAGAGAATCAAAAGGACATGAATTACCTTAGAAAACGTGTTAGGAAACCTGCACAGGGAGGATGTGCAAGTGCCCAAGCACTCCCAGAACCAGGTCAGCCTCTGATTGCCCCATGGCCTCCCTCCTCTCCAGGAGCCCCACAGAAGCAGAGACTGGGCGTCAGCATCCACGTGGATGGAGGCTGCCAGAGCACTGGGCTCCAGGTCTAGTGGCTGCCACCAACAGAGGGCTAAGTGCACGGCCAGATTCCCAAGGAATGGAAGTACTTCTGCAAATTCAGTCTTCTCAGCCACTTCTAAAGGAAACAAGAGGTTAAGACAGTGACTGAAAGGGCAGTGGTATTTACATGAGAAAGACCAGGAGCACAAGGCCAGCCTGTATCAATATTAGCAATGACTAATTCAATCTGTCAATAGGAAGAATTACGGGAGCTCTGGTATAAAGGGGAGCTGCTGCAAAGCTTTCTTCATTTCACAGATACTCAATACTGCAAAGAGAAATAAACCAAAAAAAGCAACAAAACCCCCAAACTAGAGCTCGTAAGCATGAGCTCCAACACGGTTCATCCCAAGATTCCTAAATCCCCCTGTGCTTCAGTAGGAATTTAATGAACCTCACAAATGTACTGCTCAAGGCATGGATGTGCCAGCGGGTTTAGCAGCAGCTCCAAAATAATAAAAATAAAAAAATCAGTGCTTCCCTTGCCTCATCCCTTTTTCCTTCCCTCCAAATTCTTCTTGTAAAACATCAGGCCAAAATGCCGTTGCAATGATGCAGGAAGCTACTGCATCTGAGAGCAAAGTTTTAACATGCTCAGATATTAGCTGACTCCAAGTATCCTGCCTCCCACTATTCTACAGTGGAAATATATCTTAAAATTCAATTTCCCTTATGCTGTATCTTCAGAGAAGATGTAGACATGAAAATAGCACGGAAGTCCAAAAACAGTTTACTTCATTGCTTTTTAAAATGGTCTTTTCCAAGATTTCTTTTTAATCAGAAATTAAAAACCTGGGTTATCTCCAGTTCACTTCTGAAACATACTATCAAGTTATGCTTTTCCCTTAGCTAATCATTATATTAAGCATAAGCAATACTTTGCAGGTTCAAGAAGTAACGAAGAGAATCTCAGTAAGTTTATTATACATACACATTTCAGATAATAAAATTGCTTATAAACACTTGTATATACATTTTGTGCAGTTCAGGAAAAACAGATGCAGAGATTGGAAAACATCTGAAATCAGCAAATGCACCTTTTGAATTGGGCTGTTTCCTATACTTTTTTTTCCAGAAGAAAAGTACACGGTAAAAGAAACACAGACCTGTTCTGCTCATTACCACTCACATGCTTATTTTCTCTCCTATTGGTAATACAGCAGCATTAACAGTGCAGTCAAAAACGTAGTTCTGTGTGGGCTAGATCCTGCTTTGTGACACAAAGCTCCAGTAGTGCAAAGCAGATATTATGCCAGCTTATCTAGGCAGTGGAGGACAACCCTCCTGCATAGGACACCCACCAGTCTCACTGGAAACGGTGCTCAGACAGGTAAGTGTAAGAATATCTATAACCATGACATGTAGGATAATTTATCTCACCTATACCTGCAGTCCTGCTCCCTACAGATTATTCTTTCTTGTTGGACTGCCCCGCGAGGGCAGACAAAGCCTGCGTGCATCACACCAAGTGATAACCCAAGTCTAGCACTTCACTGGGTGTGAGGCAAACCAGCACCCAGGCTCAATTTTGGTTAAAAAGCCAGTGCCCAAACTTGCACTGGTTAAATCTGCACAGCACCATCGAAGGGAAGGAGACAATTGTGGTGCAGGAGGCAGAGTTTGGTGCCAGGTCTCAGTAAACGATAAAAATACGATAAAAAACGATAAAAACATGAGGTGATTCAGGACTCAGAAACCTTTTCAGCAGAATATTTCCTGTATCACTACCATCAGCAGGAATGAAGAAACGCCAGTCCTCTTCTAAAGAGAGCAGGGAATCGAAATCAGGCCGATGATGGCATTTGAATGTCTTGGCACCTTACTGTCTACGTACCATCACTGCACGAGAGGATGAACATCCTTTGCTGTGTCACACGCAGCTTTGCAACAGCTAATGACTGCTAAACGTTCAATAGTGAGACAGCAGACGAAGACGTGTTCCCTATCCATTGACTCCAATTTTTTTGATTTTTTGACTTTAACTCACAGAGACAGGAAAAAAGATTAAAATGGAAAATGACAAAAAAAAGAGTCCGAAGAGTAACTACATAAAAGTGTCATCACCTCATCCAGCAAGCCTGCTCCTTGCACTGGTTTCAGTCAGAGGCAGGAAACGTAATACTTTTCTCCAGTGTGGTTCGTCAGAGCCAGCACCCCCTCTAGGAGGGGTCCCCTGGATCCTATTTCTTGCCTGTAGGAGAGCTTGCCCCAAAGATGAGGTGATGAGGTCTGGCATTCCCTACTGCTCAGCGTGCCAAAAATGGTCCCTTTTCAGATCCCCAGAAGACATTACAGGATAGAACATTTGAACAAGAGCCCTCAGAGAACTTGAATTGTGCTTAACTGAATGAGAGAAACCACGGCCAGAAGGCCTTTCTGTGCGCTGCTCACAGGAACGCTTTTCTGAATGAACCTCACTTTTACAGAGCAAAGTAACACATGGCCAAAACGATGCAGAAAAGTGTGATTCAGGCACAAAGGTGGATGTGCAGCTTGTTCTGGTCTTTTTTTTTTTTGGTATCCATGATGACAGAAGCCATGAACTTCAAGTAAGCATCTAAACATGCGTTGTATAACTGCAATATAAACCCGATGCTAGTTACCTCTCATGCACGCCTATGGCAATACAGGCTAACAAGTGCACAGGGTGCCTCATTAAAAATATTGGTAGTATTAAGTCCTAATGAATAATATCAATTGTTAGTACAGGAGACAGTCGTTAATGCCTAGGCACTTAAAAGTTGACAGAGAATTCAACAGTGCTTTCCCATGCTGCCTGAAAAATCCAGTCCATAGTGGTACCAAATGCTTATTTCTAGGACTCAAAAACATGATAATGAGAGAGAGAACGTGATCTGCATGCAGCTTAGCCTATCTGTGAGCTATCTGCGTGTCAAGAATGTTTGCAAACTTCATTAATATAAATAAGGGAAAGGAAGGAAGGGAGAATTTACCCCAGAAGAAAACAGCATCAAAATCAGACTGCGATGGTTAGGCCTATGATAAAATGAGCAAGACAAGGCCCAAAGAGGGGATGTTGTAGGTTTGCCCATTGCTTTTCCCTTGGGATAATTATTTGGATATGGAAAATGCAGGGAAACCTGCAAAGACAAGAAGTAAACTTGCTTCTCAGGCCTTGCCACTTCCAGTGCTCATGACAGATGACACTAACAGTCAGGTTAAAGTGTACAAGACCTGGCAGAGCACAGTGCTTGCCATGGGATAGCTGCTTCCTGCTGACTCGGAACACAGCCCACAGTCCCAGGACCCGCAGGCTGCCCCTGTAACCATTAGGACTCGAGCAGCGTGTGCCACCTGCAGACCTGCGTCCCCTTCGATTCCTTCATTTCCTGCCAGTGACTCTGCTCTTCCTGCCCGCTGCTGTTCTGCCCCATGGAAATCCAGCCGACCATCTCCTTGCGCTTCATGCTGCGCTTGTTGTATATGGAGATCATGAGCGTGACATCGGAGAGCTGGAAGAGGGCAACCTGGAAGATGAAAGTTTCCTTGTAGACGGGGTTGGGCTGTCCTCGGCGGATGGAGGTCTTGCAGCGAGACATCTCCTGGCCCATAGAGTTGAGCAGGCAGAGCTTTCCATAGGTGTCTAGGACAAAACAGAGGAAAGAAAACGTTTGGAATGGTTAACAGACTAAATGAAAGCCCCAAGTCATCAAAAAACAGCCAAAAAACTTGAGGCAGAGCAGCTTTGTCTGCACTGCAAAACGGATGCGGGCTGGGCTGATCCCTTAGTAAAATCCATGGGATGAGAAGCAGATGACAGCACCTCTTGGTGCACCTCATATTCAGCTGGGGAGAAGAAAGGAAGGAAGCAGCCCTACTGAAGAAGAAAGGAAAGAAACAGTGCTTCAGCCCTACTCTTGGAAAAAGCAGGAAAGTTGGTTCCCAAGCCTAGGAAACCTGTCTAAGACTAACTGAAACTATGAGCATCTCTGCGGATTCTCCACATCAAATGGTGCATCTGCACCTTACCCTCCTCTCCCTCACAACAAAGCTTCTTTGGAGCTGTCCTGCCAGGGCCTCCCTTGGCTGCACTTTTTCATCTGAGAGAAAAAAAAAAAAAAAAAAAAGGCCTCTACAACCTATTACTTGAAACAGCAAATGAAAAGGGTGCTGAAAAAGAAGGAAAAGTAACCTGCGTGCACAGTGAAAAGCCTGTTCCAAATTTTTGTCTTATTTTTTTGGTGGCCTCAAAGTCAATTCTGTTCACTATTTAAGTCAATGTAAGGAGTAAAAATGATGAGTAAATAAAGGGAAGGGATTCTAATTCTGTATTCCTATAAATCTACCCTTAAAACTCTTGCTGCCTCGTGTATTAACTATTTCACCTCGGTACGTGGTGGTCTCAGGCAGAGCTCTGCAGTCCCACTGCTCCCCAGACCCAGCTCTGTGCAATCTTTCGCCTCGCTCTGCAGGCGATGGTAGCAGATCACTTGGCCAGAAAAAGCCTCTCCTAACCCCTCTGTAAATCTGTGCCTGGGTTTCTGCAAGCGATTATTATTTCAGAGTGTGCTGAAGATAGGAAATAAATAACAAGCCGCGGTCCCTTGTCTACAGCATGTCTATCCTCTTCTGTTCCCGTTTGATGTGCTATTTTACGCACTTATCTGCTGAGCGACACAAGGTGTGAAATTACACTTCAGGTGTGAAAACACTTCTGTGTCTCCAAAGCAGGGCTCGCCGCTCCTCAAACTGTTCCACTGAAAAAGCTGTCAGGAGACTGACAATCGAGGAGCAATTTGTGAGCCTGCACAGCTGTACAGCTATCGAGTTACTGCGGGGAAAGTTCAGTCCAATCATTAGCTAGCGGGGCCAAGTTGGCTCCCAACACAACGCTGGAGACGAGTAAACCGTGCCAGCAAAGACCTGCTCGTTAGACAGAAAAGCGGAGCTCTGACGTAAAAGAGTTTGCCGATCGTAGCTGGGAAGGAAAGAGCTGCTTCACCGAGAGCTGCTTTCCCAAGAGGAGGGCTAATTCCCCCTGGGATATTCAACTCAAATCCCTCGGGTGATGCCGAGGGGTTGGCATCTGGAACGACTTCGGACCCATCAGAAACAAAACACGCAGAAGAGGACTCTGCCCAAGCTCAACTCAACGTGAAACCAAGCCAGATAACCACCAGGCACAATTTCTTGCCGTACTCACAGAGATGTCACTTCATTTTGCTCTAACAAAGCAGAACGTGCACTGAAACACGAGAATCATTAAGGTTGGAAAAGACCTCCAAGACCATCTAATTCCTTACCTGGATGCCCTGGCTGCAGGGAGCTCCCCAGAATTAAAGATAAATGGGGAGTAAGGTGGGTTTTTTGTTTATTTTTTTAACATTTTTTTCTTTTTTTTTATTGTGAGAACAAATTTCAAAGCAGCCAGAAACTCAGCCAGACTGATTTTTGGATACAAACAAGCATCTAAGTAGGACAATTTCCTGCTTAAATTCCAAACTGCCTTTCCTTTAAAAAATCGAAATCTCACATCTTCTGCATAATTTCAGTACATTTTCCAAAGCAATCCCACGTGCAGACAGAAAGCTGAAAAGGCTCATTGCTGCTGGCATGTAAGCGAGGCAAGGGCTGGGACCCAGGAATTCACAGAGCTGAGACCCTCTGTGCTCCACTCCCCTGTAGTTATGTCCTTGGTGTCGCTTCCCTTTCCTCACCACCCTCTGAGAACCACTTTGCAGAGGGCGAGGACGCTTGGCTGGGATTGCAATAAGGCTGGGGGGTCAGCGAGGGCAGGGCTGGGTCTGCAGCAGGGCTGGGAAGAGGGGGCAGAGGGAGCCAGAGGGTCCAGGAGCCCCTGGCAGCTCCTGGCAGGGCATCCCCAGCTGTGCTGGGGCAGGAGATGGACAGAGCAGAGAAGCAGCATCCAGCCAAGGAGTGCCACAAACGCCCTCTCTGCTATCCCACCTGAACACAGGACCTGGAAACTTAGCCGGCAGCAGGTCAAGTGCTTTTTTAGCTTCCCACGCCACCTGGGAGAAGGGTCACCCACACATGCCTGCATCTCTTTTTCTGAGAAGACGGAGAGGACCGAGGTCTAGGTTTGCCTTTCAGCAAAGGCTCCTGCCACCCTCCCCTCTCACTACCGCCAGCACTGCCAGCTCAGGCGGGGTGCATCACACCTAGCTGCAGGCACGTCCGTTTCAGCAGGGCCCTGCGGAGTCAACCAAGCTGCAGTCACTACAGCCAAAGGAGCGCGTGGCGTAACTGGGCTGCCATCTAGTAGGCAATGCTGCCACTAGAGACGAGCTCCGCTTCAGCACTAAACAAGTGCCACAGCTTGAACCTCACGGGTGTTCCACGCGTCCCAGGCAATTTTCCAGGCAGCGAATGGACGGGTTTCTTGCAGTGTGTCACAGCCCTTAGTTAGGCCTCAACTTTTGCAAGTGTGGAGTAACAGAGCTGGCTCTAAAGACAACTGAGCACTGCACAGCTGATGACTTAAACCGAGAGAGATCAAAACCAGAAAATTAGGCTTTTTCCTTAATGCGCATCAGAATCTGTTACGTAATTCTCTGGCACCGTCCTGCCTGCATGGTACCAAGGTCTGAGGGAGTTCTGCACGCATCATCTGGATAAGGTGAGAACGTGCAGGCTGGGAGGAGAAGCAGCTCACTGCAGAGCTAATACCAGGAGCCTTACTCACCTCCGTGTAAACACAGGCACAAAACCAGTGCGAGTGACATCAGGCTGCTAATTCTTCTCAGATTTATTCCACTGGGTGTATTTTACCAGCCAAAAGAATCGAGCCTGCCTGAACAGAAATAAAGGAGTAGGTGTGGATAATATATTTAGCATATGCAATTTGCTTTGCAGAGCTGGTGCGTACGAAGCAGAGCTGTTATTCTGCTTCACTAACCACATTTGTGGCTCGCTCACCCGTACTGCATTGTGCTCCTTTCAGCACCTTTTTAGGTGTCTGATCAGGAAACGCTTCCTGGCTCTCCTTGTAGTCCTGTCTGGTTCTCTGAGATGGAAAGCCCTCCCCTTGGCTTGGCTTTGCCAAACAAAATCCACCCCTGGGTACCCGGCAAGATTAGTGGAACTAGAGCAAGGATGAACTTGCCAATTTGCTGAGGAATGTATGTGTGAGAGCATCTATTCATTACGAAGGCAAACATTTTCCATCTAATTACATGCTCAGATTCAGTAATGGCCTCATTACTGTGGTATCTCAGCACTTTACACTCTTGAGCGTATTTACTTTCATGTCACCTCTGTCAAGCACAAAAGGGGAAGAAAGATTAAGGCTTACATTCTTTAAAATGCCTGAGAGCTCACCCTCTATCGAGGCACCTACCTCACTGCCGTGAAGAAGAGCCAGACCTCTTAATACCTGGGATTGTGTGGCACTGAAGCTTGCCTACGGTTACACAAAAGTCTGCGAAGAAGCAGGAACGATGTTGGATTTTGCCAAGACCAATTTTAGCACCGCATCCACCAGGCTCTCTTTTCCATACAGACTTTGGACCAGAAGCTCTTGCCACAGATCGTTTTTATGTTAAACTCATCATTCATCCCTGGGATGAGGGGAGCGAACAATGTTCACAGACACGAAACATCAACACCTCTGCATTTAATACCGGAGCGAAGAGCACTAAATCAAGGAACGCTGCAGGCAGCCAGACACATTTTGGGCTGGCGCTGCGTATTACTCCAGAGGTTTGGCCAAACGTCTTCTCCTGCAGACTGCTCTGTCTCCATCAGCAGTGCCCCAACCATAAAACACCTCTTGAGAGCTCATCTGCAAAGGCAATCAGTTTATCCATGATTCTTCTAATGACCCATTTCTGTCATCATCCTTCCAAGGGAACTAACTGATAATGACAACTCAGGGGAATAATCAACTATAATTTATACGTTCCTGGTTTTGGAGCACGGAGCGTAGCGTGAGCTCTGCTTTCACTTACCCTAAGCTTCACCATTATTAAAAACACTGACCTGTGAACAAAAACACTGCGATACAAAAGGGTCCAGCTCCCTGCTTGAATTTATATTTAGAAAGGAAATAAACAACCAAAGACTTCTGACCTCTCGGGCTGTGGACTGCAGGGCATAACGCAGCGCTGTGCGGACTCTCCCACCCTCACTCACTCCAGGCAAGCTAGCTAGTTTCCAAAAGCAGTATAACCATGCCAGCATGTTGCAATCCAGACTAATAAGACCCATAGTAAAATAAAGCCTTGGGCCTTGAGCTTAATTTCCCCCAGCTGGCATGGCCACACTCCCAGCCCACATAATAAACAGCAGCAAAGCAGCCTCGGGGGCAGCATCCCTGCTACTCTGCACGGCGCAGCGTGGAGATATCTGCCCTGGTACTTCCACTGGCTCTGACTGACCTGTCCCAGGAGGCTGCTGCTTCGTCAGCCCATGGCTTTACCTCCCCATGAAACTGGCACCGGGGCAGGGATCCCTGAACCTGGCTCACCGCAGCTGTACCGGTGAAAAGAGCGCGGAGGAAAATTAGACTCGAGCTTTTGCGGCCAGCCCCACGTCGTGAAAATCTGCACTGGGCCAGAGGCAGCTTGTGGCCTACTCTGTTTACTATACAAGAGCTGAGAGCTGCCTACTACGTCGCTGAGGAGCCAAATTTCTTTCCCCGCTTCCACCGAGCCTCCGCCGCTGCGGTCCCCCTCCCGCGGCTGGCAGCTCTCCGCCAGGAGAGGCTGGGATCTGGCAGCCTCCGCGGTGTCTGAGTCACTGGGGAACGGACCGGCAGCGCCTTTCGTTTGAAAGGCAGCAGAGAAGGGTGCTGTGCTCCCTGTAAGCACTGTTTGGCCTCAGCAGGGGGAATCGCCAGCACGGACAGCTTGTTTCGTGCAAGCGGAGGGGCTGCGAGGGGCAGGAGATGAGGGGTCTCTCCAGCTGCACGAGGTCTGTCCTCCAATAAGGGCATTTTCAGCGCTTCCTACAACGTATAGCGTGCCGTATGCTGCCTCAGAGAAGAGGGGAATTGTTGCTGGGAGTGCATCAGAAAGCATGAAGGCACAGCTTCTCAGCAACGGCAGCGGTAGCTCTGCTGCAGCATGATGTAAGGGTGCTTAGGTTTGGCTGTTCTCTTCGCCAGCGACGGTGCCCACAGGCACGGCTTTATCGCACCGCCTGTCATCAGGCCTCCTGTGAGCGCTGCTCTGTGCAGTCGCTGCGGGCTTGCCTTAAACATTCGGCTCCAGCTGAAATTTGGAATTAGCGGGAGCAATTCCTTTGTCTTCTGCTTGTTTTTGGAGGGAAAAAAAAAGAAGAAAAAAAACACATTTTTTTCTTTCTTTTTCAGAGCTATGGCAATGGGAGAGGCATTGCCATGCACTCTGCTTCAGATGCACTCTTCTGGTTCTGAAATAACTTCACATTATCCACAGCAAGTGTAAATGGTCATAGAAATATAAAACCATTGAAAATGTTACCAGATAACTGCAAGTACAAGCTATCACTGGATGTTTAATTATTATGGAACATCCCCATGAAAATCTCCCAATTGCTCCTTGAAAGTTCCTTGGTTTTCAGTGCCAGGCCTCACGTGTCTCACATGGAAGAGCTGTACCAAGTCAGTCCATCCACCCAACCGTACCCAACAGCATTTGCCTTAGAAAATCTATAAAAATACAGCAGACACTGGCTGCATATAATGGAGGGAGCCAGAGCTGCATATGGCATTCATTGTGCAGGTGCTTGGATGTTTACAATCAAATAGATTTTTTTTCTCTGTATAATGTACATTTGATTGACTTTTTTTTTTTCTTTCTCAGACGATATTTACTATAAGCTTAATACCTCACTCCCAAGAGGCTCCGAGTCCACCCTTGTTGAGTTTGAATCCCACCACGCGATACCTTTCATTTACCTACACTTCATCTTCCATGCCAGTGCCCAGCTGCTCACTACTGAGACATCCTTCTGGGACTCGTTGCAGCTGGCCTCATCTTCACTACCTTGAACAAAGCTCAAGGTTCAACAAGCTTCCTCAGCTTATTTAAGTTGATTCAAGATATATCCAAGGACGGGCAATGAAAAGATGTCAAAGAAGAAGTGGTCTTGTACAAGCTTACTGTGACCAACCGGCAAGTAGTCAGCACCAAACAGTTGCCCAACACCTTTACTGCTGTTTACCAAGCTCTCTGGGCTGAATCCATCCCAGATGCCTGGTACAAATCACCCTTTATTACTGATGAGATGGGAGCAGGAATTACAAAGCTTTAGGAACTCAAGCAAGCTCCCTGTTCAGTGCCAGATATGCTGGTTAAAAGTTACCTTTTTATTCAGCTTCCTGGCCTAAGTGGGATTAATTAAAGAAATTAACCTGTGTCTTAGTCCTCCAGGAATGAAACAAGGATAATAACCTTCCTTCCCCAACAAAGAATTTGATAAAATAAAATCCACTAATGACTTTCAAGCACTCTGATACCAGACCAACAAATACCTGAGGACCCTGATTTTTCTACATGAGCAACTTCTGCACTTCTTGGTATTGTTGGCTGGGGCTCAAGTAGATGTTTGTTTTCAGACAAGTCTTTACTTCAAGAATTTCTCCTGTTCCCAATAGAAACTCTGATAGCTTGTTCTCTCCCTCCTGTCTTTCCCAGAGTTAGTGCTATTGTATTTGTTTAATGGGGTTAATATGCTGCTGGTATAATAATGATCATGTACGGATGTAATTACTATGTGCGATTAATTCTGCAGCTACTGAAAAGCTTGGAGGACTTTTCTTAGATATGGGAATATCTTTACAATAGTCCTTCTCAAATTGCACTACACCCAGACGTAAACCCCAAAAGAAATGTGAAAGAGGAAAAGCAAAGGCTGGTTTAGAGGAGGGAGAGCTGCACCCAGCAGAGCAGCTGATGGAGGTTAAACATCTTGTGGGCAGAGACCATCCTTCTGCTGCGTGTTCACACGCTGATGAGGGCAAATGATCCCTGGTCCATCACTACAATCCCAAGGTACTACTATACCATGCAGATAGCATGTAAGCGGTTATAAATTTTTAAAGATGTGTCTGCCAGTGTTGTATGCTTCTCTTGTTACCTTCCTTACAGTAAACATCCTTTAAGTGAACACGCTGAGCTTTGTTCTTCTAAGAAAACCCAATACCACAGATCGAAATATGAACCCCTACGAAATGCTAACTTGTTAATGTTGGCATAACTAATGTTAATGATTTTCACAAGAACCGAAGAGAAGGAGGTGCACAGGACACGTATCATTAGTGCTGAAACACCTGGGGTGCCCACATCTGACAAAGCTGTAAATGCGTTTGTGCACGAGGCTTTTTGGCAGACGCTGCCAATTTACAGCCCAGTGCTGCAGCCCTACTCCTGAGTGCTCTTAAGTGCTCTGAGTGATAATGGACGTGTTTGTGCGCTCAGGGGTTGTGAACTCAGCTCTTTAAGTCTGCATATTCCCCAGAACAATGCCTGGATGCTTATTCTTGATCAAACGATCCTTACATTCCACATATGTGACCTGAAGAGAAGATACTGCCTGGTAGATTTAAGTCTCTGCGGGCCACCCAGCTGTTTCCTAACCCAGCTATTACCCATGTAAGCACCCATGACTTTGATATTGAAGTGACTCAGTTCAACTCTGCATCCCATTTAAAGGTTTAAGGGAAGCATAAGATGTTCCCAGGAAAAAACTGAGAGATGTGCACAATCCCCCACCTCCAATCTTCCTCACCTTCTCCAGAAATTACCTGTTGTAGCCTCGGCAGCCTATAACACCTTAAATCAGCAGTGCCTGAGTCCAGTTCCCTCTTCTGCGCACTGAAATCCCTGTGCAGAGAGGCCAAGAAAGGAGCACACATGCTGCAGGAGATGTTGAGATCACCTGTGCAGGACCCCAGGTGGCAGATCAGGTGGCAAAAGAGCACAGCTGGAGAATTCGCTGTCTTGTAAGACTCTCCTGTCATTCCCCACAGCTGCAGCTGGCAGCAGCAGACAATACTAAAGCCACTGGGCTGCGACAGGACCACAAAAGGGTACTGCAGAGTCTCTGTGTGTGCAGGGTGGGAAACGGAGGTGAATTCTGCATATTGAGTTCTCCCAGTCTTACCACATGTAACTGACCTGCACAGCAGTTTGGTCTTGGTATTTAAGTGTCTTGAAGCGCTATTATATCTGAAATCCCTATGATAGTGTCAAGAAATAAATCGCTCTCTCCGAGCCTCAAACAGCAGAACCATGGATAGGCTGTATCTAAGGAAACACAAGGGCTATTTCCTCGCCCTCCAGAAAGGGAGGCAGCAGTTTTAGTTTTCAGCTAGTGAAGGACTTATTGAGCTTCCCGTTCAGCCACCAGCATGTTTCAGACAGCAACAATCCCACCCCACAGCACTCCTCTGCAGTGTCTGCAGGAGCTATCAGTGAAAAGCTACTCCAGCATCTGAGACAAGTGCTGGTTTTCTTCCTGCTTCTACTTAGCTTCTTTTGATTCCTGCTTCACAGGATTTTCCTCTTCTCAGCACACTACTGGGCACTTTACAGGTGCAGAAAAAAACTAGGTGAATTTGAGTAAACGAAGCAGATAGCGATAGGTTCAGAACTTCCTTGTAAGAACTGATGAACTTCACCTGATAGCAGATCTAACATTGAGACCTAGCTGGCTTGATAATGCTAAAGTTGGTCTGGATATAGAAAGGGTGCAAAGGGAGAACGGGACAATGCAAGATAGCCTTAATAGCAAAGACAGGGAGAACCATTATGAACCAGTGTCAGGAATATTAGTTTGTATGGCTAGCTTATCGAACTGATTTCATTAGGATTATCTGAAGCCCCACAAACACAGAAAGCAGAAAATTCAGGCAGAATTTAAAATAAAAGGTCCCTCAAAGAATGCCTTCTTTTCTCATGCACTGCTCTTGTTCTCTTCACATCACCAAACATGCAAAATGCTTTTGAGGTTTAAAGATGCTGTCGACTAAGCTACTGCTTTCCTGTGTGCCCATCAGATAAAAAGCTTAATGGGACATCTAATCAAGGCAGCTAAACTTTTCCATCCTGAAAGCAAATTTGTGCACACGTGGCTAATCTACCAAACCCCATCCCTTGAGAGGCCCAGGACAGACACAATTACACAGCACTCAGACGACGAATTCAAGGGTTGCTCAGCTTCCTGCAACACACGGAGCTAGATACTATGCACCCAGAGAGACGCTCATCAGAAGCATACCAACAAATGTCAGCAATTTGATCATGATATTGCAGGTAGTAAATTGGAGGCCAATTATTTGAGTTCTTTGCAATGCAAATATTTCATTTATGGGGAAAGGGTGGGGCAGTACAGCTGCCTGACTGAGCCAAATGCAAGACGTGCACAGGGCCTGATTTAAGAACAGAAGTGCTGCAGAATCCTGCCCTTCAGGCAGTTAAGTGACAAAACACCAAGACCACAGGTAGATATGTGAAAACACACCAGAAAAACTGCAGCAAATTAACTTGGACTTATATTGGGACTACTTTCATTCAATGTCTGAGAATAAAACTTCAGGAATATGTCCATTTTGCATAAACACATGGGAACTTGCTTGCTAGAGAATGTGCTAAGACCCTACTCTTAGTCTACCTTTGCTTTAAATCAACTAAAAATGCCCTGACTTGAAACTTTTAATAAAACACATGAATGCAAACATTACCATGCCTTTAAGTAACTGCCATGGAGATTTCTGTTGTCACAGCTATGCGAGACTAGCTAGGGCTACACAGATTGAAGTCATGTGTTTTACTGTTGCAGAGACTTGCACTTAATTCTTGAAGGATTGATTGCTCACACAGTCAGGTTTATTTATGTAATGAATCGAAGTACTGAAGTAGTTTAGTAGAAACTTAAGTTTTCATGTCTGTATACCAAAATATTACATATATGCTTTGCTAGCTCTGGGATAAAGAGCACAGCATCTTGCAAAAGCAATCTTAGCATTTTCCAAGCTGGAGATACTGCATCAAATCCAGTGAATGCAAGGAGCTGTCAAAGGTTCTTACCTTCTGTACTGGTGACAGACAGACAACCAAATCACAAAACCCAAACACAAGAGCAAACAAAAAATGTTATTCTACATTGCCATTAGCTGCTGGTTTCAGCCAGCAGGCAAAAGGATAATATGGGATGAATACAGAGCTGCCATTCAAACCCTGAATAAGGGGCACAAGCAACAAAGCAGATAACGCCACGCACTATGGTTGCACGGCCCCATCTGTATCACAGACATTAGCACCATCCATCCACTGTCCTCCTCAAGGACTAACTATAGCTCAAGCACTAACCAAACCTACTGAAAGGCAATTTCCATTTTTTTCCTTTAGGTATTGGAGGAAGGGAACTCAACTATTGAGGCTCAATAGAACATCTTTCAAATCTTCTTTCTGCAAAAGGCTTTTTTGTGTGGCTACAAAGAAATCACAGCAGGAAGATCCCCCAAGGGCCAAAAGCACCAGGTCACCCAGCGCTCAGCAGCACAGAAGGGGACTAAAAGTGTAACCCTAGGAAATATTGAATGGCACTAGGCCGGGCCTCTGCATGTCACATGGTAACATATAATCACTCAAAAAGTGCTTCTTTTTTCTGTGGATTTGCTGACAATTACTCTGTGCTTTGGGTGTAATAGCACTTTTGCCACGATCAGCTGTTGGAAAGGCACATGCAAGAAAAGGAGCATTCTGGTATTGCTGTCCTGTCAGCTGCGTCTTCAAATGATTGCCTCCATTTACCCTGCAAAGTTTACCAGCGCACACATTTGCAATAATGCTTTTAATTTTCAATCAGATACTCTGCACGGAAACCTAACTCAGAAATGACATAATTGAATATCTCGAGGAGGAAAATAAAACACAAATTTTGACTCGGTGGTGTTATTTAATAGCAGTGAAAGTACTTACCAGGTGGCCTATTAATTGCGAGGTTTCGGAAATGACTGCCTTTGATCATCTCCACTGACAGCCGCCCCGTAGTGGCATTGTACGACAAGCCCACGAGCAGCTCTGGCACCCCTCCATGCGACAGGGACTGTGTTGAAGAAGCGCTATCACTGTGAGAGATTGCTGACAGACTAAGCTGAGAGTCTGCACTCTGCAGGGAAAGAGCACTGAAAGTCTTATCAGAATGTTCACCACCACCCTCCCTTTAATTTATATCTTGTAGCCTTGCTTAGTAAGATCTCCCTTAAGAAATGGCAATGACTAAGAATGAATTATGATAAGGCACCAAAAGAATCAGAGCATTACTTTTACAAAAACACCATTTAGCTTTCTCTTTAAAGATGAGGAACACTATGTAATCTGTAAATCTAGTGTAAATCAAAGCCTCTGAGATAAGCATACATCCTAGTTCATTAAATGCAGAGAAAATCTTAAAAAAAGACTTTTGGATGGAACGCACTTTGGATTTTTTTAGTCACTTACTGTGTATTTTCTTAATTTCTTTCCTTGCACCATGACATTCTCTCTATCCCCTTCTCACCCAGACTGTGATGTTTCATTCATTTTGTGTGCCTAACCTCTTACTGAGCTTCTTGTAGACAATGAATCATGTCAGAGCTCATCTACACAAACTGATTGGCATACCCAGAGCTGGATACAACTGTGAGATACATGGAAGGCTATGAAGCAGCACTGCCAGTTCCTCCTCCCATGACCTACCATTCCAATCTGCCATGAAAAGAAACATTTTCTGAGTGTTTCTGGTAACATGGAAACTGCTCAATGCAGAGATCCACAGGCCAGGAGCTACTGCCAAATGAGGTAGCTCTTGAACTGGCAGTAGTACAGCTCCACCAACATAACGGTGCGCAAGAACTACTGTTCTCGTTGAAACGAAGGTAATTAGCCTTTGTGATTCCAGGACCCAAGCTATTAATCCTGCATGGCACGGTATTTGATGAGTTGTATAGAAGTACAAGCTTGCTAGCTGAGCCATCATTAACGAGGCACAGCCTTCTGTATGGAAGACATGCCCTGTGCTTCCCCTCACTGCTACCTGTGGTAAGTGACAGTAGGATAGATCCACCAGTTGCATCCTAACGGCCCTGAATTAAAGGTATTAAGAACAGCTGGTCCTCATTCAGCAAAGGAACAATTTTGCAGACTCCACATTTCTTTCATTGAACTTACAGTCAAATTACTCCTTGGCTCCAAGGTCAGTGTCACCTTCACCTCCCCTTCCTGGCTGATGTTGCTCAGGTAGAACAGCTGTTCTCCCATCATCTTCTCTCCAACCATCTTGTGCACGGCATAGAGGCGGAAACGGATGGCGTAGCCACTTAATTCGTGTGGCTCCAGCTTACTGAAAGTAATTTTATCCTTGAACACGGGGACGGGTCCTCTCTGAACACTTGTCTTACCCCTCTGTTTCTTGCTCGGCATCAGGACTGTGTGCACTTGCCAGGTGTTCACACCGCTGCGGTCTTTGTCTGGGATGTCCCTGGCCTCCAAGACAGTAACCACCAGCTTTTGACTTGAGGCTTTATAAGTGAAGACGACATCTAGATCACCACATCTACAAACGGGCTGATGAGCACTGTGATGATCTGGTACACTGTTTACTTCATCATGCTCCTGCAAAGAGAAGGGAGAAATATAACCTCCATCAAAGCTGAACTGCCTTTGTGATCCCAACTCTATTTAAAAAATTTTGCTCTCCTCACTTGTGTTTGCAAATGTAGGGAGTTTCTCTGCAAAATAAGGGTCCCACTTTCTTTTGAAATGCCAATGCTAGTTAACTGCCTGATCCTGTGTAATATTCCCCATACAATCTAGTAAGCAACAGCACTTGTTGAAACATTTCCAACAAAAAGTTTCATCGATATTTAAATGTTTTGCAGAATACTTAATTTGGCAAAAATTGTATATAGGGGAAAAAATGTTTTGGTTTCATATGGTTAAAAAAAAAAAAAGACAACCTATTACTTTGAATATACACTGGATTTTTTTCAAGATGGCTTTTTTTTTTTTTTAACATTACTGAAATCAAACACTTCAGTCAAACCTGCTACCTTTTGGGATATTTTGTTCTGTAGGAAATTTAAAAAATTAAGCACTGTGTTCAGCTTGATTGAAGGGGAAAATCATAATGTCAGAACTTGTGGCAGAATGGAAATTCCATTTCTACATGCCACCCTATAACTCAATAACTTCCCTACTGCTAAAGCAATGATAATCAAGAAAAACGGTCTGATTAAATACATATTGATTCTTTATTCACTTTTTAAATCTCCAGGAGATGCATCTGTTCCTTCTGTTCAGTGTGGATACTAATACATTCGGAATAAGAATTCAAAATACAAAATCAAAATGTGCAGACGAATTCACACGCGATCTTTTACCTTCTTCTAAAGCAAAAATCGTCTTGATAAAATAAAAAATGGATGCTCACCTTACCTTTTGATGAGTGGGCGTGTGCGTTTCTGTTCAAAAGTGCTTGTTATCTTAGAGCTAGAATGTGCTTCATGTGATAAAGGGGTTGCTATAGTGATCAATGATTTGTATTTAAACATGAGTATACACTGTACTCGGGAAAGATTTTCAGTTAATAGCCAGAAGGTGAATTAAGGCCTGTCACTAGCAGTCTGAGTCACCCTCCTCCTCAAACATTTATCTTCTTTCGCATTTCAAGTAACACTTCTTTTCAACAGAGGGATCTTATTGTTTAGAGCACAGATGATGGGCCAGAAGACTTCTGATGTAATTCCCTTGAGAAGTTTCTAGGGTGGCCTGTGTCTCTACCAAGATCTCAGACAAATCTCAAAATTTCCATCTACTTCCTGTCGATCAGCTTTTCAAGTGTTCAGACTCATCTGCAGAGCTCCAGCTTTCCATATTTTACAAGTGTTTGAGGCATTCGTACCTGTGGATACAGATGTCCATCTGTGTACATTAGTGATGGAGACCTGCTGTCATATATCTTGCAGAAGTGATGTCAAAGAGAGAAAAATCACCTCTTGGTCAGCACACAAAATGACTCAGATGTTCATAAAAATGCCTTTCTGTACGAGCAGCAGGTTTCAAAGACAAAGATGCCAGGCAGGCCAAGCTGCCGGGAGAGAACGTGACGTTATGCAAATGTAAGTGCTGCTGTGTAGCTGTCAAGTTATTTCTGTCTGGCTGCTGAAATAATATTTAAGAAGGAAATGTAAAGGGATTGCACTTGATTCATGCTTCCCCCCACATGTTTATCCCTCCCCACTTTCATCCGTGCATTTGCTGTTGAGGAGATGGGATCAAGGCGCATTTGAGAATTGCTACTGGAGTACAGAGAAAACCGTGCTTGCAGCATAGCTGCTTTCATCGACATGCCTGAGCTGGGAACGTGAGTACCTGTGCGTCATCATCTTGTACAAAAAGCCAAGAGGCACTTTCCTACCAACAGGGCTGAGCGTCTCATCTTCTTGCTGCCTGAAGGTCAGATATCTGGTCTTTGATGGAGCAGTTAAAATGGATCTGGATATGAGGAAACCTCAAACTGTGCTACAATAGCTGTGGCCACATCCACTGCAGAGAAAACTGCATGCACTGGAGGAACGGAGGGAAAGAGAAATGCCAGACTCCGTGCCGGTGACCTTTCCGTGGACAACCAAGCTGTCGGGATGCCATAGGCTGGTGCTTTCAGAGAGAGCTGTGCCATCTGGGACTCACCTCCCTACATGTGTTCAGCCCACGAAGCTTACAGATGCTCAGTCTTCTTTCTGTGGAAGTCTTGATAAAATTCCCATTGGCTTCTGGGGCTCAGCTGGGTCTGTGAGTGCTTTGTGAATGTATTGGCTATACAAACTATATAAACTAAACAAACTATATAAACTGAAATCCAAGGAAAGCGTGGGGTCTAGAAACTTCATCCGAATTTATTTATTTCCCTCTTCCCAGCTCAGCTGTGGTGGCGTCAAGCTAAGTAGACTGATTGATACTGTATGTCTAACCCAGTCGCTCAGGACAGAGCCAACATCCATTTCACTAGGTAAAATAAGTCCATTTCTGTCAGAGAAACCTGTGAGAGCAGCTAATTATGGACTAGGCTTGAAATGGCACTTGTGGTTCCACGGTAGGGGCATAAAATTATCATTTTTGTCTCTAAAGAGAGGAGCTCTGAATGAAGCATAATAGAGCTTGGACATTCCCGGCATGTCGGAACATTTAGTTCCTGTAATAAAAAGTCTTTCATTAATCCACACAATACCTTTGGATGAGTAGCTGCTCGTAGTAGACAAACCGGGACTTGGGGATATCTGCCACCTGATGCTATAACCATTGTTTGCATTTTTTAACTGTACATACCAGGAGCGAAATGAGAGATGGATTCCAAAGAAATCCAAGTGGAAGACAGCTGAGACATTGCAACACGGGCATACCACAGCAATGTACATCAGATAAAGAGAAGGAGGAACGAGCCTCAGACGGGCAGACAAACTCCGCGTGTCAAGCACACGGCAAAGAGAGGTCTGGGCTGCCATCGCATGGAGTTCCCATGTGTTGTATGGTGCTTTGTGGGACTGGTTTGTGCAGCAAACCAAAAAGCTATACAAAATGCCCTTTAAGGCTGGAGCATACGCACCGAGGAGTGGCTCTCCATCGCTTTAACCAGCTGCAGGCAGCACGCTCGGAGGAAAGGAACCTTGCCCTCAGAGCCTCGTTGCTCGGAGTACAGAGGTATTAATTTCCACAGCTGAAGAACTGTCTCCTTTAACTCAGGCAGAAGACGTGACCTTTGTGCAATTTTTTTAATATGTCTGATGCAGGCTGATATTTTTTCAGAAATTCAATCTCGTGGTAAAATAATAATGAAACCAAACATCACGTAGAAAGAATATGAGAGAAAAGAGGGATGCTAAGTCATCAGGCATTTACAAGTCTTAAAATCTGTAACGGTTTCTTGAGGCTTCAAAATAAAGGTGCAGAACCAAGGGAAAGCAAAGCAGCTCTAACCTCATTCCCTCTCCTTCCCTGGAAAGATGCCTGGTATCAGTGGGGACCCTGGTGATGGTCACTTTGCCAAATCACAGGCACCAGTCACCTCCAGCTTGCCAGATGCTTCCCATTGCCTAAGCCACAAAAACCTTGTGGAAAAAGAGGCAGAGACCTGATCCAGGAACAACACCATGTCTCCAGACCGTACACTGCACATGCAGCCAGTTGCAAAGCCCTGGGCCACCACAGGGTGCTCTTTGCTAATTGATGGTAAATGCTGGTTGCAATTTCAGTTCAAAGACCGAAAGTCAGACATCAAGCAAGAAAGCAGCTTCCCTGAATGAGCATTGGTAGCAAGAGGTACAATACGAGAAACAGGAGAAACACACAGAGAGGTGTGTGCTCGTGCACGCAGGAGAACCTTTACCTTCTGCTGTGCCAATCAATTTTTCACTTAATTTCTCCCCTAACACTCTTTGGCCCCTGGTATCCTTCAAAATCTTACACCACATGTAATAAATGACAATTCACTGTACCTCAGGGCTCCATACTGATGAGCTGTCAGTAGCATCATTTCCTTCAAATCCCTGGTTGGAAAATGTTGTCTCCAGTTCCAAACATCCATGGGTGGCTTGCTGGCTAATGCCATCAGCAGTGCTGGACTCCATCCTCGGCCCTTTATGCTGCCCAGCACCCCTACTCTCCATTGTTCTTCTTGAATCAACAGATACGTGGTCATCTTCACGACAGGGCAGGTTGTCTTGGTAACTCAGTTGGCTTAGTCCATCCAGATCTAACAATTTTCAGCAAGAAATTAATTTCAGAGGGATTAGAATGAATTCCTCCCCTCTCCCTCCCAAAATGTGTCTTCCAA
>NC_139725.1:60994262-61176005 GCF_964211835.1 Anser anser
GGTGCTATCCTGTGAGATTCTGAGCTCCTTCAGCTCCTGTTGTTAGACCATGTGTTCAGCACACCACAAGCATTAGGTATACATTAAAAGGAAGGGAGAAGGGGAGAGAAATCCTTGCAGTGCTTATGTACTTGGAATTTTTCTACAAACCTCTATATGAAACAATATATATAAACTTTTATATATCTCTGTAGTTTGTACAATCTTGCCAAAGCTATGTGCCCTGGAATGTCTCCACAGGTGTGCACTGCTTCCATCATTCACAAAGACATCAGCAGCTGAAAATATTCTCAAACTTCTGCTTGACGTCTAACTTTCATTTGACTTCCATACCACTCGGACTGAGAAATCTGGGTCAACATCCTTTTTTGTTGACACAGCTGAAGACCTACCTGTTTTGACGCCCAGTGTGAGACAAGCTCCTTGCAGCTCCTGTAGGGAAGCTGCTGCCCACTTCACCCAGCTCCAGGGAAAGGAGATGTTCTCTGGCTTTTCTTAACGCTTGGCAGCCCACAGCCTCTTTCTGGCACGGTGATGTAGAATTGCAAGCGTGGAAAGAGATTTCTCATAGGCTCTGTTATACATCTTGTTATCAAGTTTAATGTCCAGCTGATTAACCACTTGAAAATTGTGGTTTCACATTGTTCTATCAAGGATTTGACCTAATGGCCATTAAAGTCAACAGGAATCTATCTGCTACTCTTAAGAGTGCTTGGATCCAGCATGAACTGATAGCAAGATTCAATGCTCAGCAGCTCGTGCTGAAGGAAATACCATCTACTTATGCTACAGATAAGTATTACCCTTCTATTAAATAAGTGAAACAGTTCATTGATGACACCCACTTTGCAGTGTCACCAAGGGGTCAGTCTGCTCCATAGCTGTTGGTGGCTTCTGATGCAGTACTGGTGCTCCCAGACACTCATGAGCTGCTCTGAGCCTTGTCCCCGTGCCTTTGCTGGAGACATAAAATGCAAACGGGATCAGCAATGCTGGGGTGAGCGCCTGGGCCAGGGCACTGGGGGATCCCTGAGCTCTCAGACGTCTGCACTTGGAAGGTGAAACTTAAGAGACCTTGTAATGGTTGAGTCAGCCCAGTAACACAAACAAAACTGAACAGAAAAAAATGTATCCGTGTATGTACAGTGACATATAGAGGTGACATGTGAACAGCGAGTTCCAATGCCTGGAAGGCCAGGAAAGCCTCGGCAAGGTGACTTCTTCCTAACAAAGCACAGGAAATTGTTCAGAGTAATAAAGACAACAAATGAAAGCAGTTGCTGCAGCCCTGTTCAGAACAGCCTTTCTCCTGTCGCCCTGTCTCACACAATGTGGAGGTGACCCTGCAACCCCCCGATGCTTCTTGGCACAAAAGGCCCGCCGACTCCAGCAGGACCACTGGGGACGCCGGGGACTGCTGCTCGTGAAGGTTACACGTTGCAGGATCAGGGCTGCACGCGGTGACAGCTCGGTCCCACTTCCGCAGTGCAGGAGAGCAGAAAAAAAAAGGCATTTTTGATGAAATAGTTGAAGCAGCGGGGATTTACTGAAACGGTGTTACACTGTCCATACAGCTTGCTCAGTTTGCTGTTGCTAGCAATTCAGATATTGTCCAAGCTGTCCTGCTCATCAGTGCATGAACTCTGAAAACACTTAGCCACTACCAGCTCTGTGCATTATTTCAGCTGGAAGAACCATGGTAGGTAAAGTAACAATGATGGATCTAAACGATAATAAAGTCTCCCTGTTGAAAATTTAAAGTGCTATACAACTATTTTTAGTGACCTCTCCAGCTGAGATAATGCAGAAAGCTAACTAGATGTGAACATCCATCTTAGATGAATTGATTCTTACAGTTTGCAAACCAAGGTGAATTGTAGGAGGTTAATGCTCATACTCCAATACAAGAGATATCAGCTATATAAAAAGGCGTATACTGCACATGTAAAGAAATAACCTATTAAATATCTAATGTGGATGCAATGGTTTTTTTTCTCCTTTGTGCACATTTATTTCTGTAATGGGCATTTATTTTAGCCCGAACACTAAGAGCTCCCTCGCTCATCTCCTCCATCTTCTCCCTCCGTGTGTATGTGTGCATGATGTGTGCAGACACAAGCAAGAGGGACTTTTGCCTTTTATTCAGGAAAGCAAAGGGTTCCTGGGTGCAGTGGCCTGACAGCACATCAAAAGAAAGGATTTAAATTTGATTTTCCAAAATAGAAAACGTGAAAAAAGTTCTAAAGTGATTTTTTTCTCCATTCAAGCCTGCCCCAAACCTGAGTTATTTGATCAGCATTTTCAAATTCAGGACCTTAAAATGAAGCAACTGTGTCCATATTTTGTAGCTTCTGGATGAAAAGAGCTGAGCACTGCCTTTGCAAAATGCGGCATGTATTCCAGGACTGTTACGGCAAGCTCGTTACTTCTCAGAGCTCGTTTACCTCAGAAGAGCTCCGCGTCCAGCAGCTCGGCCTGCTCCCCCCTCCCCTCCCAACCCTCAGATGGCAATTAGCAACATCAATAAGTAATAGAACAAATACTTGTCTCGAAAAAAACAAGCCACAGACAGAGCAGCTCTTGCGCTTTTGCTCTTGGGCTGCATTATAAACCTTAATTTTTTATATTTCATCTGTTTAAAGCCCCACTCCTACAAACACTCTGTTTTGAGATGACACCCTTAGAAGTCAACGGGTAGTGAAGGCTTAGGACGGGTGAAAGGCAAGACCTGAAGCTGCAGGGGCCAAGGGTGGAGAGCCAAATCTATCGAGCCCCATGCACACAAAGGATGCCACCGTAAGGAATATTTTCAGGTGAATTCTTATGACTCCATTTAGCAAAGAGCTTTTGGAAAGGAGAAAGGAGCCTATGGTTGACCTCCTGGCTCCTGGAGACAGTGAGTTTCCAACAGAAGCAAGGCCAGAAGAAAGTGGCAGGGACCAGCTAAAATATCGCAACAGGAGTTTTTATTAGCATTACATAGCAATAAAATGAAATATTATTTATTACTGGGAACAACAGCTTAAAGAAGTTGGAAAGAGATGAGCAGATCGGTGGAAGAGCCATGAACTATGTGCTGACAAGTAGCTGTGTGATTCTGGTATTGCTTCGAGAGCCTCTCCCCGCAGGAGACACCCCACCACTGACGCCCTGAAGTACTTCTGACCCACGAGTGACCCGCCAAACAAATCTGCTGGGAAATACTCCAGCTAAACAATCAAACTGGTTAGCATCGCTCTTTCAACGCTCGAGGATGTCAAGGGATAAAGAAGACCGCGGGAAGAGAGGGAACAATACTCACAGAAGCTCAACTCTGGCCTCGGGAGTCTCACCTACCCCTGCAGTCAATAGACAGAGGCAAGCTCTTGCAGGCGGGGAACTTGATTAGAGAGCTGATCTGGGAGCTTTAAGGAGGCTCTAAGCCTCCTGGGTCTTCTTGCTGCTGGGGATGGAGGGGGAGGAGGCTGGGATTGTCCCTCGGGCAATGGAGCCAGATTGACGGGGCTGGATTACCGCACCCGTGTGGGATTAGGTGCGCGGAGTCACCTACCCAGGCAAGGCCTCACCCCTACTGATCGCACCATGAATCTGAGGAGATCGGCCTCCTCCACGTCAGCGTTGAGGACATCTCTCTGTCCTCACAGCGGCTGCCGGCCTTTGTGGAGAAGCAGAGGGCGCAGAGTGCACGGGGAAGTGATTGCGAGCCAAGGTAATTTTGAAGAATGACCCACAAAGCCTTCAAATTGACTTAAAAACCCTGCTTGGCCCGCAGAGCAGTTTCCAATACGAGAGTCCTGATAGAGATGTTTACGGGAAGGCTTGTTGTTTTTTTTTTTTCAACTTACAGACGCAGCAATTTGCTCCCAGAAGAGCAATTCCATGTCCTTGTATTTCTTTGAAGTGTCTGAAAACACAGTAGCCGTGTGTCCCTATGTGTGGCTGGCTTCACTGCACATTTAATGGGGAATTATCCTCCAATACGGTGTTCCAGAAGAAGGGCTGTCACTCTGGCCTTGATACCTCGGTATTGCAGCTATGTGGTCTGAAAGCATTTCAAGAATTGCTTCTGCAGAAGCACATGGGTTTCAATAGGTAGCCCAAACAGGCAAAATAAGGAGAAATGGGATGTCTTTGTTCTGAGTGGAGCCACTAATGGTCATTGAAAGCAAAAGTTTTCCAGCCAAAAGAAAAACCATGTCCTGCTCTCCCATTGTAGAGTTCTCCATTGCAGCCAGCGGGTCTTGCAAAAGAGAAGGTGGTGCTGGCACAAAACCCCACTCGTCCTAGTGAAGCCCCAAACCATGTGCATCACAGGCCATGTATCTCCTGCAGGACCCCATCGGAAATCTGCATTCAGCCCATGTGAAGTTTCCCAAGGGGCTGAACTTCTGAGGCTGCTGAAGATAAGATGTGGGCAATCAGAGCAAACGTGTGCTCCCTTTCTGCTCCTGCCACTGGATTATGACAACCTCTTTTTGCTGCAGAGCCCCTCCTGTTTGCTCTTTGGACACTGCCACCTGTTTGGGGGATAAGAGGGCTGAAGAGAGTGGAGCAGGGCATCCCTGCCAGTGGGAAGCACCGCCAGGACGCGGCATTTAACAGCACAGATGTGGTGCCTGGTCCGTGATGTGTCTCTACGGTGACTACACTGAGATAAAACCCTGCTAGAGGTTTTCCAAGCAGGAGTCTGTGCTGGCTGAAGGCGTGTTTGGGCAGAGAGACCACCCCGTGGTGCACCAAGGGGCTGCGAGGGGAGGTTGGGGGGTGTCTGGCACCATTTTGAGGCTTCCTGGGAGAGAAGCAGCCCAAGAGAGGTGGGCTGAGGCCCCAGGGCTGACCCCAGGGAGGGTGGCACCAGGTCCTCCTCTGCAGGGTGTGAGGGGACAAGGCATGAAGCACGTAGGGTTGTGGTGCCACCATGCCTCTGCCTGGCCTCCAGAAGGAGACAGAGGGAACAAAAACGTCGGTTTGCTTTTGTGATGTTTGGAGCTGGAAACTGCCCTCCAAACCATATGTTTTGGAAGGAACGTATGTGCCAGAGGGGTCTGTGCTGCAGATCAGAAGGTAGCAGGGTTAAAATGGGCTGCTAAGGGAATTTCTACATTTTGGGGGGGCTTGGACTGAATGTAGAAAATGATGAAGGGAGGGGAGCCGTTCCCAGGACTTTTGCTGGGAGTCTTGCAGCCTGTCCTGAAAGAGAAGGAAACAAAACTCCAAGGGCTTTATCCGTCACCCCCATGTTGAGAATAGAGGACGAGAGAGTGCAAAGTGCTGTATCCCTCAGGGGATCTGACATGACTTGTTCGTTCCCTCTATTCCCAGCCAGGTCTCACCCCCCCTCCGGGGCAGGCACAGCGAGGTCAGCCCAGAATTGGGGCTCCTTGCGGAGAGGATGGGGAGAGAGCAGGCCCAGGCCATGCACGGTGCCCTTTGTGCCCTCCCACCCTCCATCCTCCCCTCCAGCAAAGGCGTTCGGATCTTCTGGAGGAGAAATAAATAACAAAAATATAAAAAAGCCAACGCAAGGCATTGCTGCGGGAGGCGTGCGGACATCGCCAGGGGGTGTTATGTGTTCTCTCACGGTATTGCCCCCGCATCAGCCAGGGGTAACTGGAGCTGAGATGGAGTCTGATCCTCCCGAGCCTTTAATTGGATGCATGAAAGGACCAAAACGCAACTGGCTCTCGTGCTTCCCCCACCACGAGCTGCACCAGCTCCTTGCCTCCCCCAGCCTCCTTTCCAACCTCTGGCACCGGCCGGCTCCCAGGCCAGCGGGCCAAATCCTTGCAGCCAAGCAGGGTGCTGGTGAGGGCCAAACATTGCACAGATCTCCACACACCCTCACTTTTTGCCTTGCCAAGGAAACGCCGCTCTCAGGCGAGGGGCAGCCAGATCACCGAGGGACGGCGCGCGGCGGCACTGGTGCAAACCGGAGCGCGGAGCTGGGCGTGTGGGGAGCATCGCCGGGGCCAGGCAGCAGCTGGGGCACAGCTCCTGGCCTGCAAAGGCTGGCATGGCCTTCCCGAGGCTCCTGCAGCCCCCAGCCCTCCCTCCGTGCCTGCTTCCAAACAGCAGCAGCCCAGCAGCCCTCCTCTGGAGCTCCGGGCTGGGACAAAGCGCCCGGGCTAAGTGGGCCTTCTGTCCCCAGCTGCACCGGGGCCAGGCTCGCCCCAACCTGGGAGCCTTTTGCTTTCCTTTTTTTTTTTTTTTGTTTTTCCTCTTGCAAAATCAATTTGCGGACGGCTCACTCCTTTTTCCCCCTCGCAAACTTATTAGCTATTCAGCCCCGGCGAGCACTCGTAAGCATCCTTTGTCCCAGGGAGGGCTGGAGCCCCCTTCATTAGCAGTGATTACCCTGAGCAGTTTGACAGCCTCCCAGCCCGCTTACAAGACTTTCCCATTCAGCCCTGCCCGGGGCTGCCCCGTTTCTCAAAAGAAACGGAAATATTCAAACATTTCTCCCCCCCCCCTCCCCAGCTGAATAGAGGAAAAGCTGTTTCTCTTCCCCGCCCTCCCCATTCACTTCACTTTTGATACAATATTTTCCTTCTTTGTTAAACCGGAGAGAGAGGGGTCACGGCGGACTTTTTAGCGCCCCTTTGCCGAGCGTTTTGTTTAACGTAAATACAGGCTCCCCCTGCCTTGCCCCCGATGACGATTATGATGATTTTTAAAACAGCCCAGAGCTCGGGAGGGCGAAGGCTGGGGCCGACCTTATTAAAAAAAGAAAACGGCTGAAAAAAACGCCAGGGGAAGGAAGGGAAAGAAGGGCAGAGGGGAAAACCAAACCCGATTTTTCCCCCGCGGGTCGCGGCGGAGAAGCCAAACGGCAGCGCTCGCAGCGCCCGAAGCCTCCGCCGAAATTCCGAATATGCGCCCCCCTTGCCCCAGTCCCATATATATATATATATATATATATATTTTAGGTGAAAAAATCCCTCGTTCGTGTATTTGTCTGCCTCTGCACTTGTCTTCCCCAGGGCTTTAATTCCTAAACGCTAAGCCCGCAAAGCCCGTGGAGAAATCTCGACCCGCTGCACCCGTCCCCGGGAAAGAAATGAGATAATGGGGCGCATTTTAGCACATTCCGTTCTCGGGGGAAAAAAAAATCGTATTTTTTACTTTATTTTATTTTTTTTCTTTGCCCAAAACTCCCCGGTGGAAAGTGCCGCCCGTCCACCAAAATCCGGCCCCAAACCGGGTGCCTGGGTCCGAGCACCCCAGCGCGGTGTGCTGGGGACAAACCGGTGGCTTTTAGGGGTCTTTTTAGGGCCGACAAAGCTGGTGCCGGGCTGCAAGCAGGGCTCCGACCCCTCTCGCAGGCGGGGAAGCCCCATCTCTGTTCCCTCCCCAAAAAAATCGGGATTTACCGCACCCCAATTTGCCATCTCCAGCCACCGCAAAGAAATCCAGCCGGGGCACCAGCTCCTTGAAAACAACCCTAAAAAAAAAAAAAACCCACCTCGCAAACCTCGGGGAAGCTGCAGCAGCCCCGGACCCATCAATCGGCTTAGAGGGGAGGCAGCTCCCTGGGGACGGGGGGACCGGGGGGGGGGAAACAGCGCCGGGACCCGGCAGCCAAAAAAAGCACAGCTCAGGAGCTTTAAAGATCAACGTCAAATTGTATAAGAGAAAAGCCTTCTGCCGGGAGAAAAAGCTTAGCCCTGCTCCTCCGAGCTGCCGTTTGGTCTCCTCCAGGAAAATCGCTGCGAAACAAAGCGAGGGGGGAGGACGGAGGGGACAGCCCTGCCCCGGAGCCGGGCTGGGCTTTTTGGGGTCTCTCGCCCCCCGTCCGGCCCTTCCCGGTAAGTCCCCGGCTTCCCTTTGCTATTGCCGGCTCGGGGAGGAAACCTGGCTTTCCCTTAGCGTCCCCGGCTGGGCTGAACCCAGCTGCTTCTAGCCCTTTTTCCCCTTTTATTCCTATTTTTCTCCTTTTTCCTTTTTTCTTTTTTTTCCCTTTTCCTTTTTTTTTTCTTTTTCTTTCTTTTTTTTTTTTAATTATTATTATTTTTTTTCCCCATCCCTACCCGGCAATTCACCACCGATAATCCCCAAAATCTCAACCCGTGCGAGACGAGAAACCGCGGCGATGCCTTCTCCTTCCCTTCCCTGGGCACCCGCATCCTCCGGCAACCCCAGCCCCTTTCCCACCGCCTCTTCCCGACCCCCCCGGCCCCCCAGGCCCCCTGCCTTGCACGGACATCACCCCCGGTGGCGAGCACCCGTCTATTTCGGTTCCTCCCGAGCTGATGCTGAAATGCTCGTGGCCTCCGAGATCTGCTCCGCATAAACCGGCGGGCTGGAGACCGACACCGTCATTTCAAAGCAGATCCGAGGGTCGTTCACCAAATATTTTATTATGGTTTTTAGGCTGCTTCATACAGTTTCGTCCTGCACATGCTCTACAAGTCACCTGTGCACACAGAGAACAAGCCAAAAAATAATAATAATTAATAATAATAATAATAGAAAAAATCTACCATAGCAATCCCTTAAATAAGTAAATAAACATTATATATATATATATATATATATATATAAACCCTTTAAAGTAAAGCAAAACCCAACCAAAAGAACAGCGTCTTTTCACCATGAAGCACCCCCGCGGGATAGGCGCAGGCGCTCGGACATTTTGCAGCTTGGCATTCGTTTTTTTTTCTTATTTTTTTTTCTGTGTATTTTTTTTTTTTTACGTTTTGTGATTGATTTACTTGTTTATTTCTATTTTTTTTTTAGGCGTGAACTCTGCGAATCCTTCGGAATAAAGGCGACAAGGGCTTTCGATCCCGTTTTTGTGTGTTTTTTTTTTTTTTTTTCTGAATGCAGTCCGCTGCGGGGCCGCGCTCCGTGCCCCCCCCCCCCACGGGCTGGCACCGGGGTTGGGGGGGGGTTGGGGGGAGATGGAGCTCGACCTGCCGGCTTCCCACCTCCCCCCCCCCCCCCCCCCCCCGGCTTTGTCGTGGATGTCGGCGTCAGATGTCACATTCACTGTCGCTGGATGTGATGGAGATGGCGGAGGTGGCCGCCTTGCTGGAGAGGCTGGCGGCGGGGCTGGAGGGGGCCCCCAGCGGCTCCCCGCCGCTCTCCTCCTCCGCTTGCAGCGAGCGCCCCGAGCCCTGCGCTAGCACCTGCTGCTGTAGCCTGCAAGGAAGGGGCACACACACAGCATCACCGCCCGGCCCCGCTCCCCCCAGGCCTCCCCCACCTCCAGTTCAACCCGGTTTCCCCAGTCCGACGGCTCCGTCCCCTCTCCGGCAGGGGTTGCGGGGACAGCGGGACCCCTCCCCGGGCTCCGAAACGTCGGGGGATCTGCTCCCCCCGCTGCTCGTGCCGCTGCCAGGCGTTGTGGGCAGCTGTTTTGTTCTTTAAGGGAAGGGAAAAAAATAGAAAAGAAAGAAAAAAGTGACCCGAGGCGCGCTGCCGGGTGGCTCCGAGGCTTAGCGGGGAAGAGCAGGGAAACGGGGCCGGAGCGCCGGGGAAGGGCACTGCCGGCTCTGCCCCACGCAGCCCTGCGTGAAATCGGGCTCGGTATGGCCGGGGAAAACTTTGAAGGGGGCTTCTCCCCGCTCGGCAGCGGCGAAGGGCCCTTTTTCCTCCCTCCAGGTTCTGCTGGGGTCACGCCAGCATCCCCAGCCGGGGGGGTCCCATCATTTAAAAAAAAAAAAAAAAGGAAAAAAGAAAAAAAAAAAAAGGAAAATAAAGGAAAATAAAAGAAAAAAGAACCCCGTAGGGTTTTCCCCCTCTGCTCCTGCCTTAGCTCGCTGCTTTTCCCCGGGAGAAACTCCGGCATCACGGCGGGGCCCCCGGCGGAGAAGCGAGCCCGGGGGCTCGGGGCCGGGGCGCCCCGACGGGGCGGGCAGCACCTACCTGTTCTTGGCGGCTGCCGCCCTGTCCCTTTGCCTGCGGTTTTTGAACCAGTTGCCCACCTGCGTGGGGGTAAGTCCCGTGGCCTGAGCCAGTTCCCGCTTTTTGCTGGGGTTGGGGTAAGGGTCCTGCAGGTACCACTCCCGCAGCAAATGCCTCGTCCGCTCCTTGAAGCAATGCGTCTTCTGCTCGCCGTCCCAGATGGTGCGGGGCAGGGGGAACTTCTTCCTCACCCGGTACTTGTCCACCGGCCCCAGGGGTCGCCCCCGCAGCTTCTCCGCCTCCTGGTAGTGAGCTTCCAGCCAGAGGGCTTGCAGCTTGGCGTGGGACTCCTTGGTGAACTTGTGGTTCTCCAGGATGTGGTAGAGCTCCCGGTAGTTCCCCGTGTGGAAGGCCACGATGGCCCGGGCTCTCAGCACCGACTCGTTCTTGTTGAGAGCCTCGCAAGCCGCGGGGGCCACGGGCAGGGACCAGAGGAAGCGCCCCAGGCGCTCGATGTCCCCGCTCTCCTCCAGGGTCTCGCATACCCCGGCCACCTGCTGCGGGCTGAAATTGAGGATGGGCAGCTGGAACATGGAGGCGGCTCCGAGCACCCCGCCGCCCCCGGGCACCGGCCCCGCGGCGGGGAAGCGGCCGGCGGCGCCCCCCCGCCCCACCGAGGCCTCCCCTCGCCCCTCCGCTGCCTTCTCCCGAGCCGGCGGAGCTGCCCCCGCTGCAAGGAGGGAGAGGAGATGGGGAGAGCTCGGCAGCTCCGGCGACTGGGGGGCGGTGGGTAGGGGAGAGGAGGAGGAGGATGGAGGAAGAGGAGGGTGGGAGGGAGGGAGGGAGGGATGGCGGGGGGGAGGGATGGGAAAGAGGGGGAGAAAAAAAAAAAGGAAAAAAGAAAAAGGGTAAAAAAAAAAAATAATAGAAAAGGCACAAGCAAAGCTCCACGCCGCCGCCGCGCTGCTGCGGGAGCGGCTGATTCGCTGCCGGGCTCGGGAGATTGGCTCCGGGTTTCCATGGCGGGGCTGCCACTCACGGCCCCGCGCTGCCAATCACCGGCAGCCCGGCCCCGGCGCCTCCTTCCCCGGCACCGACGGCAACCGGGGCCCCGGGCGGCCCGGCGAGGGTCCCCGTCCCGCTGCCCTGCTCCCCGACCCGCTGCTCGGGTCCCCGACCCGGTGTCCGGGTCCCCATTCCTCTCCCTGTACTCCCCATTCTTCTCCCCGTGTCCCCATCACTCTTCCCATGTCCTCATCCCTCTCTCCCTATGTCCCCATCCGTCTCCCCATGTCCCCACCCCTCTCCCCATGTCCCCATCCCTCTCCCCGTGTCCCCATCCCTCTCCCTATATCCCCATCCCTCTCCATGTCCCCATCCCTCTCCCCATATCCCCATCCCTCTCCCCATGTCCCCATCCCTCTCCCCATATCCCCATCCCTCTCCCCATGTCCCCATCCCTCTCCCCATGTCCCCATCCCTCTCCATGTCCCCATCCCTCTCCCTATATCCCCATCCCTCTCCGCGTGTCCCCATCCCTCTCCCCATGTCCCCATCCCTCTCCCCATGTCCCCATCCCTCTCCATGTCCCCATCCCTCTCCCTATATCCCCATCCCTCTCCCTATATCCCCATCCCTCTCCCTATATCCCCATCCCTCTCCATGTCCCCATCCCTCTCCCTATATCCCCATCCCTCTCCGCGTGTCCCCATCCCTCTCCCCATGTCCCCATCCCTCTCCCCATGTCCCCATCCCTCTCCATGTCCCCATCCCTCTCCCCATATCCCCATCCCTCTCCCTATATCCCCATCCCTCTCCCCATGTCCCCATCCCTCTCCCCATATCCCCATCCCTCTCCCTATATCCCCATCCCTCTCCCTATACCCCCATCCCTCTCCATGTCCCCATCCCTCTCCCTATATCCCCATCCCTCTCCCTATATCCCCATCCCTCTCCCCATGTCCCCATCCCTCTCCCCATGTCCCCATCCCTCTCCATGTCCCCATCCCTCTCCCCATATCCCCATCCCTCTCCCTATATCCCCATCCCTCTCCCCATGTCCCCATCCCTCTCCCCATATCCCCATCCCTCTCCCTATATCCCCATCCCTCTCCCTATATCCCCATCCCTCTCCCTATGTCCCCATCCCTCTCCCTATATCCCCATCCCTCTCCCCATGTCCCCATCCCTCTCCCTATATCCCCATCCCTCTCCCCATGTCCCCATCCCTCTCCCCATGTCCCCATCCCTCTCCCTACATCCCCATCCCTCTCCCCATGTCCCCATCCCTCTCCCCGACCGCCCCGTCCCGCAGCCCCCATCCCACGCCGCCCTTCCCATCCCGACCGGTGGGAGAGGCTCAAAAGGGGTCTCCGGTGGGGACCCCCGGGGCTCGGGGCGCTGTGGGGTCGGACGGGGGGGAAGACAGGGCCGAGGAACCGGACCCAAATCGGCTTTTAGGGTCGCACCGGTGCGGCGGGGAGCGCCAGGGACAACGGATACAGACGGAGGGCTGCGGGAGGAGCCGGGGTTTCAGGGAAAACTCTCTCCCGTCTCCCTACAAGTGACTTCCCATCGCCGTCAAGACGAGGAGTTATCTGTAAAGAGCTCATCGCCCCTCTCTGTTCTCCTAAAGCTTTATGATTTCGCCCCCCCCCCCCCCAACATTTAAAACCTTATTGTTCTCGGCTGAGTGGCCCCGAACAGACGCCGAGAACAGCGCCGGGGAGTGAGAAGTCATTTGTAGGTCAGGACAGCGACTCGAAGCAGATTTCGGGAATCTTTTGAAATATTGATCACCTCGTAGCCAGCCTCCGTGCGGGTTTATTTTTTATCCCGGGCCGGGAAGGGAAGCGCCCCTGGGCTGTGAGGGTCCCAGTTGTTCTCCGGGAGAGGAAAGCGAAAAGGCAGAAGCCGCTTCTTTATTCCGCACATAGCGGCTCTGTGGCAATTTCTTCCCGGGAACATTAGGGGCCATGCTTGGAAAGGCAGCATATATTTTGAATTAAGCTCAGTATGCTCTTTCTTCCGCCTTTTGCAATACACTTTTTTTTCCCCCCTTTCTTTCTATTTTTTTTTTTCTGGAGCACTTGTCAAAGAAATGCCTCCTTAATTTGACATCTCGCCGTTGACTCTTTCCTCCCCTCTCATTCCTTCATTTTTATTGTTATCATTCTTGTTGGTTTTGTTTCCCTTTCTTTCCTTCTTTCAGAAAGCCCCTTTGCTAGCTGCCCACGGACCGAAATTAAACAGATTTATATTTTCTCCCATCATTTCCCCGCAGAAAGAAGCCGGGCTGGGGCTCGCCGTCTTTTCTTTAGTATCAAGTACAATTTGTCTTTTGCTTGTGAAGATTTGGTAAATCAGAAGGCAGATAGATAGCGCAGATGGTCGGAGGTGTCGGGTCAGATTATGGTACGCCTCAGTACAGTGCTAAGCTCATTCTGACGGAAAACCCTGATATTATTTTCACAGATCTACACAGTTCACTTGAAAAAAACCCTCCGAGCCATTTACATCATTTATGTGAGGCTCACAGCTAGCGGGATGGAAAAGCTTTCAATACTGCTCATTTTCATAAAACCCGACAGAGCCGGGGAGACAGAAAAGCACAGACAAAACTCACTAGTTCAGGGGCACACCGCAGAAACTTGAAAAAAAAATAATAGAAGGGGGGACTTTTCGGCTTCACTTTGCAGAGCCAGGTTAGGTTTCCGCTTAGGGAAAAGGGGGGGAAAGAAAAAAAAAATCAGAGAAGGGGAAAATATCTGCAAACATTGCTGAGGTTCAAAGGGTGATGGAGAGTCCCCTTTCTACCCCATCCATGTCCTCTCCGCTGGTGAAAAAATAAAAATAAAAAAAAAAAAAAAAAAAAAAGAGTAACTTTAACAGCTCGGTGAAAGGTCCTAAATAACCAAGGGTAAAAAAAGAAAACCCCAAGCTCCTCGGTGTGAGCATCGGGCTTCCCAAGGGAACGGGTGGGACGGGGCGACCGCTGCCCCCGCCCGGCCGCCCCCTCAAGCATCCCGGGCCGGGCCGGGGAAGAAAACCCCTGCCTGGGAGGTGGAAATGTGGAAAAGCTGTGCTGCTGGGTGCCTAATTCCTCCTGGCCGTGTGAGGGTGATGATTACTAATATTACTGTAGGATTTTTTTTTCCCTTTTTTTTTTCCTTTTTTTTTTTTTTTTTTTTTAAATCGTGCGCATGATCTGGCGAAGGGAGTTACTGGGCTGCAGCCTAATGACCATGAACAGAGCGAGACAGGCTCCATAATGAAAGCCAGGACTGTAGGCTAAAGGAATGAATCCTCATTAAGAGGAGGGAGAGCAGCTCGCAGGGGCGAGGGGCTGTCCCCCGGTCCCCAGCCTTTGTTCCCCGGGAACCGGCCCGGCTGGGGAGCGCTGGAGGATCGTCTGCGAGGGGAGGGGGGGTGAAAGAAAGGAAAGGCAACACCGAAAAAATCCCTAGGAATCCTGCCTTAACCATTTAAAAGGTGACCCTTAACCATTTAGAAGGGGAAAACCAGCCCAGCTCCTGCAGCTCTGCGCCCTCTCCAGCTCGGGACTGGGGAAGTGGCACAGCCCGAGGGGGTCCTGGCCGGCGGGGGGGCTTCGTTGTGTGACACCAGCACCCCCCCGGGGTGTGTCCGCTGTGTTTCTGTAGGTTTTTTTCCCCAAATACCAAGGGCACCGTCCGTGACGTTGAGAACCAGCACCAGCAACCTTAATTTAAGGCACGGCTCCGACCCCCGCTACAGGTAGCGTGCGGGGTTATCCCCGCAGAGAGGGATCCAGTGGAGGATGAGGAATAAAATTGCACATTAAAAATAAAGGTTAAGCAAAAGCCCTGCACGGGGTGTCCTTTGGCCTGCGGACAGCAGAGCATCCTAGCCCTGGGAGCGGCAGAGCTGTGCCCCCCCGGCCCGGCAGCGCAGTCCCCTGCGGTCCTTTCTGCAGAAGCAGTTTTCAAACGCAGCCGAGGTGCGAATACACTTTTTTAAGCCTTTGATTGGCGTGAAGCATTGCATTTAAAAAAAAAAAAAATCCCCCCCTGGGAAGGAGAAGCCCCACTTTAGAGGTCTCGGCGGGCTCGCCGTGGAAGTTCACCAAGTGATGCTAACCGGGTCTGCAGCGCTGGCTGAGAGCCCCTGGGGCGGGTCCCCGGGAAATCAGGCGGCGTTTTGTGCCTCGGGACCGGAGAGATGCTCCGGGTCGGGCAGGCACCGGGGAACATCCCTGGTGGCTTTCCCCCCCCCGGCCCGGAGCAGCGGGCTCGCTGCCTCGCTGGCCCCTGCAGGACCGGCTGGGGGCTCTCGGGCCCCCGCTGGGGTGATGTGGGGGGAAACGCCCGGGTTTCGTTGGTTTTCGTGTCCTCGCCTTTCTTAGTTTTAGTGTTAAAAGCGCCAGGTTTGTTGAAAAAGCGGTTGTCAGTCTTTCCGTTTCTTCCTAAAAAGGGCTGTGTTTAAAGTCGTAATCTGCTCAATGTTAGAGAGAGTTTGCAGGCTGGGTCCTCACTTAAAGTTCCGAAAACCTTCGGAAACCCCGGAGAATCCCTTAAAATGCTGCCGGACAGACAGGGGTGTTCCCCCGCTTTCTACTCTCACCACGTATTGATCAAGCGTTTGTCCTGCGGATTATTTGGGTTCCCCATAATACGAAGCATCAGACCACAGGCAGTGTATTTCATGTTAGAAATAAACGCTGAGAACTCAAAAACCTGAATTATTTGGAGACTGGAAAGTGAAGACCCTCCTTGCACAGGGCCCTGGCCAAGGCCAGGGCTGCAGGCAGGACGGATCTCCCACATCCGAGCTCTCTCTTCAGTTTTCCTGAGGTTATGGGCCTGATTTAAGGTCCCCGATGCACCCGGGTTTGTTTGCCCCCTGCCTTTACCCGCGGATAAATGCACGCAGCACCGAATCTCTTTTTAACTGGGGTGTGTTCACTTAAAGCCTTCACTCCGCTTAAAATTCCTGTTTTCCGTCAGGGTTTTATCTGAAAATTCGAACAAAAGGAAACAAACAAACAAATAAACAAAAAATAAAATGTTCAAATAAACACAGAAGTTTCTGCTCATGCATATTTCCTCCCCCAAATATTCCCTCTTTTACACCTTTTTCCCATAGGAACATCTCCTTTGCGAAAAGAAGGTGCTCATGCGGAAAAATATTTCGTGTCTTTGGAAATGCAAAGAAAATCCCTCAAATACCGCGTATTCTCCCAGGACGGGGACGAGGGCTGTCACCAAACCACCTCTTTAACGGAACGCAGCAATGGGGGCAATTCAGGTGTTTGGGGAAGCGTGAAGGACCAGGATGAGAGACCCTGGGACAGCTTGGTGCCCACATGCGTGTCTACACGTCTTCTGGAGTTGTGCACATGGGGCAAAGCTGGCTCAGGGCTGATCTGGGACCCCAGAGGTTGCTCGCTGAGGATGGAGACTGCTCGGGAGCTGGGATCCCTCGTTTTTTGGCGAGGGAGCATCTCGGCAGCTTTGGGGGCTCTTTCAGCAGCAGCACGCCCAGGGCAGCCCGGCTCCGGCTCCAGCTCTGGCACCCCGGGCTCGGAAAAAGGATCGGGGGCACCTGCCTGGGTCGCTCCCCCCTCGGCATCTCCAAAACCCTGCAGCACCCCGTGGGAGCGCAGACACCGGCCACTCTCCTTCTGCAGGATGAAAACCATGGGAGACCTGAGAAGCAAAAGAAAATGTCGCTTCCCTACTTTCCTCTTGGGGGATCTGGCCCTAGAGATGTCCCCAGACTCGTTCATGGGGACGCGGGGACAGGATGTCCTGTCCTCCCTGAGAGGAAGGGCCGGGGGTCCTTAGCCCTTTGCATCAGCTGGAGGAGGCTGAGGGGAGCTCGCCGAAAGGAAAGGGGCATGTGAAGCCCTAAGAGCAAGAGCTGGGTCCACAGAGAGGCAGTGTTAGGGCTCTCCGCGACGGGAGTCACAAGCCCTGGTGGTCTGCCAGCCGGGAGGGAGCTGGTTTGGGAGCCCTTTCAGAGCCCTGCATTGACCATATCTCTTTTCAGAGGAATGCAAGCCATTCAGCATTGATTGGAGATGATACTATGAAAGAGTCCTTCCTGCTTGCCGGTCGATAATGAAAGTAGTTGTTTATGACTTTGGGTTTCTTTAGATGAATGCTGTTGGGAAGCAAGGCAAAACAAACAAGGAGGAACCAGCGGGACACAAAGTCCTCGTTTCTGCAGCCTTCAGAAACCGTTTTTTTGGTGGGTGCACAGTGACAGCCTCGGGTCGGGCGTCCTTGTAATAAATAAATGGGTTAAAGGAGCTCAGGAGCCCTGAAGAACCCCAGTGGGGACCAGCCCTTGACAGTCCTTAGAGGGAATTAACCGAGAAGTCCCTGCTGGCTTTATCCAAAGCCTGTTGAAAGGACTGGCACCCTTCCGGGTGAGCTCGGGTGGGACCTCTGGGAACCTCAGCCTCTCTTGGTATCGTTGCTTAAGGCACTTGGGCCATCGAGAGGTGTTAACGAACACCATCGCAGTATTAAACCCCTCTTTCTAGACATTTAGGGAGGGTCTTTAAGAGACTCGCTTAAGGTAGATTGAAGCTTTGAAGCGATTTCTCGATAGCTTTATTTAACGATTTGTGAAGGGGGGTGCTGCAAAACAGTAATTGCGGAGGCCCTAAGGGCATCCAGGAATTAAAGAGTCCCTGGGAGCCAGGCAGGGAGGCTGCTCTCCCCTCCAGGACACCGGGGAGATGCGGAGGGGGGCACAGCGCAGAGGCTGCTTCCACAGGGACACGCTGCTTTTCACGTGTCTCCCTCTTTTCATTCCCCTCCGGCTCTGACCGGCAGCCAGGTAGGTCAGCTATTCCTCTTTGAAGCTGCATTTTTGTTGCTTCAATTCACTCTTCTGAAAGCAGCATCGCATCTGACCGACACCCGTGCTGCGGGTGGCAGAAACAGTTTTCTGTTTGTCTCTTCTGTCCTGTTTCTATTTTCTCTGTCCTTTCTTCTTTCATCCTCATTGCTGATGTCTTTTTTTTTATTATTCCTTCCCTCCACCCTGTACCCTCCTCACCTTTCCCATCTAGCTTATTTTCTTGTGTTTATTGGTAGCTTTAAATCCACCCTCTGCCTCAGCAATAGGGAATAAAACCCAACCCCATTGCTACTACAGTTGGTTGGAGGCAAGTATCAGCTTCTAGTCTCTTCCAAGCTTGGGCTGTGCATTTTTGCCGTGTAATGCTGCACATCAATAAATAAAGGCAAACAATTTTGTTAGCGCAACTTCTGTGCAGGCGAGCAGCAAGACCGTCAGCAAGGGCAGGAGCTGGTGGCGTGAATCGGAGCTGACGGGGCTGGTGGCGTTCCCCAGCAGCTTCTCCTTCCAGCCCTGCTCCAGGATGTGAAGTATGACACTTTAATGCGTTTTCAATCCCTCGGAGGGCTGGGCTGCATCTTTGTAGATGTGAAGAAGCCTTTATGTGATCTCTGTTCGGCTTGCTCCAGGGTTAGCTTAGTGCAAAGCGGAGCACCCTGCTCCCATCTAGCATGAGGGCACCTAGGAAAAATGATAACATGAAATCATTCTCAAGCACAGGATAAATAAATGTATATTTATATACATTTATATACATTATATACCAACCCCGAGCAGATACTAGGTATTGGCCCGGATCCTCCAGTTACCTAACCTGGTGTAAAGTCGCTGACTTTTCCAGAGTTGCTATTGATTGCACCAGGGAAAGAGGCAAAAGAGCCAGGCAGTTTTCAGGAAGGGCCTGAACTATAACAAAGAAAAAATCAGTAAATTTGTGTTTTCAACTTTTTCTGGGCCGGGGGCTCCTCCAACACACCTACTACCCACCCGCGGGGCCAGCATCACGCGTGGCACCAAAAAAAACCTCTATTTTTTTGTAAGGAAAACGCTCGGGGCCCTGCAGCCCCCTCGCCCGGCCCGCCTGCGCGCTCTGCCCGGCAGGTGGAGCATCCTCATCGCTTTTCACCCGCTCGTCGCGCCCCGAAGAGGAGGGAAAGGCTGCTCCTTCCCTCACGGCTCGCCGTTCACGGCTTATTTTCGGGGGAGGATACCCGCACCGAGGCGAGGAGAGCCGCGCAGCGGCGGCGCTGAGGGGAGGAGGCCGAGGCGATAGGCGAGGGCTGCCCCGCCATTTTGCAGCCTCACTGGGAGGCAGAGGGGCGAAGCGGGGCTCGCAGCCGCCCCAGAACGGGCCCTTTGCCGGGTGCAGGGCTCCTCCCGGGGTAGGTTGGCCCCGGGTCGGCCCTTTTTCCCCTTCGAGACCGCGGAGGCGAAGCTGAGGCGGTCGCCGTGCCCCGCGCTCCCTCCACCTGACGGCCGGGAGTCAGGCCCTGGACAGATGTTTTGGCGTCCCTCGTCATTCCCCTTCTGTCAGTGCCACTAACCCCGCAGGGCTACAACGTCCTGGTCACCTTTTAGGTGCCGATGTCCCCCAGAAGGGCGGAGCGGCCACTGCCCGACCCGGCCCCGTCGCCCCGCTCCCGTCGGGGGCACTCGGTCCTGCGCGGCCATTTTGTGGAGCTCAGCCGCGGGCCGTCAGGTGCTACGCAAGGAGGGTTTTCCCCTACTATTTAGTAAAAAATCGGCGTATTTTTTTATTTCGAGGAATTTAGAGAATCGTCTACGGCAATATATTTTAATTTGTATGTGCCCGACTAGGTAAAATGCGTCAGTCGAGATGTTTAACTGTGGGAGGACTCGACAGACGCGTTCGGCATGACACACGAGGCACAGTGGCAGGGCGTTTTAAAAGAGAAGTGTTAGAAACAGCGAATTCAGAAATTTAGAGCCGTACAATTACGCTAACTTAGATGTACTAACTGTAGAATTGTCATCAGTCAGGAAAGGGCTCGGGTGTTGAAAGCAGTGAAAACAGCAGCAGTTGTCACCTTGAATGCGGTGTTCAAGTCTCGTTACCGGGTTCCTCAAACGATGTAGCAGAAGAGGGGCAGAGGAGGGTAGCAGCACGATGACAGCCGCAGGCTTTTTACAGACATAAAATTTAGCCCAGAAATGTGAACTCAACTAAATTTCAAGAAGCAAACAATCAGTCACGTAAGAGTGTTAAGGGATAATGAACAACATAGGAGAGGTATGTCTCGATCTCAAAAGCCTTGGTGGAGTTAAAATGATTTATATAAAGTTAACAAAAATAGTGGTTTTGCACAGCAATGTTTAGAATTGAGCGTCATAACGGAATTCTAAGGAGTAAGGGTCATATAAATAACAAATACATCACAGCTTATTCTAGGAAGATAATACTTGTAAAGGATGCCCTCGTGGTTCAATCTGAGCGCAGGGCATTTGATTTTAAGGAAGGAATTTATCTCTTAGCTTATGGGTATTTTTCACCTTTTAATGAAGAACCAAGTAATGGCCGTTGTCAGGTGGGATATGAAATACAGCTGTAAGTCTGCTATGAGATGCTGCATTAGTGTTAGTATGGTGATAATGGGTAGATACTCAGGCAGATAATCAGGCAATTTGTTTGTGATTTCTGCACTCAATGCAATCTTGGAATGCATGAAACTTTATTGCCACAATTGAATTTCATATAATTGCGTTTATTAATGTGGTACAAAAATGCAAGATGTACAGTAACATTTTTCTCCCGGCAGCGTTCTGAATAGCACTGGCAGCATTAGGTGGAAACATCCGTTAGAAATGAAGTATTACTGTTTGAAGCTGTTTAATATGTGTATTAAATATTCCTCACACTTTAGCATTAAAATACAGAAAAATGACAAATACATTGTTACCAAAGCTATCGATTTAATCACCACATCTGATAAAGGTTTTGATTTATAATTCCTTTGGGAAAAGTAATTATCCCAACCTTTCCTAAAAACGCCTGATTTTTGCTGTAGCAGAAGTTGATGGAGCAATTATTCTGCTCTTTAGTACGTCTTTCAGACTTAATAACAGCCTCATATGAGAACATCTTAATTTGTCATCCAATACTGGCTAATGGTTTGATGCATCTTTTCTCCAGTAGGACCAAGAATCCTTTAGGACAGTCATATCTCGAAAGTTATCAGTTGTCCAAAATCTAGATGTCTTTTGCTTCAGGCTGGTGCTTACTGCTGCTCTTAAAATCTACAGTAATCCTGTAGATTATCAATGTAGTTGGATCTCTCAGCCCTTTCTAACAGGGACATGTGTCCTCTGAATTTATAACACAGGACAGCATTTATTATTTGTAGTTACGTTACTTCATTTAAACAATGTCCAGAATAGCAAATGTTTTACATAAACATGCTTTCAGAATCACTATCAATTTCTGCAATTTTACCCTTTAAATAAATTGTATTGTGAAACCAAAGAGGAGGGAATAAAAACCCCTCTCCCTTTAGTTCTGTTCCTCTCTTTTTCAAAAGCATTCAAAGAATAAAATGTATCATAACTATTTTAAAGGAGTAAATGGTGTGTTTCATCGTAATAATTAGCAGTTGCATAATCTGCTCTATGGGTGGACCTCGTGTTGTGATTGATATAGCAATGAGTAGAACTTCTTAGCTCTTACGTGTTTAAAGTCATGGTTCTGCTTTTTTTGTATGTCTGCATAACTTCTGTGTGTGCCCCATTTTCTTGCAGATTTTATAGGAACTGTCAGGGAAACAACTAACAAACGTTGTTAAACTGTTTCTAGAGAAGGAATAAACAAACTGTTAACGTTTTCCACATGGTGCTTGCTGTTTGACTCCCAGTTTACTTACAATACAGATTTCCTGAAATTGATATGCTTCCCTGGGATATTTAACTAGCAGTGTCTACTTAAATACATTTAGGGTCAGATACACATCAGTCAGCAATTTACTGTGATAGTTTCATTCTGCATGCTGCAAACTAAACAGATCTTTAATATATAATCCCAACTATTTTTTTTTAGGAATTACTAAGGAATTACTTAGGATTCTTTTTTCACATCTTGCAAAAGCAAAAATATTTCACATTGATGTGTGGTTTGAAGCACTTATGGATTTTTTCCTTAGTATTTACAGAAAATATTTTGTTTGATATCAGAAATGTTTCCAGGTACCAGGAACTAGGTAGGGTACCAATCTTTTAAATACATTTAGTAAAACTATTATGTCTTTCTCAGAGTTTTTATCACTGCCTGTTCTAATCCAGTCTCCTGGATTAGGTGTTCTGATCCTCACTTGACTATTAGGCAAATTCATTTCTGTCAAACATCCAGCATTTTAAATGCTTCCCCCCTTTCCCTCCCCATGTTTTCACAGTCTCAGTGCTACAGTATGTAGTCTTAATGCCACGTTAGTTAAATTCTGCAGTAGTTTTCTATTCCTCTTTATCCTGGATTAGGATATCATCCTCATCACTAATTGACTGTGGCTTTACTTCTTACACACAACCCAAGGAAGTATACACCCATAGAGAAGCCATTGTGGGACAGTCACATTTCAAATAACCTGGCTTAATGTTAAGTGTGTCAGAGCTAACTACCTGGGTTCGGTATGTTCTGATGGCGATTGCATCCTTTTTGGAAGACTATGTGACTACATTTAAAAAAAAAGTAACTAAACTTCTGCACATAGCAACACTACACAAACAGAAGAATGAATTCATAATACCCACTTTCCATTGCATGTGAATTGTGACTTTAATCACACTTATATACACATCTTCTGATTTAAACGTTCTTCACAATTACTACAGGAGGAGCGTACAGAATGGATAAGAAGCTTTTCCATTACCAGCATTGCAGTCAATAGGCTTAGTAAACCAGCTGGAGTAGAGGCTACACATTTTGTACACAAGCATCTTTTCTTGCATTCTCCACGCCTCCTAAGAACATTAAGCCTCTCAAGGATAGAACTGCTCTAGGAACCTTTACCCAAATTATACACTTTGTTTTTCCTAACTGTGGTTTAGACTTTCAGTAAGCCCATTACCACAATCAGTGAGAAATTTGGTTCCACTAAAATGGATTAGATAATTAATTTATATGCAGTTAAAACTGTTTTACTCATTTTATCTTAAAATGCATGGTATTGTCTTACAATTTTGACTTGTTTATTGTATCAGTAAAGCTTTGGATTGTTTGCGTAAGTCCGTGAGTTGCATTTTTCTTTTGTAGTTTACATGATGAGCGACAGATTCTTAAGCAACTTGGATAAACTTCTGCTCGAGTTTGGTAGGTCATTTTATCATATATTTTTAACTGAAAATTACTACTGCTGTGCATATAATGATGTTTTCAGCTTTTTACAGTTACATTAAATTCAAACAAGCAAATTTGTAGTATTAAGGTTTTGGTGATTGCCTACAGAATGTTTTATTCACTATGAGGTTATGAAGCAGGGTGCTATCAATTACTTAATGACAAAACTGCTTGTCTGAAGGAGTAATTTTAGATATCTCATTAAAATCTTTGTTTATTGGTGCCTGTGCAGGTAATATTGCATAACGTTTGTTTCACAGTTCATTGTAGGTAAATGTGAAAAAGCATTTATTTTTCTTTTCAGTTTTCCAGCTAAAGCAAACTTCTTATGCAAAAGAACACGTTAACCAACAGATAAATTGTGAGTAGTGATAAGTTATCATTTTAATACTCATTTTATTTGTATCATTGAGTACACTGCTTGTTTCATTAGTCCCGGTACGTGTTCTGAGCTGCAGGAGCGGAAGCAAGCTTAATAATAAAGCTGTCCAGTGTCCTGCTCTCACCCTACCTCATCTTTTGCCATCAATACTTGGTGATTCTCCCTAGCAGACTTTGCTTTTGCTTTCGACTTTTAGCTAATGCTGTTCAGCTGTCTCATGGACAGCCAGTTTCATGCTGCGCCATTTCCTGCTCTTACTCTGTGGCTCCTCACAGTAACTGGCAGTTCTTTGATTCAGCTGTGCTTGCTCAATGCATCTGCCACTTGCCTGCCTTTCTTTCTTCATGGTTTTTGTTCTGCCCAGATTTGGACCTCTGCCTCACTGCTTCTTCTCTCTTTCTGTCTTCCTATAATAATGAAAGTTCTCTCAGTTGCTGTGACCTACTCAAGCCTGGTTCTTCTTTTCTGCAGTCAAGCAGCTGGAAATTTTATTCGGAATCCAAAACAGTAATCCCAATGGGAAAGTCTTGCTCCACATGAAATTCTTTTTACCTAGGACTAACAAACAGCATAATATTATGAACTTAGATCTTGACTGATTTTTTTTACCACATTGCTATGTTGCATCACTCAATTACGGGAATGTCTGTAGGGGAACTGTTCTTTAGATGACCTGAGGACATCAGTGCTCATCACTGGTACCCCATAAGTAGAAACTGAAATTCATACCCGTGAGGAAGAAGAATAAGAGAGCATTCTGGTCTGATTGGTGTTCCTGTATTTCTAATAATCTTGATTTATATGTCCAAGCATGTACTTATACATTTAGAGGTTTATCAATATTAAATTGAAGTATTTTAAACTTTAAAACATCTATAACATTAAATCTGATACACCTAGAATTCTGTATTAACTCTTTGGTCATGTAATTTGAACTTAGAGCTGTTTCTTGTCTTAAAGTTTTTGTAAGCTTATTGTAAATGAGGATGCTTCTAGGGAAAATCCAAATTCTGTGTAGTAACATACTATAGCTGTTTTGTTCTGTTCAGAAATATCTATATATGTATGAACTCACAAGCAACACATGAACTTCTAAATGTTTGGGTTAAATTGTTCAAAAACTTACCCAGAAAGAGTTCCACTGATTTAATTTAGTCTCTGTGTAAGTACTACTTGGCAGAAGAACAGTTGTGTCATTCAGCGTCTGACTTTTGGTGTAAGATTCATCAGACTTTTTGGCTGGAGTCCCTCTATAATCAGTGAAGGGAAAGATTCACTTCTAGGATGTGATTTGTCTCATCCTAAAGTAAGAGTTTAAAGAAGATTAGATAAAGTATGCTTTAAAAAAAAAATTCTGTCGCTTCATAGTGAGTGTGGTTGGTGCCACGTGTGTCTAGATGTCTGTATTGTAAACTTGGGTGGGATGGATCTCATCCACGAGGTCTTTAGGGAAGTAAAAGTGAATACAACAGCTCACACTTGTTTCAAAAATGCTTATCTATAGAAAATTCTAAATGAAATGTTAAGTGTGTAGCTTTGATTATATAATAGACTTTTTAAAACATAGTTATATCTTGGTAAATTTCAAAATGTCATCTGCAGGCTATTTTCAAATACACCTTCTTTTCTGCAGAAATGAAGCATATGTTGCCTGCCCAATAGTTAAGCTTCATGCTAAGTAAAGTCAATTCAAGGTGTTAAGATATTAAAATATGTTCGGATTCTCTTCCTCTTCACTGACTGATGTTCATCTCTGACGGATGTTCTTTACTGGTTTCAACCCAGGTGGCATAGTGAATATTTAGCAAGTACTGCAAAACCAGGCCCAAACTTCAGGATGACCTGAAGCTCTAGAGCAGCATTTCACACAACTTAAGATACATCTCACATAACTAAGATGACTGTCCTGGTTAAATCAATGAGGAGGGCAGGATGGCTGTGGTTGAGTGACTTCTGCTTAGGGACACTGCCTTTGTCATACAGTGCATCAGGGCAGCCGTGATGGCAAGGGAGAGTTGGCACAAACAGTTCTGAAACGCTGTAGGAAAGAATAAATTAACAGCACAGAGTAAAAACGTGCACCTAGTTGTGCTCATTGCATTGCAATGTGAGCATGCATCATAGATGTCGCAGCTTTCACTTGTGAAAAAGAATGCTGGTAATGTTCATCAATTTGTATTCTCTGCTAACTGCCCATTAAGACAGTATTTCTTCTTGTTATGAGTTGTCTGTTGTTAGAAAAGGCAGGAGTTAGAGTCTGTCTTAAGGATCTCCCCAAATATGATAGTTCTTGAAGACTTGTCATTATAATGCACGCTCCCCATTTTTTAACCTCTATCTCCTACTCAATATATTAATTTATCTTACATTACAGATTTCCAATTTGCGTAAATTCCTTTTTTATTTGGATGTATCTGTTCCTGATCTCGGCAGTCAATTGTGTATATGCTTTTAGTACGCTGTTAGTGATGTTTTTATTTTTCCCTTCTTGAAGTCAGCTTTCCCATTCAAAACATTTGTGTTTCTGGACTTCTGTAAAAGAAAACATGTCTAAAAGAGACCTTTATCTCAAGCAACTTTTGTACTCCAATCAGTCTCCCCAGATGCAAGCGTTAGCAAAGGCAAAGTGGCTTATACTCCAGTTTTCCTGTATACTACCTCTAGTGTCTGCAGACACATGTACTTCTGTGGCCTCCAGAGAAAACAAGGGTCAGCTTTAACTATTAATAAGAGCGCTTTACTTTCTACCACTATTAATTACTTCAGTTTTATGCAGATGGGGATGCAAAAACAGCATCAGTGTTTCCTTCCAAAGCCAATCTCGTAATATTAAATGAAAATTAAGGTACCACACAGCTCAAGCCTTTTCATTCACTTTGTTGTTGCTTTGTTTAATTGCAGGCTGTCTGCTCATCTGCACTATCGAGTCCAAGTATTTTGGAAGAAATTTTGACTCCTCCTGAATGTAGACTTTTTATTTAATGGATATCTTGAAAGAAGTACTTAAACATTTTTTTTTTTATATTTCAGTGTATTCTGTAAAAATCACAGAAAAAAGGAATGAAATTGCTAGGTTGAAGGAAAATATAAATAACAGCAATGATGCAATTGCTGATTTACGCAAGCAAAATGAGAATAGTAAGGACAGCTGTAATGCGTAAGTACACTATAAGCTGAACTTTTGGTCATAGGTGGCATTAAGAAAGTCGCTGAGGAAGTAGTGTAAGAATATGTGTGCTCAGACAGGAGTGAAGTAAAAGAAAACTTTAGTATTTTCCAATTATTTATTAACCTCTAAATGAGGTACAAGAATTGCAGTATTATCCATCCCCTGAACAAATAAATCATAGAAAAACAAGCTGCATTTAAGTTTGCCTGTGCTTTATTAGAATAAAAATGTTCAGAGGTCACAGGTACCATCTTTGCAGCATGCTAATATATTCAGGTAGTAAGGTTGAACACGAACATTAGAAACATGATTTTTCTATTTTTGTATACATTGTAGTTTTGATTAATGTAGACATCTGACAATACAGAAAATTTGGCACAGATGATGTAATCCTGTCTTTTCATTGCAGTATTCATTTTTCTAAAGTCTGTCTAGCTCTTGGCAGTTGAAGTGATGATTTGTTAGCAAATCTTATCCTTTTTGTTTTCTTGCAAAACTGTATCTAGAGATAAGTGCTTGAAAATAAATGTCTATAGCAGATTTGAAAACATTTGCAGGATATGAATGGAGAATATGTGTGTTTCTAAGAATAAAAAAGAGAAGTGAAGATAGCATCAGGGTTCTTTCTAGGTTTACTTCAAACTAGCTGAAAACAGAAGAAAGAATGGAATCAATAGTGTCTGAAGTGGGTATGGTTGGTAGCTGTTTGAATTGATTGCCATTCTGTAATGATTCATAGCTTTATCATAAAAAGTTAGGAAAAAATTTGAGCTTAACAAGAAAATCTCAGTGTTCTTTTATACTAAATTCTTGCTTACAACACACTGTAGAATTAATACTTTTGTAAATTACTGAAATCATTCACACTACTTCCCTATTTTTTTTGAAGTTGTAGCTGTTATGTGATGCAAATACGGAAGCAAAAAATTAAGGGTAGAATTAAGGATCTGACCTAATTTTTAATCATTGAATTCAAAGGACTTTGACTGAGGTCCTAAAAAGAATAATCAATGGCATTACTGTAAAGAGACTGAAAATGAGAAATGACTCATTCATGGATAGTTTATTCATACAAAGGCTATGCTTGCAGAAGGATGATATTTTGTGTCTTATATTATTGAAAATGTTGTTTAACAACGTACTGAAAACTGCAATAAACAAGCCCTGGCTATGAGATCAGGCAAATAAAGACCTTATGTACTAGAATCATCTTAAACTTCTGATATTTATCTAGTCGATACTCCATATACACTGAACATGATCTACTGTCGATTTTGTAAATTCAGATATTGTTTTCAAGTCACAATCATCCTCACAGTTGATTGATTCAAAGACAAGTATTATTACATTGAGTTGCCAGTAGTGCTCAATAGAGCTCCCAAAGAAACTAATTTTTGTCTGGATTACTAGGCATCATAAGCATATTGAAGCACGTTCAAAGACTCTGAACAAAATACTGGATTCTTATATGCAGCAAGTTTACAGAAAATACAATACATGAGACCTGTATAGGGACACTACTGTGTTTTCTAAAAAGATCCATATTAGTCTGTTTAACAAAGAACTGAAGGCATACAGGGACAAAAATGAAATACGTATTCTTGGAAAAGTGATGACTTTTTTTTTTTAATATATAGTTGATTGAATGATTCAGACTTGAAATATTGATCCCAAAACAAGAATGTGTGGTGAAATACAGTTGATGGAACCTTTTCCAATTTGATTGTTTATTTTCCAATTTTATTGTTTATTTTCTCTTCTAGTGTTTTAATTTGGGTTCAAGGATGGTGAGATTTCATGGAAATAAGTGCAGATAAACTCAGAATATTACTAATTTAGAAAAGAAACTTCTGGCTTGTCCCACTTGATAAACCACAGGAAATTTTTAGTGCTTTCAGTTTAGTGTGAATAAAGATCTTTTATACCCTAGCCAATGAAAGGAAAGACAAATAAATGTGATAGCTACCAAGACTCTCCATGAAACGGTGATGCGTTTAACAAACTAATAGATCAGCAACTGGGATCCTTTATGCTTTGTTCTGCTGCAAAACTGTGTTTTCATACTTTGTGGGTTTTGTTTATCTGCAGAATAGGTGTGAATATGAAACATAACACAGCATGGTTTGCACTTTGGTTAACAAAAGCTCCATGACTTTTTCATTGCTCATTTTTTTCCTCCAAAGAAAGGTACAGAGTTTTCTGGAAGAAGAAGAAAAGTGTTTGTGTGTCAGTGCACTTTTATGCCTGTAGATTTGGTTTCTACTTTTTAAAATCTGACCTCTTTAAAGTGTAGCTTTTTGCTGAATTTGTGGTAGGTGTGGTGAAGTAGCATTTTGTAATTACTTTTTAATCACCAATGGTATCAAACAATTTGTGCTAAATAACGCTAACTTTCCTGGATGGATGCTGCACTTTCTCATTCAGCTTTTTTTGTTGACAAATTTTAATGCTGTTATAAAAGTTTTATATAAAACTTTTAAATATATAATTAATATTTTTTTTTATATAAAACTTCATAAAAGTTTTATATTGTGGTTTTTTCAGCACCTGAAGTACATTATCTTTTGTTCAGGGTTATTGGACTTAAGCAAATTAGTTGTGGGGTCTTTGTTCTTTATTTATTTTCTTGATGGAACTTGCATTACAGTAGCTTTTACTGCAGCCTCTGTTTTATTCCAGCTTTGGAGTGCTTGTGCAAATGCACAGTCCTACTTTGTATGATTGCATGTAACAAACTCTCTGCTTTTGAACCATAGGGTATACTCGCATCCCAAAATGCTGTTTACTTGCCCTAAGTAGTGAATATACGGTGTAAACAGTACCATATATCCTCAGCTGCTCTCATTTCCAGTAGAGAATTGCTTGCTTTGTTCAGTTGTGACCTTGTTCTGTATTGCCATTTCTCTTCTTCTCATCATTTATTTCCATCCCTTTAAATGTAACTTTATTTTTGACCTGTATCTTTCCTGTCCCAGATTTATTTGGTTGCCAGCTAGCTGTGTTTCCGGTGCTTATAGTTTTTTTCTTCTCTCTTCAATCTTCATCTTTAATAGGATCTATGTAAGTCTTCCTGAAGTTGTTTTTTACGGGCACATCTCCTAGGACAAATAGTTCCACTCAAATTTCATTCTAGGTGTTTTTGTTGCCCTAGAGTAGCTTGTGTTCTAGACAGATGCTGAATTTATAGATAGTTATAAGCCCTGACCAGAGAGAACGGGTGTGCTGCTTTTTTCTGTAGAAGTTACACTTGGAGGGGGCATGGGCTTCTTTTTTATCGTAAATGGGATCTCTGTACCAGTCTAGCTCAGATGATGCAGCCATCATCTGAATCTCAGCTCCCAGCATCTCAGAAGTTGGCTGTTTGCAACCTGTCGCTACAGAGATTATTCTCTCTGAATGAGAAGAATTTCAGTAGCAAAATAATATATTTAGCTCCGTAGGCTTAAGTTTAATTTTTCTGTTTTTTTCCCTCACCTCACAACACTTAGGTGTCTGTTCAGTCTTAATAAAAGATTACTTTCTGTTTGAAGACTCCATGCATTGAAGGTTTCTAAGTTTGTTTCTCACAATCTGTAATTGAGCCCCACCCTGGCAATTTGTTGTTACAATTCTTTGTGAAAACATCTTTTCTGATAGCTAGTATCTCAGCTGGGAAGGTAGGAAACATCCAGGACCTAATGGTTCATGCTCCGTATTTATCCTTTTTTTCAGGCAGGATGTTTTCCTTTTAAAGACCCACTATATGCCTCTCCTAAAGATCACATCTTAATTTATTTTGAATCAGAGTCTATCTGCCTGTTTCCCAGAGGTCCCACATTCAGGGAAGAGGCATCTTTAATACCTGGATATTGAGAAAGTACTGTTGGCATAGCTTCAGGAGTCTTAAGTCCATCATGTCCTGAAGTCCTTTCCTTCCTGAAGTTGCTGTGATTTCAGTCTAATCTACAGCATCCTGCTGTGGGAACATCATTTTGGTGAGCTGCATCATAGCTCTTAAATTATATGAGGCGCCTGAAATTATAATCAACCAACCAAACCAACCAGCCAAACAAAAACCCACACAAAATGGATTAATTGTGTTTCAAGGCTGTTGGAGAACCACATGAGAGGAGGCAAAGCGGACCTATCAGTTCACTCTATAGGAATCTATGACTCCAGACTTCCAGGTCAGCCCTTGCGGTCTCTGGGTTATCGTACTGAAAGGCAACATCTCTTTCTGGCTGTTTTCTGAGCAGGAATTGCTTAGCAAATGGAAGAAGTTTTGAGTTGGTGGCTGCTGCCTGCATTTAAGTATGAGATAGGTGCTGGTGATATTGGTGAGAAAAAGCAGCGTGCATTTCCAAGAACGTACACATTTAAAGGATTTACTGGTGGTACTGTTCTGAGTACCTAAAACTTGCATTTTGATGCCTAAATGGTTAGCAGCAGGGTCCTAAAAGCTTGTGAAGCTCACTCTGTTCCTTAAAAAGTGCCTTATAATTGTTGCTAATCCTATATATATTCTTGAACGTGCAACTTTAAAATCTTGAGAAAATAAATGTATGCATGTAAAAGCTTTCTGCACTAAAACCATTTATGTTTGACTTTCAAAATATTATTAATTGTTCTAGTTAGCTAGCCAAAGTAACTTGTTGATGTTTTAATTTTTAAATGCCTTTTTATTAGGAGAGACCATTTATATACTTTTTTGTACTTTCTCCACAGCTGGAAGCCCACCTATGCAATTCTTAGCAAGCATGAAGAATATTTGAAAAATGAACTCGAAGTTCTGCAAGAATCTACAGAAAATGAGAGGTATCTATGATATCTGAGATGAGGTTTCTAGCAGTAGTGCCTATTAACCTCTCTAAACTGATCAGCAAAGATAAAGCAGTCTGCATCAGAAAGTTTTGGTAAACTTTTCAGTGTAATAAAAGAGTATCTGGTTTATATTAGTATGAGTTCATCTGCTACTTTGTAGTTACTAGTGAAAGAGGATAAAAAATGCTTTTTTCCAAATTCAGTTGCTTCCTAAGTGCCTATTATAATTTTTCATAACACTGTTGAATTGTCGATAATTTCAAGAAAAGCCTGTGAAATAAAGGTAATTAATATTTCTGCTTTGGCAGAAATATGAAATATCTGGCCACGTTTGCAGGAACATGTTTAATCTAAAGAGTTTTTTTAACCATTATTGTGACGTCTTCACATAGTGTATTTCAGATACTCAGGTTTGGGAAGACTTTTTGAAAAATATTTAAGTTCTGTTTTTTTCAGAAGCTTCATGTAGATGACCCTAAGCCTTTACTTTCATACATGCCCTAAATAAGATAACAGATGCATTCAGATATTTTTGAGCCTTTCTTATTTGTGAATATGAATTAAATATGACTATTAGAATATACAAAAAAAAGTTTCATATACTTCTATATATTCTTCAGAATAACTACAAAGCATACAAATTGAATGAATAATCGTGAAAAATAAGGTAAGTGCCTATGGAAAGCCTACTCTATAACCATCTTAAGACCAGTTGAGTAAGGTTCTTGTCAGTATTAATTACGTGTTCAATTTTGTTTAGTAAGTGGCATTTCATTTAAGTTTCATCTTCTAATTTCTACCTTTTAAAGAAATGTCTTGTTTTGGAATGTAGCTGCCTACACTGAATGGGATAAAGAACAGTTCCTGAAAAATCTTCACTGAAATTTTCAAAATGGGTTGTGCAAAGTTAACCTTCTGAAGTATTGTTTACCACTCAGATAAAAGTGATCTTCATTTTAGGGAGACTGCTCACCTTCACTGATCTGCTTGGGAAGGGGAAGAGAATGGTTAGCCTTATGCTGAAAAAATCATGGCAGATCCATCTAGCTATCTAAATACCGTTTTAGAGGTGTAACTGTAGGTAACTACAGTTACGTTGGCTTTGTTCTTTTGTTTGTGTCCTTCTTTCAAGTAGCTCGAGACAGCAGAAGTAGATGTCTTCCTTTTTAGGGTTCCATATTTGGTGAAAAATAAGGCTAAATTGGATTTCTATAAGTATATGATTAAGCCATTTTGGCCTTCACTAGTTAGATCTGACAAGCCAAAGAATCATTACTTTTGAAATGTTTCTTTAGATAACTAGTTTCAATTCCAACACAAAAGTGTTTGATTTGTTTTCCTGAGCTTCGCTATAAGACACCATGACTATAAATCATAAAATGAATTTAATTTATATATTTTACAAAAGTGGTCTTCAGATATTTCTTTCAAATACAGTTCCTCTGTACTGAAGCATTTGATGATGAACTCAAATTAGCAAGATGTGCAGTCAACAAATTTTAAATACATAAATTAGGAAGACAAATAAGTATATTTAAAACTTCATGTGCTGAATGCCCATCTTATCTGGCATAAGTGGATATTCAAGGCATGCTGCTTTAAATTGAAGGATGTTTTTAAAAGATGGGCAGATCAATTTACATTTAATTAGGCACTTACTGTGGAGGTTTTAAAAGCATTCTGTTTTATTTATTTATTTGCTTATTATTATTAGTTTCAAGAACATACAAGAATGTGTAGTACTGGAAATTCATCTTGAAAATATCACTTATGTATCACTTACATTTTAGAAGTGATATTTTCAGGATGGAAAGAACAATAAAAAAGGCAAGAGGAATAAGTAACTATCAAGGTAGTGTTAAGGAGCTTTGTGGATGTTGTCTTTTTTTCCTTTTGACATTAAATTAGAACTTTTTCTAATGACTTTAGTGTGAACAGTGCTGAATTCTAAATAGCCTATGTTTAACTACATGAACTGGAGGATGTGAATTACTTAGGAAAAATCCTAAAAATGATGATAATTTCTCAAGACTGTTACACTATACCATATATAGCTAGAAATATTTATCTTTGGAAAATACATTTTTGGGAAAGGCATATATTTAAAGTTTGAGGTTTATTTTCAGAAGTTTTAAATGTACCAGTTGCAACAAATTATTTGACTTCGATTTATTTATTTATTTATTTTACATTTATTTGTAATGTATTTTTAATTGTATATCGGCAAATTTCATTGTTGCTCAGCTAGTGTTTGTAGCATCTATTACATTCCATAGAACTAAATATCTTCCATCTTTCATACCTTGTAAATCTGGTACAGTATACACAAATCTTTAGTAAATCCCATAGCTTCTTGGGTTCCAAAGACTGTCCGTGGAGAAAAGCAAATAGATTAATGTCCTTCTCTACATCAAGTTTGAGAAGTCTCAATTCGTTGGTTTCATAACTTTGAATCACAGCAGTGATAATCTACAACTGCTTTCTTCTATACAGGTGTTTTGAACTTCAGTCACTTTAACAGGAGCTAGTACCCGGAGCATAGTTTTATTTGAAAACTGATATCTTAGTTTTTTTCTCCTATGACAAAAAAAAATACATTTCTTTTTGTAAGTGCAGAAACTTCTACTGTTGTCTTTGGGCACAAATTTTACTTTCTTCCATTGCCCAGCCTAACCAGTGGGCAGCCAGAAGCGTCTGTCTTTCAGTCAAGTTATTAATAGCAGTCTGAGATAAAACATACTCTTTAAAGAATGCTTAATGCAGAGAACCAGGTGGGTCTGTGGCTTTAGTTGCTATTATGCATCATAATTTGTTTCATAAAGCAATTTCTGGCTAATCTACAGGTGTACTAATAACTTAGTATTTTTAAATTTGCCCCTCCATTGTTAACATAACCTTTTACTAGATGACGACATTTCCTTTACCTTCAAATCTATGATTTTGTAGTGGCTTGTTTTAATATCAAGCAACTTGTGTAATATTTACTTCTCAGTTAATTGACCAGGCTGTGTTAATGATGTGTGCTAGATGTCTGGAGCTGAGGTAGGTCTTTATAAATGTGTACCATCTGCATAAATTCGTACCGTCAACTCTTACTATGTATTTTGCGTATGTCCAAATTCATCCTTTTTTTTCCCAAGGATGAATTGAATAGAATACAAACATTTTAGATGAATGACTTAATTTCATTTTAAGCAGTTATTAAGCTTTTGCTTTCAAATGCAGAGAGAAATATACTGGGCTATGGTCGTTATTCATACTATTAAAAGACTGTAAATAATTAAGACTTGTCTTTGTGGGAAATACAGACTTCCTGTAGGTTTATACTTACATTACATGTGTGTGACATTAAGAACTCGAACTAGTTCTTTTGTTAATTACTCAGTGTTATTAATTACTCAGCTAAAGATACTACTTCTGCACTGGAAATGACCTGTAACGAAAGTTATGCTTAGCATCATTATTGGTGTAACAAAAGATGCTTCCCAATGAGACAGTTGAATATTGATCTGTCATTAGCAATCTATCTTTGTAAATTCCTTGTATGAATGAGAAAACAGACCAAGTAAAGTCTTTTCCAATGTAGTCACTGTCATTGATTTAACACAAGGTGATGGCTGCTCTGTGCAACAGTGTTTTTCTTTCTCTTTTTTTCCAAACATAATATTGATCAATTTTCAGCCTTATGTGATGAATTATATCCAATTGTGTGTTATGGTATTTGTTTTTATAGCAATTTTTTCTGAAGCCCATTTAAACTCATAAGATGTCACAAGCATTTACTTAACGGGGCCTCTTAATTGATGCTACTTACTTCAGTAATTTGTAGCTATGTACTCACACGATGTCAGTGAAATTATATTAGTGTAGGATTAATTTTGATGGCAGTTCTTAAAAAAACTGAGTATTCTGTCCCTTTGCCAATTGGACGTTTAAATGTTTGCTTAACCTTAAGCATGGATAGCGCTATTCTTTTAGGACTAACACACACTAATGTGTGTGTTTAAGTCTTCCCTGAATCAGACAGGTTGCTTAGCATTTCCTTGGAGGCTGCTCTTGAGTGATGCATAAGGCTGCTGTAAAGACTGGACGCTAGGCCAAATTCTCTTTTAGTGTAAGTTTGATACAGCTCCACTGAAAACAGTGGTGTTGTGCCAGTGAACACAAGCAGAGAATTTGGCTTGCTGTGATTTTCATGATAATTACAGAAGGAAGAAACATTTGTCATCTGCGGAGCTACCTTTGAACATGGTATGGTCTACATTCCTGTCAGAATAATGACTGTTTGTTATATCATGGATGTATTCTCTGTTATGTACAGTAACAAAGAATGCTTCCTTGAAAATAGCTGGAAGAGAAAAATTAGAGTCAAATAGTGATATGCTAAAAGTAATACTACTTTTTGCAGAACAACAGCAAGTCTAATTGAGCTGATTCCATAAACTAGTCATTTTTTCCTGATAAACAATAGCTTAATAAGTGGAAAAAATTGTGATTTATTTTTATAGGAAAATGTATCAAGATTACATAATCCAGTATAAAGAGATTTTGAAGCAACACCATGAAAAGTATGCAGAAACTGCTCTTGCACAGGAGTGTTACAAAAAAAAGAAAGAGATTGAAGAAATCCAAAACAGAATTCTGAAGCAGTCTGAACAATATAAGTTGAAAGAAGACGCTTGCTCGGACATTCTGGGTACTATTATTATCAATGCTTAAACTGTACAGACTGTTGCTAGTGTACTGCACATTAGAAATGCTGTACAGAAATCCACTAACTGATTCATCACAATTTCTCTTAAAAGGATTAAAAATTCTTCTTTTTGTTACACCATTTTTAAGGAAAAAAATTTGTAGCAAATTGAGATTTGGAACAAGAATTCAAAATACACATGCTGATTTGCCGTTGGGCTTCCTGGGGTAAAAACATCCCAAAATTACTTTAGAACTAGACTCTCAAAAATGTAAATTTATTTTTCATACATGTTCTGTTTTAAATGGCATTACCTTCAGTACTACTGCTATTTCTGCTATGTACACTAAGCAATGATAAGTGTTCCTGAACCGTTAATTCATCTTGTATTTGTAAATATTAGACTTGTTAATGATTTGAAACAAAATTTTGTTTCTGCAGAACCTGCTCCTTTTAAATCCCTTAATGACTGGGCTTTGCATATGTATCCTTGATGCATAGTGTTTATACAGTTTATGGGGAGGAAAGTTTCTATTCACCTTTCACATGTTTTTATTAAAAAAGTATAATTTATTTATGCTTAGAGTGGCACTAGTAGGCATTTCCCCATGAGAAAATTGAAGGTCAAATAATATTATTCAGTTAAATTTTATGGCAGTTTTTTGAGGGAAGAAAGTAAAATTTCGTTTAATGACATATCAGTCGACAAGCTTCATTAAGGTGGAGAAGACTAATTGAAGTTAGATTTCGAGACTTGTCTATAAAATGTAGATTTGTCAAGAGCTTTTTGTAGCTCTGTAATTTGCAATTATGGCATAGAACTGTGAGGGATCTGTTAGTGTTCACTGCTTGAAAAAAATAATGTTGCCATGTTTGTCCCTTAACATGAAAGTGCTTCTTTGAGGCAAAAAACACAGGAAATGTTAAAGCTTGCTGAAGTTGCTACGCAAGAATCAATTGAACTAGAAAGAGAAGCAGAGGAATTAGAAATGAAAATTAATTATTTTAAAAAGGTAACTGCATTTTAATTTTCTTTTATATAAGTATACTTTATATATGTAGGTGTTTATACTGTCATTTGCTGAAACATAAAAAAAGTACATTTTCAAGCACATGGACCAACAGGATGATATCAGAATTGGCAATTATTTTTCTATAGCATCATGTATGTTTTCTTGGAGAAGAAGTGTCCATGAATATAAAGGCTCTTAAAGCTTACTTTCTGTTGACCTCGGTTTACGCTATAATTCTCTCAAGGCCCTGTGTTTGGATGACTTTCATGTTAGCTCAACAGTGCCAGAGCATACTCAACAAAATATAGCAGGACTATTCCTTTGGGAGCCCCAGGGCTTGAGTATACTGCCTTCACAGGTCCTACTATGTTTAAGAAGATTTTGTTAATATGAATGTATTTAACTAAATATGCTTTACAGTAAGAATTGCATCAATTCCTTTTCTTTCCTTCTTATCTGGCTACAAGAAAACTTTTAATGGCACTGATTCATCAAGTTTAGAAACCATTTGCAGCACATATTTTTTTTTTTTATTATTTTCAAATTTTTATGTTTCTCTGTTCTTTATCTTTTAAGAGATTTGAAGAGACTACAGAAGATCAAAATGATTCAGAAATGGTTGAAGGAAAAAATCTGAAAAGTCTAGAGAAGCCGAAGGATTTTAAGGAAAGGTGTGTTTAAAAATTATTTATTTTCCCTTGCTTTCATTCAGAGTACTATCTCAGCATTTATACACAGACTGCAACAAAACTCAAACTGTTGCTATATAATGGTTGGCAAGGTTCTCCAGTCCTGGTCATGTGGTTGAATTATGTAATTTTAAAAGTTTCCTGTTACTTGAGGTTTAGTGGCTAGAGGTGGTGGCTAATTTTGGTTCTTCGAAAGTAGATGCATCTGGAAACATACTATTCAAAAGTATTTTGTATAAGGCTTTGCTCCTCACAGCTACTGGTGATACATCTGTGTGGATAGTTTTAAAGGTTTTGAATACATTTACAGTGAACGCAGTCAGAAATAAAATGCATTAACTCTACTAAACACATAATTGGTGAGAAAGAGTCATGGTTACAAATGTCATTTGTCTTCAGCTCTGGATTACTTAAGAAATTTAACTCTTAATTTGGAAGAAATTTAACTCTTAATTTGGTTCTTAAAAACAAGCATGAGTGAAAGTTTCATAGACAGGATTAATGGTTTAGTAAATCAGTCAGTTATCATTTACAACTTGGACTCACTTTAATTTGAGCTCAACTACAAGGACTGAAATCACCGTCAGGACCATCTTGCACTCATCTGGAGTTCTTGTAAGTATTAAAAAGTCACCCTTAAAACTGATTCTGTTAGATCAAAAGCCGTTTTAAACTTAAAATACGTCCAAAAGTCTTCCAAGTGATTTTACATCATGGTCTTCTTGAAAAAGAAGTTTTTCAGAGTTTTGAATTGGAATTTAGTGGACCATATGTACAGAAATGTGCCATGTTATCTCTCTAAGCTCCTTTCCTAGGGACATTTTAGGTTTTTAATATCTCCTTTTATATCCCTGAATTATTCAAATGAATGATTTTTTTATGGTTTAAAGCCTTATTCCTGTTCTGCCTTCTAAGCTTTTTATAAGTGGCAAGGTCTTAGAAACACAGGGAAGCAAGAAATCCACTTGTTGTTAGACTAGGTGAAAAAGATTGGAAACACTCCCTTGGAATTTTCAAAGGAACCCAAGTATGTTCAGTATGCAGAAACGAAATGGCAGGAGAAGGAGATTTATATTCTGGGCATGGAGACGTAAGAAGTATTCAATCAAACACTTAATGGAACGGAATTCATAGGGTGCATTGCTAGACCTTGCAGTTGTACGTTTATCTCTGTCATGGATCTTTCAGGTGCTTTTACTTCCACCAGAAGTTTTGTCTTGGTTGCATACAAGTGTATCTTTTTGGTGCTCTTACCGAAGAAATAATTCCATGGTTTATGTCATGATTATAAGTTTCTGTAAACATTTTACACTATACCAACTCGCATTTCTCTTTAACCTCCATGTATGTGAGATATAGCATATAGTATCAGACCACAACCTGATTACTAATTAATGTTTTTGTTTTTTAAAGCTTATTCTTGTCAAAGATATCCACAGCATAAAGGGTTGTGGAAAACTGTAAAAAATGTTTTAAAATATCCCTATTTGGCATTAGTATATTAAAAGAAAAAGGAAGCATAGAATTAACCAATGTTAAGACGAACACAGAAGCATAGAAGTAACCACCGATATTAAAAATAGTTTTTTTATTAATCTGCATGTATATATATAATCACTGTAAAAAGAAATCAAACAGAAAATGTGCTAAGATAATGAGTCATATGAATTAAAACCTTTGCAGACTCAAGACAACGTACAAAAATGTAACAGCAGAATATGGGTACTAAAGGCAGGAGTCTATTGTGAGCTGTTCTGCAGTCACTACACTGTGGCTCCTAGGCGAAGAGAGCTTTGTGAAGAAGCAGGAGGTATCTTCATCTTCTGCTACAAAAGAAGGACAGAAAAAGAGTTTTGAATCTCCACGAACTGACATAACAGTGTGGAGAGAAACCAGCAGCATCAAGGGACAGAAGTAAATAGAGCAATGAAAGCTCTGAGCAGAACAATGTAAAAATTAATACCCATGAAATACTTTAGACGACTACAAGACAAGAAACAAACTTGGAAGTTAACTAATAGGTGCTGGTTTGTATATTCTTTGGACAGGAGGATGGTAGTGGTAACTTTTCATTTAAAGGTCTAGAACATTGCTGGCCAGCTAGTCATTGATTAGGCTGACTGCAAAAAGTAGATTCCTCTTCTCATACAAGCTGTTAACAGGTGTAAACATGTATGAAGAGTCAACCCCATACTGACCACAACCTCATAGCTAGTTACTAGGTATTATGACAGCTAGTTATTAAAAGTCTGACTTCCAAAAGGACTTGCTTACATGCTCCTGATTAGAATTCTGAACTTGGCTTCAGTAGAGAGTCCTCGTAAATACCACAGTAGTCAGTATGATTTTTTGTATGTATAATCAGATGCACTTAAATCCTACAGTGAAGGTAAAGTCATACTAGTCTTTGGTCTTCATTATACTACAGAGAAGAAACTACTGCTGAAGAAATGGGATTTTAATTTGACTTAAGGATATCTTTCTTTTTTGCACTTTAGTAAAAATGTTACCTATTTTGCAAAGTGAATCAAGATGAAGATTTTTATCTACTCAGATGTTTACTAATAATGAAATAGAGAAAGAAGACAAATGATCTTACTGCAATTCAGACTATTTTGAGCTTTAATCTTCAGATTTTTTTTTCTTCAGTAATTAATAATTATGTCAAAGAAGATGCTTGTGTTTTTTTCCTTTCAACAGTTTTTGGGGAAGAAAGGAGGCAGGTGTACTCTATATTTATAAAGTTTAACTGCAGACTCTTTTGGAATTTTTTGTTAGTAAAAATATATGTCTTAAGAGCTTCCGAGTCCTGTTTGCAACTCTACCATCAATACATTCTTCTGAATAGATATATATTGTAAAAGAAAGCTTTATTTAATGTATGGCCATTTTCTAGAAATATGGAGGGTTGTCTGCTAGGTTTTACAAAAACACACAGAAACTGATTCCAGGAACTTGTAAAAACACAATTGGCATCCTAACTTGTGTAAAAAAAAAAAAAAAGGTTAATGGTAATCTAAATCATAACCATCATCAGCAGCCTTGTTCGATTCATTTTTGAATGATGATTGTGATAAAGTGGCCAAATGAGCCACACTGAACGAAGTGAAGCAGTTTTAGCCAGGGTTCTCTGCTTAGCTCTAGTTTTATCACTCCTTGGTTTAAAGATTTCCACATCCGATCTTAAAGATATTTGGTCACATAAACATCTTGCTTCCTGTAGCGCTCATTCTTGAGACAAGTAACATCTATAATTGGTGTAAATAAAATAAATAGATATTTTAAAATTATTTCTTGTTTCTTTGATATATTGGGTGGTACATGGTTTCTATAGCTTGTTAGGTCTTTGTGCAGCTCAACACTTAAGTGTTTAGGTAACTTTATAGATGAAGATTGTTCTTTTTCATCATTGTTATTTGACTGAGGTGCATTCCTGATTTTATGTGATCACAGCTGAGCATGCACCTGAGTTTAATGTGTTGTTAGGTCTGATAACCAATGCTTCTAGGTTGTTATGTTTTAACCAGCAGTATTGCTAACTTTACTCCATGCTACCTTATAAAGTTCATCATATTTTTTATCTTATTTTCATTTATGAAAAATTTCAAGAAAACCAGGAAGACTGGCTTGAATCTTCAGTTATTCTGAGTAGTTTTGCTTAGTCAGCCAAAAAACAGATGTTGCAGCTAGAACCCCAGAGGCGCCAAGCAGGAATGCCAAAGAGAAAATAAAATAAAACTCATTATTAAAATAAAAATGGTAAATGTTCCTGTGCCAAATAGGCACTTTATCCTGCATTGTTCTGCTAACTTTTGTCTTTCTATTCTGTAAAAGGCTATTTACCTTACACAGATAATTACCCTACAAGTGAAAACGCTTGCTGCCGTTTGTTTTGTCTTATGTCTGCCTACAGTATAAGTATTTTGGACAACCTCAAGGAGTGAAAAAGTGTTTTTAAATATGAAAGTGTGATTGCAGAGCTACAGTAATGATTAAAGTGCTTTTACAAAAGTGTAAAACCAAAACTATTAATACTTTTCTTTGATACTGACAAAATTCAAGTCAGCAATGTTCTTATGATCAACTTATTGCTATTTCATGCTTTTGCTTTCAGTGGCACTCTCTGTCTGGTATTCTTTAAGGAAAAATTAAATCTTACTGATTGCTGGAGCTGTAAGAGGTAGAACCTCCCTGGAACCATGCATCTCCTTTGAAAACTCCACTTATTTAAAGCAGTTGTATTTTATGATTTCCTTTCTTTTCCAATCGTTGCCTTAATTTTTTTAGGATATTTGAAGAGAGTGAGCATCCTTCTTTGTTAAATGAGAAACATCAACTGTATAAACCATTACATCTTCCGTGCATTCCTCGGAAATCAGTCCAGTCTGTACAGACTATTAGATTCTCTATGAAGCGAACAGACAAAGGTGCAGTGTGTTTCTAATGATCTTTTTTGTGAAGATTTTGGTTTTTTTTTGTGTAAATAAATGAAAACCATGGGAAGAAATGTACTCAACTGTTTTTACTGTGATAGTTGAAGCCAAGCTTTCAATGCAAATTGAGTACATACCTGTCTTTGTGTTCTGAAAACCTTCCGATTCTTCTCTCATCTGTGCAATGGGTAAAGTGACATGGTAGGTATATCTAATATGTAGTGCTAGAAAAAAAAATGAAGAATGTGTTTAGCAGTGTTTGTAAAAAAAAAAATAAATAAAACCAACAACCTGTAAATACTATTTACTGTAATTTGCCTGATACTTTCATGTTTTCTGATATCTTTGTTTTAGCTCTTCATTAACAGGAAAATTTCTAAGCTTTGTTGACAAGTGCACTTTAACAATGCAGTGCTTTGGATACTTACTCCTATTAACAGCATTAAGTAAGTTTTGTTAATATAGGGAGAGAAGAAAAAGAGAAACGTATGGAACATTCAGTTGCTACTAGCAGCTCCTCCAGCCATGCAGAAAATCCATCACGGGTATGCAGTTCTCCCACTGGTAAAAACATGAGATTATATAATGTTTCATCTGGTTGTTTAAATTGAAAATACTTCAAATATATCCAGTGCTATAATATTGTACATAAAACTTAAGCTAAGGAGGGAGGACTTTCATAAGATGATACAAGACAGCATGAAGGGCAAGGGCTAGACTGAGTGAAACAAGACCAAAAGAAACTTCAGGCAGTTCTGATTTGAGACAGGCTTAGTGAGTTGAACAGGATGAGGATGATGGAAGGGTTGTTGCTAGGGTAATCCAAAAATGAGGATGGGAATCTGGAACCTAGAATTGCATTTAGAGAATAGTGGGAAGCAGTAAGTCAAGGTTAAGGGAATTTTAAGAAAGGTTGATGGCAACAAGAAGAAGAAGATGGAGTCTGAGGGAAAATAAAAAGATTGAAGGAAGGGAGGTTTTTATGCTTCAGAAAAGGAGTGTGGTAAACTACAGGAGGTGAGTGGCAGACAGATCCTGCATACCCAGCCCTTTTGTCCCTCACCCCAAGCTGAATTCAATTTGATAGCATTTTGCAAATTAAAAACAAACCAGAACTAGCAACTTGCTGTGAGCTAATGTGTTATCCGATGCTGAGGCATAGATTCCTAGTGCTATTCTGCCCTTAAGGCACAAATACATGTTGCATGTTAGAGACAGAGCTTCTGATCTGATGAAATTCTGTGAGGTGGGAGTGTTTTCATGTTACTTGCAGTTATTCCGTTCATATAGCAGACACTCACTTATGTGTGCCCACTTTGACCTTACGAGGGGGGGACAGGCCTGGCTTCAGCCCTTGCTGTCTTGTTAAGCAGGAGCAAACTGGCTGCAGTAATAGAGAACCTGGATAAAGTTTGTAAATTATTATGACTGAGAAGTTAATTACTCACCTCTAGTTATCAGTACTGTGCATGCAACTACATAAGAAAAAATGGAAGGAAGTGCTTTTGGGTATCTTGCTGTAAGAAGAAAAATGTTAATCTCTAGGTAAAACAGACAGGCAAGAAAGTGTATATGTTGCATAATTGTTTAGGAAAGATTAACAGAATGGATTTACACAGTCTAAGGAGAAATCAGAATTATGTTGTTGAAGCGACAAATTTGTGTTGCCTCAGTTGAATTTTTTGCTATGTTTTAGATGGCTACGGACACTGCGCGGACTAATAATCTACAAATTGCCCAAGTTCCATCAATAGCAAGCTTGCAAAACCAAATGCAATTCAGGTAACTTTTCTCTAATGAAGTAGCTTTCATTCTTGAGATTAAAGCTTATAGAAATAATCCACATTGAAACAAACAACAGTGTATTTTTTTGTCTTTTAGACAGCTAGTTCCTCCAAAGCAGGTGACTACTAATCAACAGTTCGAGAGTGAAAATACAGTAATAGGTAAAGTACCATAGACATTTTTTGATCAGGTGTGCTGTTACTATAAACTGGACCACAAAATGATGAAAGGAAAAATTCTAGGACCCAAAATTTCACTCTGGTATGAATTGGACCACTGTTTGTTTTCCTTTTATGCCTTGATTATATAGTTTAAAATTGTGAATACAGCAGACAGGCTGAGTCCTAATCTAAATGGAGACTGAACTGTGCAGTAATGTGGTATGCATTCTGCATTAACCACTGCTAATGAAGGGCACCTCCCAGCATCTCTTGTAAATCTACGCTGTTAGTTTCAGTTTGGAAACCTGTGTGAAAATCTACCCAAAAGGCATGATAAAATGCAAACTAAGGAATTCAGGAAACTTGAAGCGTCAGATTAAGATTTAAAAAAATGAAAATTAAGTAATATGCACAAAACACTTTCAGAAACAAAACAGAGTAGCTGCAGACGCGCCTACAGTTTTGAAATCCCAGGGCACTGAGCTGTAGGTTAAATGTTTGTTTGTTTGTTTGTTTGTTTTTTCCTAATTACACTGTCAATTTAGATGCATTTCAAAAATTATAGTCTAATTTTTTATAAATAGGATCCTAATTATATGTTCCGAAACACAGGATCTTAGCCTACAGTGTGTGAAATGTTGCATCGTCTAAAGCTTCGAGCAGAAAGTTGGGTAGCATTCTTCTCGTTTTCTACCCTAGATTTTGCACAGGTCTTGAAGATATGTTCCATCAGTCTCATATGGATGTGCTTTTTATGTTGTTTCCACATGGTTTCTATTGACTGATATTGGCACTCTCAGTCTGCAACAGCTGGATTAGACAAAAATAGCACTCTCAGGGAGCAATAGCTATATCTGAAGAACACACCAAACAATATGAAGAAGCTTTAGCATTGCTTTAATGCTACTGAGTAAGTGGCAGAATGAGAGGTAACTGTTATGGAAATGGCCACAAAGTGGGTTATTATGAAGACTACGGTCGGAACACTTCCTTGTCAATAGCAATGCCAAGTTAGTAAATCTTTTTCAAGGATTCTTTCCCACAACATAACTTTTACTTATCCATTTAAAATGTTGTTATAATACAAGCCGTACTGTATTCTTTATATAGAAGACCAAGAGGCCAAATGTGATGGTAAAGAAGCAGAAGATGAGCCTAAGGATTCTTCGTATACACCTCAAGTAACGAAAGCATTTCTTATGTCACAAATAGTTATTTTATTTACTGTAGTCAAACTATTCTGAAGTATTTGAATCGGTTGGTAAGAGGTAATTAGATTTCTCAGGAATTGGCAAAGTGACTCACTGTAAGGCACCCAAGAGGTGAGAAGCCAATCTGTGTCTTCTGATTACTAATACAACGATCACTGCTTTTGGCCTTGTCAGCGTTCTGTGGGTTTTTATGCTACCTTGACTATGGGCCATCTAGGCCCATATGCACATCATTTTTTAGATAGAACTGGTCCATATAACTTTCATCTGTGTGAGCTAAGATGCATGGGAAACTCACTTCTTCCACAAAACTATAGAAAATAGGCTCTGTGCTGGCTACAGAATCTGAAAGGCTCCATTTGCACTACTTCTACAATCTGTACTTGAATGGGAGTTTAAGCTCCCCATGCCGTAATATTCAAGCCAGTTGTTTGTACAGCTTGCATGTGAAGGTGATACTGAGATCAAGTTTGAGATATTCATCTTCTTCTAGTTGGTTACAGGTTCATGGCTGCTGTCAGCTGGTGGAGAAAAAATATCTTTAAAACAATATTGAGCCTGGTGGAAATTGTTCTACAGAATTCAAGTGTATATACTCTGTTAACATTTTCTGAGAAAGAGGAAATATCTCAGTCAGATGAAATATATTCTGATGGTTGATGTTCCTTTATTTCACTAGAATATCACGAGGATTCCAATGTGACTTAAAGCATTAGCTAAGAGATACTTTAGAAAGAGAGAGTTCTTTTATTACGAATCAGTATTTTCAGTCAGCTTACAAGTTTCTTAATTTTTGGAATGAAAATTTTCATACATAATTGCAATCAGAAGTAGCCCATTTTAAATTAGTTAAATTAAGGTTGCAGTTGTAACTGTGGAGAATATGTAACAGTGAGAATTTATTGAATTCCCTTTATTTTTTATGAAAATAAAAAATCTAACTAACCTAAAGCATACAATGACTATGTTTAAAAAAATATTTGGGGAAATTACATATGCCATAAACGTTGTTATATGTTTCTTTTTAATAGAACATACATACCTATTTTAAGTCAAATGAAAACAATCCAGACACAGCAGAAGAAAGTGCAGAACATTTTCTAAGAACACCTGAAACACCTGAGTTTGTTGGAACACCTGACGCAAAGGGGAAGAAAACCCAGTTCTCTAAAACACCTCCATTTGACTTGTATGATTTCAGCTTTTATATTTAGATTTCATAAGAAAATTTGTAATGATGTTTATTGTATATTTCTGCTATTTTTTGAAAGATACTATAGAAAGACTTCCATAGAAAGCTCCTCTGAAAATACTGTTTTTTTTCTGAGTTAGATTTTGTTCTTACAGTATCAATTCTACTTGAAATGTAGCTTTTTCAAGACAGGGGGGACTTTGCTTACAAATATGTGAGGTAGGTTCTTTGTAGCTCATTTGCTAAAATTGTTTTCTTTTCCTGCAGTAATATTTGTTAACCGATTTCTATCTTTAGCATTTTTTTGAAACACGAGTAAAATTAGTAGGAATACTTCAGTCTGATTTGAGGGGCTGTATTACCCATTCTGTGTTGCAAGAAGTAGTTACTAATGGAAGCTACAGAAATTTGGGAAAGTCACAGAACATAATAAGGACAAATAGAACGACAGCAACAAAAAAGCCATCTGTGCTACTTCTTAAAACTATTAATGTAGGTTCTTCCTTTCTGTCTTTACAGCATTCACAACTTAGGTTGTGAAGAAGGAACATCAAAATCTCCGGCTTTCTTTTCTCTCATGAACTTCTCCCAGAAGTCACCTGGCTTTAATTTGTTTGATTCTTCTGTGTTTGGGGCAGAAAATTCATCTGATGAGGTAAAAATGAGTACATGAGAATATTAAATTTCCACAAAGGAAATGATGCTAAAAAACAAACAAACAACAAAAAAAAACCAACAGTATTGACTGTGAATGAGGACTTCTTCACTAGTCATTTTTTTAGCATTTTTTTTATTAGCATGCTTAATTTTACAAGATTCTGCTGATTCTCCTGTGATGACTTCTGATCAAGGATTGGATCTTACCCATATGGGCAAGATTGGATATTGTGCAGGTGCACAAGTGACTAGATTCACAAAAAGGTTACTGGCTTAGCATTGCAATGCAAAATTTTAGGTACCCTGGCAGAATTCACAACTCACATGCCAATCCTACATGGTTTTGTCTCGCTGTAGTGGGGAATTGGGCACTTAAATGGTTTTTTTTTTTTTTTTCATCCTCCAGCTTTCACAAAATGCAAAACACTTAGGAAAGGAAGAAAGGTTTATTTATTAGGAGTACTGAAAAGCAAATATATTTCAGCATCTATATTTAAATGGAGGAGATAGCCAACTAATTGGAACAGGGACTGGAATCCAGCTAGTGCTCCTTATCCTTTGCAGATTGCCTAACTGCAGTGCTCCAGAGTAATTTTTATTCTCTCTGGGCTAATAGATAGTCAACTGGATATTCAGGATAGATGTGTGTCAGTGCGTAACACAGTGGTTAGATACCACTCACTGGTAATGCAGATCCAAACCCCATTATACAAATAAGGGACTTGAACCCAGGTATCTCATATTTCAGCGGGTGTGCTCCATCTTCTGGTTACTAGGTGAAATCTAAAGGAAGAAAGAGGGAAAATAACTATTTATTCTGTATTTCTCAAAATACCTGTTGGTGATATCTCCTATCATCAGCTCTGTGTAGGAGAAAATAGACTGGTGGATAGTTTGTGAACTGTTTGGGAATGAGGTAGGTCTAGGTGAGGTGAGGTAAGTGAGTAGGTAAGTCACCTAATATTGTCAGAACCCATGTTATATTGTGACAGCATAGGAATTTACCAGCCTCTAGCAGTCATTTCACTCTTCACAGTTAACAAGTTATATGGGAATTTTGAAGATCTTAATATGGACTTAAGTATCTGGACTTAATCTTGCCTAAGGATTCTTCATATATACCTCAAGTAAGGAAAGCATGAAATGTATCAAAGAATTTACCTTGCAAACTCAGGGACTGATATATAAATTTAAATTCAAATGCTGATATTCACTGGTGGGCAACCTGATCTAGTGGGTGGCATCCCTGCCCATGGCAGGGGGGTTGTAACTAAATATCTTTACGGTCTCTTCCAACCCAAGCCATGCTATGATTCTATGAATATGTCTGTCTCACTTATTACGTATCAGCATTAAAACTTACATTCTGTCTTTTTAATTTGTTAAATAAAATGTCTGCTTTGTTTCAGACAGATGATAATTATCCTGTGGGACACTTGAATCCCATGTCCCCACAGAAAGATTTTGGTAAGTCTGAAAGTACTTATGTTTTTGATTTGTGATATTGTGGTTTAGTGGTTTGTTGTGTTTGTTTTTTGACTAGCTTAAATCTTTCTCTGCATATTTGTCTTATGGACCTCAAATGTGTGAAATTTCATGGAAAAAAGAAACGTGAGAAAGAAGAAATACAAATAGGGATTGTATTAGGTGCGCTTGAAGCAAACTCTGAAAGGACCTGCAAGGGGAAAGAAAAATTTAAGTGTCGAAGTTTTGTAAGCCTTTTCATTCCTGAAAGGAGCTCTGTTCTTTAAATGTAAAAAGTTACGGTATTTGGTAAATACCACTTTTTTAACTTAAGGCTACTAGCTCAGTGTTAGAAAAATACATCTGTTGTTTTTTCCCTCCTCATCTGTAACGAAAACAAAGTTTTCATTTGATAAAAGAAACCTTGACCATCACTTTAAATCATTGGAGATACACAATGTAAAAACAGCACAAGTGAGAGAGGAGAATGAGACTTCATAAACCATATCTTCTACCCATACTAAGTGAGCCACACACATTTGTACATTCTGTGTGAAATCCTGGCTTTACTGAGGAGAAAGGAAAATTTTTCAATGATAACAGTAGGATCAAAATTCACTTTTGATCAAGCATTTTTCTGAAGGGAACTGTAATCTACTCTTTTTAGAGGTCCTGCAGGTGCAAAGCTACTTTTTTGAAGTGGATGAACAAAAGTTTGTATGCATACATATGTATTGCAGAGAAAAGGGTATGAATTTTGTGTTACTGAATGTAAAACTTGGGGGGGTTCCTGTCTATAGCGTTGTTTCTCCAAATATTTCAGTGGTTTTTCAGAGGAGAAAGAATCCACAAAAATGTGTCAGTTTACAAAGACTCTGTTGCTTAGTATTCAAAATATTTCACCCAGTATATAATAAAAAAGTGTTTTGTTGTCCTAAATCATTCAAGTACTTCATTCTACATAATTTCTGATAATGCCCTCCTTTACCATGTCTATTGCAGAAATAAACACACAACTGTAGGCTGATATGCAGTGGGCATTGGGAGTAAAATATTATTAAAGGAAGCATATTATGCTGAATGCAGTATTCTTTCAGTAAGACAATCTAATAATATAATATTCATTCTATATAGGAAGCTTATTTGGGAAATCAGAAAGTGAGGATGCATTTGCCTTTCCCTTCCCCTCGGAATCGACTTCTCATGCATTTGGAGATGGAAAAGATGACTTTAGTTTTCCATTTGCATTTGGACAGGATCAGAGATCATCACAGTCTCCTTCTGTGAAAGGTTTTCATTCTTCCTTACAAAATACAAAGCCATCTACATTCTTTTGAATACCTTTGCCTTCCTTTTAAATTCTTTTCCTACTTAGCCTTGACAAATGTTTTCAGTTTCTCAAGTTAAAGTACAAAGCATTTCATCTTCTCCTTTCATTTCATGTACGAATACATTATTGCAATTGCTGCAAGAGCATGTGTATATCCAGCAAGCACATGCTTTGAGATGCAGCATTCATTTTTCTTATTTATTTTCTAAATATGTTGTTTTCATAAAATGTTATGATACGCTTTCCCTAAATTGGCACTTACAAACAGCAGAAATACTATTTTAAAATAGCATGTTGAGTTAATTCAATATCTGTGAGAGAGCATCTAAAGAGTACTTCTAGATGAGTACTTCCAGTCTCTGATACGAAATGGAAGAAAGTGTTAGTAAAAGTAACTTTATTGTACCAGACAAAGCTGAATTTGAGTTACAGTGTTCTTAAGTTGGTTATCTGTTATAAAATTTTTGAAATAAACGTTTTTGTTAATTTCGTGTAAGGTTTTGTAGAAATCTCTTAATATCTGAAGTGAAATAATATTGTAATAATACTTGACATTTAAACTTCTGTCTTTCTAACTTGAAACACTGAAAGCAAATTAAGATCCTTCCACTTTATGTAGAGGTTTTCCAAAAAAAAATGATACAAAGTCAGTTTTCAGAGTCTAACAGTGGTCAATACAAGCGTATCCACCAGTTCTCCACAAATGACTTTTTTTCTGGACTGGCTGGTTGTGAAGATGATACCATAGTAACTCAGCAAGGAGCGCTGACTGTTCAGAGCCCCCACACCACTGTGCACTGTGAATGCCTCAGAACTGTCCTCTCCAAAAGCATCAGTTTCACATTTATGGCCTTTGAAGGAAATACTAGGTCACTTTTGATTTTTTTTTTTCCTGTTACATGTGAAACACCTATTACTAGTTTTTGAAACTCCTCATGAATTTATAAGGAAAATCTGTTTCTTGGTAATTTACTTTGAAGTAAATACTCTGTGTAACAGCAGGCAAGCACGATGCTAAAACGGAAGCAGAGGAAATAAAAGGAAGACGACATTGTTCAGTGAACTTCACAGAAGACATTGCAAGTGCACAAGCTAGTTAGGAGGGCACATAGACTGAGTGAAACAGGCTGACAAAAAACATCTTACCATTATAGTCTGCAGAGTCCACCAATCAAAGGTCTTCAAAGTCCAAAGGGGAGTAGAGTTTCCCTTCCCTCTGCTGACCCACAAAGCCCTGAATCATAGAATGCCCTGGGTTGGAAGGGATCTCAAAGACCATCTAGTTCCACCCCACTTGGGATGCCACCCACCAGACCAGGTTGCTCAAAGCCCCATCCAGCCTGGCCTTGAATACCTCCAGGGATGGGGCATCCACAGCTTCTCTGGGCAACCTGTTCCAGTGTCTCACCACCCTCTGGGTAAAGAACTTTCTCCTAAAATCTAATCTAAACAGCTCCTCTTTTAGTTTAAAACCATTCTCCCTCGTCCTATCACTATCTGCCCATGTAAAATGACCAAGAGCTGTAATCTATGCCACTACTTCTTCCCTGCTAAACCCCTAAATGCCTTAGGACCATTTTCACGCAGCCCAGCTTCTCCTTCAGTACCTGTGCCTAAACGCTGGTGGAAGTTGGGTATTTTTTAAGCAGAGTGGAGATGGATTCAGGAAGCTTAAGTGCTGCAGAGATCGACCTAATAAGAAGTAAGACACATTTGGATTTGGTGGACTTTATGTGGGCTTCCATGCTAATCTAATTAAAACATTTTTTTCTAATTTACTGCATACCTAATTGTCTAAAGGCAAATTTGAGATCCTGTCTGTGTTATTTGATGTAGTGTGTTAAGGTACGCTACTGGCAGATAATATTCGGAGATCATTTAGTAAGCCCAAAAGTGCAATTTTATTGGCTCAGTTATTCCATAACTGAACCTTGTTTTCCTGTCATCTGATGAATTCTGTCATCCACGTCTCAGATGTTTGTTATACTGCGGTAGTATACTGCAAGGCTGCTGGCTGAAGTGGGAGAAACCACAGTTCTAGATCTTGCTGGATGATTACTTACAGAAATCGGATAGGCTTGTTAAAAACAATAAATAAAAAATATAGCTACTTCATAAGAGGCAACCACACAGTATTTGGAATACTTTTCAGAGATTTACAACCATGAACTACTTTTAAACATGCACTGGGATTTTTCATTGTAAGTGAAACTGTCAATTTCTGCCTAGAAATGATCCCTTGTTATTATGCCTATAAAGTCAATAGCAGTCATGTTGCTGGACTGCTGAAATTAACACTTGTCACACTGAAAGATTTTGTTCTTACTGTCCTTTACGTGAACACCTGACTACACCCATCTCTGCTCTAAAAGTGTAGATCATCTTGTCAACGTAGCAGGGGTTGGTTGAGAACAAAGTGCTTTTTTGTTTATTGCCACTTGTTATTTGCCATTACTGGCCCCGTGGTGCAGATAAAGTTAAAAAACGGTGTGGTTGTTCCTCACTCCTCAAAGCAGAGTCAGGAGGTTTAACTTGTGTTACTGCTGGAAGTGTGGAAAGCTAACTTAGCTGACTCTGGACTCTCGTGGATGAGGGACAGGTGACTGCAGCTTAGCTGAAGACCAGTAGCCTCCAGCAGCACGCCAGCTATGGCAGCTGGGGAGCTGTAATCTCTTAAAAGCTGTGCAGCTGTCTCCGAAGTGGGAATATGGTTCTGCTGGTACTGTGAACCCTTGGAGGTGGGGGTTGCCTTGTTGTTCTGCCCTTGTACTGTACCTAGTAAAACAGAGTTCAGGTTTGTAACTGAGCCCTAAGGTAATAATAGTAAAAACAAACAAACAAAAACCAACCCACTCTTTTAAATAAACAGAGCAAGGGGTTGGCTTTGAATCTTGTATGTGTATTATAATCGGAAGGTAAATGTTTATTTAGGGCCTGATATCTTTACCACTCCATCTAAGTTTTTAATTACAATTTGCACAGAAAACTGTTTCACTTGAAAAGTCCTCGTAACAGCTAGTGTATCACCCGGCATTAGAGAAGACTATAGATCAGTTCTAGTTAAATACATAACTGTAGGAAATATTATAACATTTGAATAAATCTATTTTTGAATTTGTTGAGTACAATTTTTAAACACTGAAGAAAAAAAATTATGCTCTTACCCCCTGCTGCTGGGAGGAGGACAGTCATGCCTAATTTTTCTTTCTCCCAGAGAAATAATACCTATATTGAGATATCAGTTTTCTGATGGGAATTAACACAAAGAACATTTGTCCACATTTCCTTTGTCGTGCGTAGTGGTCTTTCAGCAAAAAATATTCATTATAGTTTGTAAGGTGATATTTCTGTAACACTCTGACCAGAGGCCCATCTACTATTGTACTGTTCATTTTACTGATGCCCAAATGTAAAACATGCTTATAATCTGGAGAGCATATTTAGCTAACAAATACGCAACAGCTGGACAATTTTCATGCTAAAATTAATTTAGAAACTAGGAGGTAAAGGCTACCTGGAATGACTTCCAGCTGTTTTGGGATATAGTATTTATTTTCATGTAATGCTGATTTACGGCTTCACACAGCATCTTTGATAGAAAATTGCACATTTGTTGACCTGTTTCCACTCAAAAATCGGGTTTCCCAACAAATTGTCAAATTTATTCCTTTTCTGTAACTTCGTTCTCAGTCTATCGATATAAAACATACATGCACAGCAGAGCACTCTCTAGGGCTATTCTATTATATATACTTCTTAAGGTGATAAAAACACAACGGTTCCTTCATTTTGTATCAGAAAAATTGTTCAATATTCAAGTATGAACGAGGCATGTAATAGTGATGAAATGGGTTCTTTACAATTCTAAATTTTCAACAATACCATTGTGTGAATACTTTGAGAAAAAAAATTTATATAGTATCACACTGTAGACTCATCTCATACAAATATCCACTTATTTTATAAGTAATACAAGAGCAACCAGAATAATGAGCTGTAAAAATTGCAGTGATACAAGTGGTACAAAACTGTTTTACAACCCATGGTATCGAGTAGAGAACATTAAATATAACTAGTAGCTCTGTTTAGCTACCTGTTAAGACTTACTGTAGGGTGTCAAAAATACCACATGCTTGCCTGCCACTTTTGGGCAAAATAAAGAAAAAAAAAATATTTCAATTTTCATTTCCAGACTATGAACATAATTAAGACAATGTTGGAAGTCAAGAGGCATCGCTGCATATATATATATATATTTAAATGCAAACTGTTGGGACAGTGGTAGAAGAATCACTGCATCATAAGAAAACAGTCTTATACTATAGCATTAATACGCTTAAGCATTTCAAGGAAATAAGCTTTAAGTGCTACTTATTGTAACAGATTGGAATGTGTAGACTTACAGTATTAGATGGTAGTAATCTCCCTGGTGCAAGGCTGATTGCATGAGTAGCAAGAGTTGGCTAATCCTTTTCGGCCAATGGCATAAAACAAGGATTAGTTTTTCATTTACTGCAACTGAGTGGGTCATTAAGATCCAAAGACACTAATGAGCCTGAACAGGCAATTGGATTCTGGTTTCAAAGTTATGGGCTAGTCTAAAAGGAGATGATTGTGTCTTTTAATGATTTAAAACAGGATGATTTAGTGACCTTTTTCTTGAAAAAAGAAAACGAAAAATAAGAAAAAAAAAAAAAAAGAATGAAGGCTATAACCGTGGAACACAAACCTGGAATGCTGATGATTTCTCTTGGAACTTGAGTTGTTGCCAGATTCATTGCCTTAGAGGCTGAATGGCTCATTTAGAAATGTATCTGTTGCCTTGCTTTTATGTTCTGCTCTTGATGTCTCCAGAGTTGACACAAGTCACATGCAATCAAGTCTGTATTCCTGGTGGACAGGCACTGTCCTAATGTTCTCTGACTCACACCCAGGTTGTTTGCAGCTCAGCAGTTCTGCTTCCAGACACATCGCTTTTGTTCTGATGCTAACATCTTGCTGAGAAATTGCCTCTTGGCACGTTGTTTCTTGAATCCTGTACCTTGCTTGATTTGATGTGAAGATGATGCTCTTTTTAGCACTTGCAACACGTTACCTTTGAAAAGGTAAATTTTTCCCATCACCTTTCCATGTCCCAGATTTTCTTCTTTTCAATAATCATTTCTATTCCACAAGAATAAGTAATCTGTATTTGGTTTCATTCAAATCAACAGATGCTGCCAAAAGAATGTTAAATACCAAAAGGTGGACATTTAAATGTTAAGAGGATGTTTAAACATATTCAAAAGGCAAATACATTGTTATGATTTCTTAGGGGAAATATTGTCAAGTGTTCTAATAGCATAAATGTATTTTTCCATATCATACCATAATCCAAAAAGCAGTCACAGTATTATTTCACCGCACACTTTATTCCATAGCACTTTGAGATTTTGGTTGGGGAAAATCAGGGAAAGAAGTGCAGGGTTAAGTAAATAAAAGTTCTGTCTAGTAGCGAACCAGCTGCTATGACTGGTGGGAAGTTTGGTAGCTGACTGTACTTAAAGTCCGTTTGGGGCTTGCAGTTCTTCTCCCTTCTGCTGGAGCAGGACTGCCTTCAGCTAAGTGTGGGCTCTTGCTGTTTTGTGCTTTTTCTTGAGGCTCATCTTTGGCTAGTTTTACGGTTTCTACACAATATATGGTACTGAGATCAGTGATGTTCACTACCGCAGGTGGAAAGGACTTATGTCCAGAAGCTATGGGTATCAGAAGTTACTAAAAATGATTATTAACAATTAGCTACAAAATCCTTTGTAAGCAATATTTCCATTACATTTTAGGGAGATGCCAAGCCTTTAAAGCGTTCTAGCCATTACCCAAGTATGGCTGGCATGCACCACAGCTTCAAATCATCCCGGGTGGGTTGACAAATGTCACCTGATAAAATACATACTTTAAAGTGATTTTTGCCTTGCGAATCTTTCCCCAAATGCTTGACCAGTTGTGTTTCACTGCTACTTATATTGAAGGAGTTACCATATGTAACTGCCTCTTTCTCCCTTACATTTGGAACAGGCTCACAAAAAATATACCAGCTTATTATTAATGAGATCTACGAGGTGAGATGTTAAACGAAGGCCCTGGTCACCTATCCTTGCAATCCCCATTGCTTGTCACTGCTGTTGCTCTGTTAGAAGAAGACAGATGCAGAACATAGCTTAGTTTTTGTTTTGTTTTGTTTTTTTTCCCATCTTGTGAATCATCATCAGGGGCCAAAGAGCAGTAGAGTTCTGATAAAAAAGATGTAAATCACACAGTATGTGGAAAACCAACACTGAACTTCAGAGGTGGAGTTGGACTTGATGATCCTTATGGGTCCCTTCCAACTGGGGATATTCTATGATTCTAAATATGATTCTGTGATTGTATGTAAGTGCTTTTAAGTCCAAGTTGGCCATCCATCCAGAGCACTTCAAAGAAGCTGGTTCTGAGAAGTAGGCCATTACTTCACGTAAACTTCCACTTTACCTTCGGTTGTGCTCTTAACAGGTTTCAAAAAAAAAAGACATTTGTTTTTTCTAGCGCAGGCGAAGCATTCTGATGGCAAAAACAGTGCAGTAACTGTTGGGCAGGTTTTCCTGCTTTAGCCTTACTTCATGGACCTGAGAGCTATGAAAGTGGCTTTACCTTGTGGGGCTTGGGGGTCCGCCAGCGTCACCACGTACAAATAAATACAGAGTGATAGTGACTGGGGTCTGCTGAGTGCCTGGTGCCACGTGTGGTAAGAATCTTGTGTTATCACTTGTCCACAGAGTTGTATCTAAATTACCAATTCTTGTGACTTTTTGGAGAATCATTAAAAAAGCCAATAATTAGACACACATAAAAGGTTCAGACTGCTCTTTTAAACATTCCTGAGATATTCTTGTTTATCAAGTGTTCACTGTTTATCAGTGGAACACTTGGATTCCCTGTCTTGTGTTGCACTACAACTGTGGATTGGCCTTAGCTGAAGAAACTGCCCCTTACCCCAGTCACTGGGTATCTCTCAGCCCCCAGTAACATAATGAGCAACGGCGTTTGGGTTTGGATTGTTAAGGGATATTGGATAGTCGCAGATTCCCTCAAATCTACAGGAGGATCACAAGCAGGAATGTTAGGTCAGATCTGAGTCTGTTGCTTCTATCTGAACTGCTGGAGTATGTACAGGTGTGGAAAGAACAATTATCTCTATGGCTGTCAATATTCCCAAGGGCTACGCATCCACATGAAAGACGTGAAAATATTAATGTTAGACATGAGATTTTTGTGCCAGCAACCCGTGACCATATGAAATTTCTTTTCTGAGGAATCAGAAATACTGCTTCAGAATGATAAGATACAGATCAGCTACCTTCGTACATAAAGCATCTGTGGGGTGCCCTAAGCTCTCTGCAATTCCTGTGCCCTTACAATAAGTGGGGTTTGTTGGGGTATGGGAGATCCACACACACCTTCTGCTGATGTCCCTGTGCTGGCTTGGGAGGAAGAGGAAGACATGCATGATCTAAAACAATTCTTGTGCTGCCAAAGTTCCTTCAGTGTTACATTGGGCAGCTCTGTGATATGAAGCACACGCAAAGGGTGGAGGCTTAAGGCTTTTTTACTATGTAAATTACACACTTGTAGCAGCATAAGGCTGGCAGCAGCGTACTCCACTTTGCATGTTCATTGCAGCTAGCTCACATATTGTGGTGTCAGTATTTCAACACAGAACATTTTACATCAGAAAATAAAAAAAAAAAGAAAAAAGAAAAAAAAAAGAAAGATGCTCCAGTGGATAGAGTATGTATTTCAGTTCCCTTTGTTGAGCTTTATCTGAGCTGACACTGCTGGAATAAAGTAGATTGTCAAAGGCTGGGCAGAGCACTTTCATCATTTGCAAGTATTGGCATAAAGTAAAATAATGATTCGAATTTCTGTTTTCTGTCTTTCGTGGCTTACATTGTCAGTTATGGTGATGTTTTTGACAAGGGAGTGCTGCTGGGTTAGTGATTTCTTCCAGAGCTTCAGAAATAGTTAAGTTATCTGCTATTATCATCATATCAAGGCTGACAGTTGATGGTCAGTGCTTATTTATTTTCTTTGTAAATTACTAAATGAAGTTAGCAGCAGCAAACGTACTTTTACAAATGTACTCCCCGCTTTTATAATGTTAATTCCATGGAATTGTTTGTCATGTATGTACATTCACATCTGGCAAAATTCTTGATTCTTGTAAGATGTGCAAAATAACTTCAGAAGATAGGTTTTCTGCAGTAACAGAGCAGGGAAGAGAAAAATACTATGCTGAGCATGTCTCTTGAAAACTTGTAGTGTTTCAGAAATACTTATATATCTGTACATTTGTAAGTGGAAAGAGGTGTTAGAGCAGTGTTGTTATTTGAACCAATGTGGACTTCTTCTACCTGGTTTTGTTATGTATTACAGTGCAGTGACTAACACTTCTGTAGTTTTACAACCTAGTGATATACATAGGTAACATTTACCTCAAGTTTCCCTAGCTGAACCATTAGTCCTTATAATTAGGAAGTTTTTTCACTGAATGTTGTAATATGTATACAGTTTAAATATGTACTATGATTTAAAAAAAAAGAAAGGTGAAGTTCAAAATTGAAGTCATATAATTAACTCTTCACTCATATGACTAAATGATGGTTAAGTATTGACATACAGCTGCATTATGCTGCATTCGCAATGTAGGTATGTGGAGTTATAAAGTATGAGCAGCACCACTGGTGTTGGCAAAGGGAAACATAATTACTGCTAAATCATTTCGATGTTATGGTTGAGATTCCAGGAACTGCATAATATTGGACCAAAACTTAGTTTTACGCACCCATCTACTCCTAAATAAAAGCTAGGCTGACTTTCTTATTCGCTGTATGTGAGAACTGGGTAAACCTTGTGTAAATATTCCTAGCTGGGAACACATCGCTGCTGTTATGACTTGAAAGATTGATTCAAGAGCAATCCTTCCTGTTCTCCCTTCATCAGTGAAAGCGAGCACAGGTCTGAATTACTTTGGATGTATAGCTAGGAGATATATGTAGCAATTATCACGTATATTGCAGAAGTGCCCACAAGGTACAGCTTCGTTTACGGCTGCATTCTGTTATGCACAGTGAGAGAGTTCAAGCCTTAAATGTTTCACAGTTCAAAAAGACAATGGTGGGTTGGATCATAAAATCCCAGGTGCTTCCCATAAGCGCTGGGCACGTTTGGTTTCCAGTTGGAAGCCAATGGGAGTTAAGGTTGCTTAACTCTGTACCAGTCGGTACCAGTCAGTCTGCTCCATCAAGCCTGGAGGACTCATTAAAAAAGAAAATATCAGCTAAAAAATATTTTATAAATAATAATTTTTTCCCCTCTACTTGTTTCATAGAATTTGTAGGGGGAGAAAAAAGGCCTTAAAAGAAACACTAGGCATTTGGAAATTGTGGTTGTAGGAAATAATACAATTCCTCTGTTTGGCTATGTTTTGTTAGGATGTCTCAGGAAGGCATCGTTCACCAAATTCAAACTGGGCCGTTTCCACTAGATCAGTGTTACTGACAAGCCATGCTCTGAGCAGGGTTGTCATCAAGAACTTAAGCTGGGAGAAATTTATAAAACCTGAAGAACAGCAGCTTTCAAAGTGCTGGATGTCCTTTCAAGTGTATGTCAGTCTAGAAAGATGATGAAAGAGCAAATCTGGTGAGGCATAGAGAGGCAAACAGCACGGAAGAAAAAAATTATGGAAAAATCATTGGTATAAAACAAAGACTGGCAATTAGTGCCACAGACGCAATGCGTTTATTCCTTCTAACCCTGGATTGTGTAGGACTATGTGTAAGATAGTAAATGCCATCTCCGCTGGGGTTATTTTTATTGTCATACTAGAGCCAGCATTACAGCTTCTGGCAGCTGTTGGGGGAGCCGAAAAGAAGGCCGTCCATATGGCTCTGTGTATCATACCCAAAGCATCCTGTGTTTGGGTAGATCCTTACAAACGTCAGTGGTGGGTCACTTAAGGCCTGATTTTGTTTCAGTAAAGTCAGTGGGGATTTTGGCGTTTATTAGTGGAAGCAGAAACAAAACCTTAATCCCTGCCAATTCTGTTTGTATTACATTATGCCCAGAGTGACACACGTGTGCACAGTATACCATGAAAAAAATCAGGTTCTTATGCTGCCATCACCTCTTCTCCAACAACAGTGGGACTGAAGGTGGAGTGGACCCGCGGACAGGCAGCTTTGGGCCACTTCTTCATTCTTCCCATCCCCTGTGTGAGAAAATAAATGCTGGGGGAGTGGGCGTGAATCACTGAACTTATTTATGCCACCCGTCATCTCACCGGTGGTGAGCTCTCGAGGTGCTGGCAGTATCAGTTGGCCAAACTGAATGTTAGCTACTGCAGGTGTCACAAGATCCGGAGCAGGAGAAGAGGTATTTGCAAACACAGTGCAAGGGTGGGCATTAAACAGAGACTGAGGCAGGGGAGCCAAGCAAGAAAACAGAAGTAAGCAACAGGCAAGATATCAGGAAAAGAAAAGGATCACAAAGCACAACGAAGGAACACTGGTGGGAAAGCAGGTTGGATGCCCAGCCGGGTCCTGTTTATTCCAGCTGAGTCACTTTTCTTTGACCCGAATGCTTTGTTTGCCTCATCAGCATCTCCTCCCTGCTGTGCGCTGGCTCCAGTGAAGGCTGGGCAGTGCTGCGAGGACATGGCCAAGTGCTGCTGGTCAGGGACCTCGGCTTTCTTACTGCTTTTGGAGCTTATTGTTGGTACCTCAGTGGCCAACTACCTTGGCTTAGATGGCAGTGATCAGAGGAGATGCTCAAGTCTGTTGCTTGGAAAGTAAGACCATTGCTGAGAAAGACAGTAGCAAAGAAATTTGGAAGTCCTGATACCGAAATGCCTGAGCCTGTGCGTGCCTCTGCTTGCATAACCCCTCTTTGTGCCAAGTGCCAGGCCTGGCATTCCCTGCTGCACGGCCAGGCTTGACCACTGCATGAAGCATCTTTTCATGCCCCACGGCGTGACTCAGTGCTCCAGAATGCCAGGGCTGTGCCTCTGCAGATTTGACCGGAGCAAACCAAAGCGGCCGCTCTTCGTTAGTGAAGTGGGCTGCACTCGATCTAGGCGCTGCTCCAGCCTGACAGGCTCTGCTAAAATTGATTTCTGTGTGCGAGCTGCTTGCACACCATTAGAACAGGACTCGTGTCTGGCCACTTTCTTGGATGTACTGTCAGGAATGTGAGGACACTTGGAGCATCACTTAGGGAGGATGTGTGCATCATTGTTTTTTTTTGTGAACCAGTCTCATGGACTCAGAATTCACTTCCTTTGCCATCTCCTTGTGACAGCCAGAGGTACCAACTGATTGTATCAAATAAGTTTGTTGACAGGGTTCTCCAAAAGTGGCAATGTTGTTTATCGTATCATAAATTTATTTCACATGATGATGTGTTTATTCTGTAATAAACCAAGTGATAACTGTGTCTGGTTTACATTGCTTGCTAGTACTTTCTCAAAGCCTTGGAAAGTAAAGCAAGGACAAACTGCTTTTCAGCTTTGTTCCTCTTGCCCACACTTATAGCATGGTATAAGTAGCTCTCACACACTGCTGTGGCTGGCAGACCTGGCTGTTCACGCATTCATGAGCAGCAAGAACATTATCTCCATAAATGAAATACATGCAGACGCAGGCTCACGTACGCAAACAACCAGCAATACATTCCCTCTTTCATACGCACTTCAGTTGTCAGCCTCTTAATTCCTGAAGCACATGGGGATATTGGAAAGCCTGGCACTACTGCAGACTCTAAACAAACTGCTGAATGAGGGGAAAGCCATGATCATCCTTGTGTATTAATGCCATTAAATAAATTTCTAATTAAAGCAACCATAAATGCAGCTTCACCATTTCTGGGCCAGTCCTATTTTACTAAGTTCAATGGTCAAGCTCCAAATGTATTTGTTTTATTAAGCCTCTGAAGAACTGGATGTGTTTCTGGGCAAGTCAATTTTCCTGTATCTCTACTCTCAATGGATCAAAATTACCATGTTAATAATGTCATTACTGTCATTATTATTTTTTATGTGCTAAAAAGTCTATAAGAAGAAGTAATGCCTTTTATTAGACTGAATGATTCGAAAAAAAATGCTGTCACAGTTTGACTTAGCTACAGTTCGCCTTCAAGTGCAAGGTCCTGCACCTGGGCCGGGGCAATCCCAAACCCAGGCCAGGCAGAGAATGGATTGAGAGTAGCCCTGAGGAGAAGGACTGGGGGTGGTGGTGGATGAGAAGCTTGACACAAGCCAGCAACGTGTGCCTGCAGCCCAGAAAGCCACCCGTGTCCTGGGCTGCACCAGCAGCAGCGTGGGCAGGAGGGTGAGGGAGGGGATTGTCCCCCTCTGCTCTGCTCTTGTGAGACCCCACCTGGAGCCCTGCACCCAGCTCTGGGGCCCCAGCACAAGGACAGGGAGCTGTTGGAGCGAGTCCAGAGGAGGCCACGAGGACGCTCAGAGGCTGGAGCCCCTCTGCTGTGAGGACAGGCTGAGGGAGCTGGGGGTGTTCGGCCTGGAGAAGGGAAGGCTCCGGGGAGACCTCACAGTGGCCTGACAGGGCCTGAAGGGGCTGCAGGACAGCTGGGGAGGGGCTCTGTCAGGGGGTGGAGTGGTAGGACAAGGGGTAATGGTTTTAAACTAAAAGAGGGTAGGTTTAGATTAAATGTTAGGCAGAAATTCTTCCCTCAGAGGGTGGTGAGGCCCTGGTGCAGGCTGCCCTGAGGAGCTGTGGCTGCCCCAGCCCTGGCAGTGCCCAAGGCCAGGCTGGATGGGGCTGGGGGCAGCCTGGGCTGGTGGGAGGGGTCCCTGCCCTCGGCATGGGGCTGTAAAGTCCTTGCCAACCCAAACCACCCCATGATTCTGTGATCCCGTGATTCTGTGATCTGAGCAATACATAAGTGTGACTCCAAGAGAAAACAGACCCATAAGCCACCTCCTGCCTTTTCCACTGTCGTGTCCAGCCCATGTCACTGACTTTGCCCCTTTCCATTCCTCTTCTCTCTTCCCATGTATTGGCAGCTTCTCCCACTCCTTCGTAAAGGCTGGACTTGTCATTTGCACAGTTCGCTGTGTCTAGCACCAGGGAGTGGTTTTGTAAACTCCTCTGCAGAGCATGTCGTCTGCCCAGAGCTGCTGCCTGCAGAGCTCTCTGCAGGGATCCTCCAAGCTGACTCTGAGAGGAAAACCTCTGAGGATGTAGCACTAGAGGACAGCCCCCAGGGCACTGGCTCCTCTGCTGCCACCTACGCCTGGGATTAAAGCTATGCAGAAGGTGGAAGGTTTTACGACAGGCTGACATTTTGAAGTACAACCTTTCTCCTGTGTCGGAGGAGAGCAGTTCATATCTTGCTGATCAGCTTTTCTTGTGAAGCATTGTGAGAAACATTTAGGTTTCTCGGGTATACGTATGCTCAGGTCAGCACAAAGCTTGCTGTGAGCCGTCTGACCTGGGTGCTGCTCCCATCTGCTCTCCACAAGAAGAACGGGGCGCTCTGACCACGGCTGGGAATCGCAGCAGAGGTAGAGGAGGAACAGCTACTCCTGGCTAGGGAGATGCGGGCCCTGTTACCTTAGCACACTGTAACTTCATCATGACAAGTGCTTCTCAGTGCCAACGCTGGTTTGCTGTGCCCGGGATGCGTTTCTGAGAATGCATCCACTACAAGGGCTTCTGTTTTTTATCTGAAGGCCAGTTGTTCAAGAAGGCCTAAAAGGGTCTGCACAAAAGCAAGAGAAGTGCTGTGTGTGTCTCCTGGCATCCTGCGAAGAGGCACTTCCCTACTTCCACCTTTCTCTTTTTCTTTTAAATGAGAATGAAAAATGTTCATGCCTTGTCAGGGTGCTGAAGAGACACATTTTCCTATACCTGTAATACCGCAAACATTCATAGGACAGGCTACTGGTAATAAATACAGCAAAGCTGAGCTAGCCTGTTTGCTCCAAGAACTGCAGGTGGAAACCCGGCAAAAGCATTTCCAAGCTTTTGTTGACATCAAGTTGTTTTATTTTGCCTTTTTTTTTTTTTTTTTGCTTTGCTTTGCTTATTCACCAGGGACATAGGGATTCTTTCCAGGGAAAGGTATGGCATTTCCAAACCTATTGGCAGGAAAGGACAATGCTTTTTTTTTTTTTCTTTTTTTTTTTTTACCTTTCCTTTACGTTTGGAACAGCTCTGGGTGCCACGGGCACGGTCTGGCCCCGTCAGCCTTTCTTTACCACCACACTGACAGACAGGGTGCCTAAAATCCAGGTGGAACATATATGTCTATCTCATCAAAGGAAGTTAAATTTAAGAAAACCCTTTACATAGAATATGTTAAAGATCATAATGTGCTCTTAGATCATGCCTTTGGTTATTTACGGCTTTATTTGTTGAGAGAAGGTATTCCACCAGCACTAAGGGTCTATTTGACTGACTGTACTGCAGTGGAAGGGCTGAACCCCCAAGCATTCAAGCCTCAACCAGGGGAAGCAGAAATAAAAAACAGTTCCCAGTATTTCCACACAAGAATTATTGAGTATTTTCTCCTATATCACAACAATCTTCCCCTCTGCCACAACATATTTGGGACCAATCATTCCTTAGACTTATGCATCAACCCACTAACCCTGTTTCACAGATCAACTCACCTCTTACATGTGCAAAACAAAGCAGATTTTGATCTATTTTCATTATGTTTTGTGAGTGTGCACGTGACATAATTTAAATAAGCTTATCCTACTCAGAAAGAAAAAAAAGCATTCCTACCACAGTTTAGGTAAACCAAGCAATTATTCTGTTACTAAGTGTAATTAATGCCTAATGTTTTGCTTTGATTAATTGGACAATCAGCATCTGCTCCTAGTAATAGGGATTAGTAACCCAAGCCGTCTCGTATATTAGAAGGTAGGGGGTTTTTTGGTATTAAAAGCTATTTTTCCACATTCATGGCAAAGAAAAAAAATAGCCCTGTACTATTTTCTAAAAACAGAGTAACGGGGAGGCAATAAACTTCTGAAAGAATATGGAGAAAGCTTTAGAATGTCTTCAAGAATTCATATTTTTTAGTCAGTTAAGTCCATTATTCTCCATCCTTTAAGAAAGAAAGAAGTTTGATCTAATTCTCTGACGGTTTTTATAGACAAATGACCAAACCATTTAAGATTCTGTGTCTTCTAGAGGTAGAGGCATCTGAAACAGGAAACTGAACTAAAATAAGAATCTGCATTTGAGATTTCTGTGTTGCTGATTACTGCTAAACATTCTCTCAGTTTAGGAAACAAAGGAATGGCATTTTAGAAATGAAAGCTATTTTTCTCAATGATTAGTTCCTCCTTTTTATTTTTATTTTTTTCTTTATGGCTGAAGAGTTACAACATACAGTGAGGTTACAAGGCTAATCGTGCTTTATCATCTATAGATCCTGGAGAGCTGGAGTGCAGTGAGATGCAAACACTAATCCAATCGTGTAACAGACATCCCCATATGGTTAGTCACCAGCTTTGTCTTAAGCCAATCAATAATCACTTTGATAAAGAAAAATAAATTTGGATTTTTTTTTGTTGAAAGGTCATTTGGCCTCTGATTGCTCTAACTACCAAATGATAGCCAGGTGTTATGGACTTCTCCGTCACTTCAGTGTCCACTCAAAAACGGTTCTTGCAGTGGATGGTAGGTAATTTAGGAAATGATTCTCATTACTGGGATTACTGCAGAGCCAAGAACAGAATTAACTTGAGCCACACACTTTGCTTCTAAAAGCCTTTAGTAGAGATAAGCACCTCACAAAATGAGCTGGGCTTTCATTGTAATATAAACAAAAAATATCTGTGAAGAAACTCTGTCAGTATAAGCCATTGAACACAGGAGGTTTGTGATGGAGGCTCAGCTGGAGGCTTTTACTCTCCAATCTGTGAACACTGCAAAAATGAATCCATAGTAGGCACCTGATAAGGACTTGGTTTAGTCAGTTGATGGATGCTTTCACAGAAATGTTCTGCTCTGATACACGCAGGGCTGAATATAGTGAAAGGAGACGATAAATGCCAACATTTCAAGTCATGCTACTTTAGCCTCTCTCTGAGTTTGTTTGGTTGAGGGCTGACTCCTGTGTTTGGTCACAGGTGGGGCATGTGTCCTCTGTACCAGGTCCTCTGTGCCAGAAAGGCTATTTCAAGTTCCCCTGCGTAGGGATTTGTGCTGCAGTTGTGGAGGGACTCCAGCAGGTAAGAACTGATGATGTGGGATGAGGACTGATGATTGAATACTCACTCTATGCTCAGTTCAATCCAGTGAATAATTCTCTAGTAACAAGCACTCAATATTCACAATGAATTGCCTTTGACCAGATGGGAGGTGAAACAAAGATGTTGCAATAAACTTCAGAAAAATAATGCTGAATACCTGAATACCCAAAGGAAATAAGATCTGCTCTAAGATGCCCCACCAACCATGTATTAAATAAATATATTTTATATTGAAAATTATATCTTCTCTTGACTTTATTTCCTCTTGGCTTGTATATTTACTCAGATGGCTGTCCTATGTCATAGACATGCATCTGTTACACACCAATGGTCTTCCAGTTACCTTCATATCCTTTTTTCTTTTCCTCCTATCTAGTGTGGCTTCACCATGCCTTTCAGATGTGCCTTTCCTCCTGTTGCTTATCACGGTGCTGAGATTCAGGGTTTTATTTCTCCTTCTGGAACCGAAGCTCCCTTGTCTTCCCTGTTTGTCCTCATGGAGACCCAGAGACATGGCTTATGAAGCAGGACATTTTTTCTCACGCCTGACACTGAAACCAAGTTCTGTCTTCACAATCTGTCTGTAATATTTTAAAATGAGTAAGTGAGTAACCAGATCCTCTTTGCTGCTTTGAAAGTACCAGCGTGAAGTTTTACTCCTGATAATGTACACTGTGGACATATCCAGGGACCTCAGCAGGGTGAAGCAGGAGCTGTGCAAGCACAATCCGTTAGACTACTCAGCCATTAGACTACTTCATATGGGTCACATTATGATATGTAGATGGGGTGAAGATACTCAAATAGACTCAGGAAGAGCAGAACAGCAGCATTTCTGTGACTCTGCACCAGACCCTCTTCATCTATATTGCTTGCACAATGTCCACAGGAGTGATTTATCTGCAAGCTGGGTAATCTGCCAGGGAATAATAGCAAGGAAACAAAGAATGCTCAGAGTATGTAACAACACATCACATTTAGATGTTCTTTCCCCCAGAAGTTCTTTAAGACAGGAATCTAAGCACTACCAGGTACCAAGCACTCTAGATGCCAGAATTTATTAGTGAAAGTTGCTCACAAGCCAGTATGCATACTGTGTGCAAAGTAGGACCTCAGCAAAAATAACCTGCCTAAAAGATGCCCAAAATCCAGCTCCTGGACAAAGTCTTTCTCAGTATATATTCTCTAGCTAGAGGATGAGGACTGTTTTGGTATATATACTCTGGTAGGCCCCTGCATTGCACTGTGGTACATCTTTTTACCTCTGTTTGTAATTAGAGCTGCTTTTTGATTGGTCTTGACAGCAGTTTGAAGTGGTCTTTTTGTTCAGAAATGTCACCAGGAAGTATATTAATGGAGAGATGCCAAAGATATAAAAGCTACAGAGTCCCAAGTTACAATGGAGATATATTCTTGTGTATATTCCAATGCAATCTTTGTAATATAAAAGCAGAGACAAAACATCTCCTGCGTTTCTTTCCTCCCTTGAATTCCATCTTTCACCACCCTATTCCCCTTGCAGATTGGTGAGCGGCAGTTGCTAAATATATGCATAATAGTGAAAACCACTACATAATACACTGCATTGAAAAAGAGTCCTGCCAGGCTTCTAGGTCAAGGGAAGGAATATCTCTTTCTTTCCTAGTCAGCTTATCTTCCCATTTGTCTCCTTTCTCTTTATGAAAGAGCTGATGGGGAAGGTCTCCAGTTGAAGGAGCTATTCAGAAAAAGACCTGACATTTTGAATCAAAATTCACACTGCCTCCAAACATCCTAGTGCTATTAAACAATAATCAAAGTAGAACGCAATTCATATTTACTCTGAAAACAAAATACATGCAGGTATTTGATTTAAGAAAATCCAGATAAATGCCTTTTAGAAGAAATACTTGAAAAATGGTGCAAAATGGATAGTTTAGGTAGAGTGTGAAAAACAAAGTAACACCTGAACCTATGGGATGAAGAGACGAGCAAACAGTAAGCAGAAGCACGGATGTTTGCATTCTTATTCTTTAGAAGAATGCATAGGTAGATGGGGACAAAGACTTGGAAAGGGTCCCCCATTTCACCAAAGCACACCCCTGGCGTCACAAGCACTTTGGTGACAGGCTCGGAGATTCACAGCACAGCACACACCAGTCCCCACGTGCCATCATTTCTGGCCTCCGCGTCACACAGCAGTCTCTGACAGTGACACCAAATTTAACACCTTCAGTGCACCGAATTAACACTTTCAGTTTCAGTGAGAACTCAGATGACACTGGGGAGATTTTACCCCAAAACTATAGGTAAAAGCAAAAAATTATAGCCCTAAACCAAGGACATGTGTCCATCTGATCTGTGGCACAAATTCCTTCTCGACCCCATGTCTGTCATCAGTTTAACACCAACTGTGAGATAAATCACCCACTGCTACAGAGGCTTCTCAGGATCAGCAGAAGCACCAACAAAACTCAGATGGAAATCCATCCCCACGAGGATCTTTCAGAGGAGGCTGGAGAAAAGCAACCCCAAACCCAAATTTGGCAGTAAGGGTGGAAAAAAAGTCCTTTCATGGTCTTATAAATGGTCAGATTTGGACCTAGATGCTGACTTTAAAATGTTGAGCACCCAACATAAGAAGTGTGTCCTGGCCCACCGCTGACACACTCTTGCCTATCTCCAGGTAGTGTAGGAAGCAGATAAAGAGGAGTGAGCGCTTGGATGCTCAGGTTAAAATCCTTTGTTATTGGATTCTAGACTTGCAGATGTAGTAGTTTTGTCTGGTTTTCTGATTTCATTGCCTCCATCAGACACCCCATAGTCCTGGCCAGCATGCCACTGCGACACAAATTGTCACCTGAGCTGTAAAGCGACCCCGTGGCAGCCAGGCAGGCAGGGATTGTACTGGTTATGCTCAGGATTCCCAGGCAAATTGTATTGGGATGTAGTGTTTCTTGGTAGGTTAGGTTGATGGTTGCAAAGAGCAAGATTGTTGCAACGAGCTCGAACACCAGGGAGGACCAGCGAGGTGTTAGCTAACCTCACTGAAGACCCACGGCTTGCAGGGGCCCAGACAAGTCCCACACAAGCTCTCGTGGTTTGCCACAGTCAGTGGCCTCATGTCTCACATACAATACATACCCAAAGAAATTCCACAAGGTGACAGGAGCAAGTGTAGAGCAGTTGTGAGATGCTTCTTGGCACACCACCTAAGTGTGCCCCTAGGACATTTGAACGCTGCAGCAGGGTGAGCAGGGATGCTCAAAAGGGAATTATTGCCACGTATGAGATCTCCAGACTGTTGCTGAGCCAGGAGAGTCCCAGATCCACGGTAGCCTGTGTGTCACCAGACACACAATTCTGTAGACTGCTGCTCAAAAGCAGTGATCTATAGGATTTCTACTGCTAAAACCCTTGTGTAAGAGTTTTGCTAAGCAGCACAATCCAAAGGCTGTATCCTGCTCTCAGAGACACGTACACACGGCCCCCATTAATACGCACTCATGTTGAATGTATCTGCCTATTGCCTGGCACCAGGACATCCCAAGGTAGTAGAGTGCCACAGGAAGCTTCTCGCTCTTCAGAGGCTGGATTAGAAATGCTTTAGAGCTAAAGAAAACAGCTTCATTAGAATGACCCACTGTGCTTCACAACAGACCTGACTCCATCACTTCTTGCCCCTGCCCTGCCTTCCCTGCTTCCCTGCTACAGGATAAAAACCAAACAAACAACAATACACGCATCTGCAAAGCCTCCAGGGGCAAAACTTTCCTCTGCAGCCTTCATCGCATCTCTCAATCTCATATTCACAAGTGCAGAATTCATTGTATAATCCACACCCACTCAGCACAGAGATCATTCTTTGACATCAGAGGAAAAGTTAAAGTATTAAGAAATAAAAGAATATGTAATGGAGATTTCCCCAGAGCAGAAAGGAGTGGAGAAATCTGCCATCACGTATCATGTGTCTCACTAACAGATACATATTCATTCTGCTTAAATGTATTCTGGTAGTTCTTATGTATTCCTTGTAGTTCCTAACAATTATATCTGATCTCTTTGTTAGGGACAGAAAATGTAGACTTAATAAGATGTCAACAGACAAGGAGTATAAAGTAATTGCCCATTACGCTATAAATGTGTTATAATCATTTGCCAGAGGGAAAAGAAGTCTAATTGAATGAAAACTCTTGATGGTTTCATTATGCTTCTATTAAGAGGCAGTCAGCCCTCCTGATCCAAATACAAGGCTTGATGCTTCTTGCATCTACATCCGCAGAAAAATGAGGTAACTGCAGTTTGCCAATGGATTTGCAGCAATGCAGGGCTGGAGTAAGAGAGATAGGAGTCAGTCCTGAGCATTTCTGAGCCAGGATGAAATGAAAACATTTACCATGCATGTGACTGAGGAAGAAAAATTCAATACAAATGAAAGCAAAGCTAAATAAAATGCCAGAGCTCTTTTCAGCAATGCCAGGAATCAAGTAAGGGCTGTCTGTGGGGGGAATGCAAAGAGCTAAATTTCTGCCTTTCAAATTGCACTGCTAAAAATCCAGGGTAATTATTTGCTTATTAGTTATTTAATAAAACTTCCTCTTCTCTATTCTCCCTGCCACCCAGGCAGAACACAGCTGTTAAATTCCCTTTCTGTCTTTGCCAAGATCAGCCCAGCCTTTTTCAATCCCTCCCTAACTCCCCCTTTCTCTGCTGCATCTTGTTCAAGCTTCTTGTCCTTGCCTTTGTGCCCTGCATAATTCCAGCTCTTCCCCACTCTGCGTGCTACCCCCCGCACATCCTCCGTGCCCTATGTACCAACTTCAGCATCCCGTGCATCTGCTTCTCTGTGAACCTCTTGGCATTTCCCCTGCTGCCACTATTCACAGCTTTCCTGAGGCGCTTCACAAAGTCATCTACTCACCTCACCTACTTTCAACACTTTTTGAAGAACCTTTTCTTCCATGACCTTAAATAAACACAACACCTGGTGGCTTCACCTGCTTAGTACATTACAACAGGGACTGTCGCTCCTCCTCTGCATTAATCTCACTGAATATGTAGCTTCAGTGCCGGTGCATTTGCCCGTGCTTCCCCAGCCCATCTATCTTGGTGGCTGCTGTAAGGTTGTTCGTAAGCTTCCTCTGGCAGGAACTGTGAATCTCCGAGGGGTCCCACCTACACTGGAGGTCAGACAGAATGGACACTCCAAAGCTGTGTTGTCTCTGGGAAAAAAAAAAAAAGTCTCATTTTGATTCCTAAATGTCTATTTATTTATTTATTTATTTATTTATTTTTTACTGTGGGAGTAAGCACCAGTAAATAATGCCTTTTAGCCTCTGACAAAAGGCTGACTTTCCTTAATTGCTCTCCATGTGTTTCTTAAACACCATGCACAGCTCCCTGGGAATCTGCAAACCTGCCCCTTTGCTCTCCCTGATCAGACAAGTGAGTGCAGCTTCCTGAGCAAAGGTATTCTGCTCTAGGTGAGGGCTCCTTGCAGCAGTGAGGATGCTCTCTGGAGGTAGCAAGGAGCAGTGATCCGTTCTGAACAGGAGTTTAAGGTGGTTAGAAAGCCAGACTGCTTCTGCTCATTTGCATGTATGCAAGATCCTATGTAAGTCAGGAGCCAATTTAAAATCATACATTATACATGTTGTGCAAACAAAGATGTTGTAACCAGGACCATCACCCAAAACAGAGGGAAACTGGATGACCACCTGCCCAGCAGTGCGTCCTTCTGGCCCTAAGCCTTTAGGCTTCCCTGTCCTATCTGTCTACCTACCTGTTGCATACCTACCTGTATGTCTGTTGCATACTGCCAGAGAGGGAGAGGTAGCTGGGGGTACAACCGTGGAGGGAAACTTGGGGGACAAAAGGCACAGCTCCATCGCAACTGAGGCTTCACTGCTTCGTGCTGCAGTACTACTTTGTTACTCTGCATTGCTTTATTATCTTGCCTTCATTTAATTGGCTTGTGCACTTAGGTGAACAAGCCATTGCAGAATTCTTGAATCATGAACATTTCAGTTAATTTCCCATCTCTTTTTGGCTGGGACAAAGAAACCTATTCCTTTTGCCTCCTTGGAGAGGCTTGCTGCTGTATCCTGTTGATAGGCTCTGCGCTCTGTCTCAACTCCTCTCTGTTTGCAAAGCCACTTGCTTGTGTAACGCAAAGGTATCTTGCACCTGCTGTAGAGATTTACTTTCATTGACACCAACATCCTGGGCTTATAATAAGATGGTATTAGCCAATTCCAAAATATTGGCTGGGAAACAGCCGTCTCAGCTCAGGTTGTTGCTGAGAGTCACACTTCAGCATGCACTCCTCTGCTTCAGCCTGAAAAGTTTTTGTCGTGTTGTTTCAGGCTCTGCAGGGAAAATTGCTGGTGGAGCTGTATCTGCAAGTGGAAATGTCTCCCTCCAGACAGTCTGGTCCAAAGCTACCTGGAGTTAATGGATTTCTTTCCCTAAGGCTTCCAAAGTGGATTACATCTAACGGTGATGAACTGGTTTATAAACAGAGGAATAGTCTCTATTTACAGGCTGCCTTTCCCTGAGCAGATGAGTGGTATTGGTAGTAAACATACAGCTTCTTGTACGTAGCAGTGGGATTACTTGTATCTCTGCTTTTTTATATATAGATATAGATACTCTCTGTTCAGAAAAACCCAATGGAAGAAATGTAGCTAAAATGCTGTCTGCAGCCCGACGGACTGATAGACAATACATTAAGTATTTGGGGTGAAAATGGGATGGACTGAGATGATAAACAAAAATTGGATTTCATGTAAAAGATAAACAACGATCACTAAACCCATGTTGTTTAAGATTAAACATCACTGTTATTTTTAACATCACAAAACCAAGTCAGTGCCAAAATACCCAAACTGTTTTATCACGTTAGCCTATAACTAAAACTCAGCACTTTTAACAATTTCTTTCAGTGTAATGCAGCTATGTTCAAAGCAAGGAATATAAAGGTATTAGTATAAATGAGGAGTAATTCTGCTGAAATCTTTAACCAAAATTTTCAGACTGGACACGGAAAAGCAGGACTTTTTGTTGGATAAATCTTATTTTTAGTGAGAATTGAACCCTCGTCTTTCCTGCCCTTGCAAAACCCCTCCAAGTGGAAAGTTAGGCTCTGACCTCAAAAGCATCCTGTATTTTAGTCGTGTTTTGCTGGTTGCCTTTCAATTGCAGCTGTTCTGAGAGGAGAAAATCTGACTGTATTTCAGAGTGACATCAAAAGTGTAGATTTTGGAGAATAATTTTAGGCACCCAGGCTTGAAGTTTTGACCAACGGGATTGCATTAGTGTAAATAACAGCAAAGCCACAAACCTGGGAAAAAGAACAAAGCAGAAAGATCTTCTCAAAGAAGTACAATCCAACTCCTGCAAAAGCTGCCACGGATTACCATAAGGCAATAATTAATGACCGTTGCTGCTGGGTCTCTAACTGATGCAGGGGGAATATTGATATAATCCTATTAGTGTGTTGCTCTCATTAATGTACTTATGTCAATTAGCTGAGCATTTTAGCGGAAAGGTGAATTTATATATATATATATATTTAAAGTAACATAGATTTCCAGTGCAAAAATCAATTTTGAGCAAGCACCAAAGATCAAGGTCCATTAATGAATCTTATCTGACACTAATGTTGTCTAATTACATTAAAATGTCAAAACTAATTTAATGGCATCAGAGCTCCCTGCTACATAAATAAACACAGGTTTGGTTACATTTCTGAAGAATTTCATTTCAAGTAGAAAAACGTGAGTGTAAATTCAAGTTTTGCTCATTTTCCACATCTCTGTCATTATTACTTGTTTGGAAAGCTCAACAGCACATTCACCAACATCTCACCAGCAAAACAATAGAGCTTTGTGGGAGCATTTAAAAGAATGTGAATCTGGTTGTAATTGGGCAGAAAAGAAGAGGGAACAGAGACTGCAGTGAAGATGCAACAAGGGTTTTCATCACTCCAACACACTCGAGCCTTGAAAATGAGTTGAAATAGACCTTGAACCAACAACCGTTCAAATGACTGATAACTGGTTCAAAGAGAGGAGATTTTAACCTAATTCCCATTGTGTTTTTTCTTCAACAAAATAAAACAGAAGACTCTTTCACAGTTGCCAGGGCTGGAGCCTCTGTAAGAGATTATGAGACATGCAGCCAGTTACTAAGTTCAGATACAAAAGCATTTCTGATTGGTTTCCCGCAAAACGAAAATCTGTTATAAAACCTGCTATTAATTTTCCATTGAAAGAGCAATTTGGGAAACTGTCTTCCTTTGTGCTCTAACTAGGCAGCAGATGGTTCCAGATAAGTTTTAGTTGGTCATATTGATTTCACTGAAGGGATGTAATTTTGTTTCTCAGCTGAATCACAGAATCAGAGAATGGTTGAAGCTGGAAGGGAGGTCTGAAGGTCATTTGGTCCAACCCCCCTGCTCAAGCAGGGACACTTAGATCAGGTTGCCCAGGACCATGTCCAGACAGCTTCCGAATATCTCCAAGGAGGGAGAGCAGATTAAAATATGGGAGACGCATCTCAGTCTCCTGAAATGGCAGAAACCTGCTGCAAAGCAGCTACAGTGTTGGTCCCGCTGTTGGTGAAGTGGTCACCAAGAGGATCTCCTTCCCTTGTGATAGCTCAGAGACATCTGCTTCCTCCTGCAGCAGCATTTGTGTGCAGGGAATATCACTGGCAGACCTGGTGCGACACGCAGACAACAAGCAGACAAAGGACAAATGAGTGACTGTGTGGAAAAGACGTGCAATGTGGTTTTTTTTTAAAGGCTGTCCCCAGTGTGGGCTTAATAAATAATTAAATCCTGTTATTTTCAAGCTCAGATCCATTTTCACACAAATGCACTTTCAACTGCAGTGATAAAAAAAAATAAAAGAGGGATGCTTTTTTGTTGATTTTTCTTCAGTGCAGCCCTGAAGCAATAAACCAAATTGACTGCTAAATTTAGACATGAATACAGTCTGGCCAAGTCATCTTTGAGTCTATAAATTTATTAATAAGGGAGATCAAGACTAGTCAGGAAAGAATCCCTGAGATGCAGAGCTGCTTCCACTTTTAGTGGGTCAAGGATAGTCTGGGATTTGAAACACGTTTTGTAATCTCCAATTTATATGTCTAGGTCTAGGTTTCTTCTCTTAGCTGTGGAAGAAACCTCCACAGAGGAGAAGCAGCTGGCTGGGCAGCCCTGACCAGGATGTCCCCATGCCAAGGGGCTGCTTGTTCCAGCCCAGCGATTCCACACTGCTTCCTCCGGCTTTCCCTGGCACTTTGGCTCCCTCCCCTTTTTCCCAGTTGTTAATCCTGACTTAACTCCTTCCCAAACAATGGCCCTCATGTCTCATTATCATGCTGGTCTTTCTGATTCTGGGCTGTTCCTCGTTCATGCCGCGTTTGGTGTCTCTATTTAGAAGAGAAACTCTGGCATAGGAACACCCAACACGTAGATATAACAAGGTCTCAGGATCTCTCATAGTGAAAATAAGCAGAATAAGAGCTCTTTTCTAAGCAGTATTTCCTATGTGTTACCTATCAAAGGAGTCCCTCTGAAGCCCTAGCCGGTGTCTGCATGTTTTCTGCAAAGCAGGTATGATGGTTGATGCTCATATTCCTCACACAGTCCTTAACCTTTAATCTTAGACATTTCACAGAACTGTCCAGTCAGGTATCACAACTTCTTCCAGATAAGAAAATAAATCCATAGCAAGAGTAAATGATATATGTCCCCAGTGCTGCACCAATGAGGATACAGCCAAGTAGCCGACCCATTGCGTGGCAAGGTAGGAATTGAAAGAGGAGGGATATGAATAGGGAACTGGTTCCCTTCACTGGAGAAAATCTTATCTTCCCAGAGGAGGAGAGCAGGCAAGGAGATGTCACCTCATAGTAGTTAATGCCATAATCTGTCTTACTGCCTTTCTTCACATAACTATACTTCTCAGGCATGTCAAGTCATGGCAAGAGCTTCTTTCTTGAAGAAGCCTGGAAGCTTCTCCAGGAATTAAACCTTAGACTTAGCCTTGAAAGACTTCTCTCATTTCTCTTGTGATCCTCCTGCCCCATCCAATGCATTTCTTCTGCAAGGACAACATGGGTACAGACAGTAGGGTTGTAGATTTTATGTTTAATACTTGGGGAAACGGCCCCATTTGGTGTAGATCTATTGTCCAGAGAGTGGTCAGTGTTGGATGAAGGATCAAGACACTTAGTTACATCTGTCTACCATCTTTTCTTCCTGTCCATGTTGTGTCTTCCTCTCCCAACATCTCCTTTCACCTTCCTTCCTTTTCTCCTCTTCCTTCCTTTTCTCTTCTTCCTTCCTTTTCTCCTCTTCTTACCTGGGGATCACTGTCTGCAGTGGGCTCGCTCAGCTTTGGAGTGGCAGATTGTGCCAACAGCACAGCTGCTGCATGAAGTAGGTTAAAAACTGAAAAAGCCAAAAGGGATCTTCCAAGACACGGATGCGGGGGAGGAAAGGTGTCGGATGAGAATGGAAGCTCTGTTGCCAGAGAGCCTGCTTTCCTGTGGTAATGCACCTCTGCAGGACTTGGCAAAGGTAAACATGAATGGGCTGTGCGATGCAGCTGCTGCTCTCTGGGGTTAGAGCTTGCACTTAAGAAAATTACAGCCTTTTAGTTACTTAGCAGGAATTTTCCACTTCCGACTGCTTTGCTGTAACACTTGTGTGCCCATCACCCTTGTGAGTCAGGGACAGCAAGACAAGGACCTGCTCCTGTGCTTAGAGCATGAGCCTGAAGCTGGGGCACTGCTGTGGTCTTGACCCTGTCACTGACAGCATATAAATCAACCATCAAGTTTGCAGTATCAGTCAGTGACTCTGAAGATCACAACTCAGACTAACTAATGTTTGAATTCCTATCCAATCCCCCAAGTAACAGAGTCAATCCAACTCACCTCTTCCAAGTGGCTTCAAAGAGACTATTTACCCAAGTCAAGAGAGCAGAACTGGATCCATGGCAGCACACACAAGTGTTTGCTCTACTTGGCCAAAATTCATTTCAAAATGTGTCAGCATGAATGTAGGTGAAGTACCACTTTGAAGAAATGAGGACATGATGAAGATCAGTGTGACAAAACCATGTCTCCAGGACACACTGTAAATGACAGCCTAACCTTTAGACCAGGCATCCTGCCCCAGCCTGCCCCAGCCTTGTATGCCTGCCCCAGCCAACTCGAGACTTGTACAAAAGAGCAACCTCTGTTCTCAGAGCAATCAGGAGAGCAGAAAGCAAAACTGGCTTCCATCTGCACAAGAAATGGATGGAATTGCTGCAGTTCAGTTCCAAAAATGGAGCATGACAAGGCCTTTACCTCCTTTTCTGGGATCCCAAGAAGCTTATAAGATGTACATAGGTTGGCACCTTGCTTGTGTTGGAAAGCCTCAGGTTCAACTCATTTGATCAGGTTGATCATTTATAGGTAATCTGAGCTTCATAATCAGCCCCTGTGGGGTTTTCCAAATTCCACATGGCAATGCCAACACATCCCCATGCCCGTGCCTATTCAGTGCTTGCCCTCTCCTGGCCCTGTGCATTACTGCGTGTGCTGTTCATCCACACATTTAAGAGTTTGCAATTTTTCCTCTCCTCCTCCAGTTCGAAGCTGGCTTTCCCCATGTAGGATTTTGCCCTTTGCTAGTAGGAAGGAAAAAACCACACAACGCAATTATGGGTGAAAGTCCCTCTGCTAACATCCCCAGGATATAAACTTGAAGTCTGAAACCAGGGATATTAATAAAATTGCTCTCGTTATGCTGCCTGCTTCTGGTGATCAAATCTGCCCTCAATGGACCTGTTTTACAGAAACAGAATGAGGGTGATACAATTCACAGCTCCTGGTGTCATTAAAGCCCTTGCACTGATGGGGAAAGAAGTCCTGCTTAGAAACACCTACTTAAGAGTTTGGGTGATTTTTTTTCCCTTTAAATTCCCCAAATTTGGCATTACTGGGCAAAGAAGAGATAGTGCCCTAGAAGCAACCACTGTCACCTATTTTCCCCAACAACAATTCTCACATCTACTTGGCTATTCTTCTTAAATTGCCATCTAATTTTCAGTATAAAGAGGGTCTAAGTTATTTACTTTTCCATGATTGCAGCTTTATTACAAACCTGCAAGAAAAATAAGAGCTTTCGTTGTTGTTTTAACTCCTTCAAAATTCTGAATTCAGCTTCCCCACAACACACATGACAGAGGAAAAAAGTGGTATTTTAAAGAGCACCCAGAATAAAGGTTGACATATATTTTCTTCTCATTTTCTAATAAAAAGCAAGCAAATAACCATATTCTTGTAATTAGTACATTCACTAAATACCATGTATTTTGCATCAGGACTTGGAATGACCTGAAACTAAAATAAGCACATCTCCAGAGTGACTGTTGGATGCAACAAGGGACGCAATTCTTCAACAGACCCATCCTCAGAACAACACGGGACTTCACAAATGTGACTGACGGGTGGTCTGTGCACGAAAAATAACAGCAAAAATAAGCAGGGTGAACACTGTCATTTAAATGACTTCTGCCACTACAAATCTAGGCCAGATGCAGCCCTGGATTTCCAGTCATTTAAGAAAGAGCCTCTTACAAAGAAAATCTATTTTGCAAGATACACAAGTGAAAGAGCTTGGAAGGTCACCAAACCTAAACAGTTAAAAGCAATCGCGTTTCAATTAAGTTGAACTGAAACAAACAGGCTTTAGAGAGAACGGTAAACACAGAAATGTTTCACTGAGCATTGAGATTAACAAAGACCATATCTTCTGAAATGTCTTTAAGAGCCGTCTCATCGCTGCGCAGCCATGAGACATTGCACTGCATAAATCCCCAACTTCCCCGCACCAAGCGAAGCACAAAAATTAAATAGTTTTTCCCTCCGTTCGAGATTAAATAATGGCAATACGGCCATCCGAAGCGTAGTAAAAAGGAAACAAATGGATACGCGGTACTAAGAGAGTTAATTATAGATGCAGATTAAAAGGCAAGACTGAGTAGTGGAAGAAAAGGAAAGAGTAACCTCCGGCGCAGAGATACTGACATGCAGCAGTTGTCAGTCACCTAGCAACAAGTTTCCTATCCCTGCTGTGCTCTTTAATTCAGCAAATCTGCTCAGGATGTTGGGCTGTTCTCCTGACAAAACGCATTATGTAGTAGACTAAAGGATACAAAAATCCACTGTACACAACACTCTGCTCCCTATTGACCACTGATCCTTTCTCTCAACCCACAAAAGAGGCTTGCATAATGCTCTGAAAAGAGAAAAGTCTCAACAGAGAAAACATTTGCTTGTAATTGAGATTGACTACATAATGAAAATGATGTTCTTTTTTAAATTCAGCTTGTTGAGGCCATGCTTTTTGTCTCCTGGCTCTCAAAACCCATCCCTGCTGGGAAAAGGGGCAAACATTGTACAAACTCAAACCTGTGGGTTTTTTCCCTTCTTTTCACTGGGAGCACACACACGCACGCATGCACGCACATGCATTTTGTAACTAAATGGCCAAGACCGGCTTCTAAAGACTTAAACAAGTTTGAAAAGAGAGAAGACAAATAAGAAAATTGTGGTGTGTTTCTGCATCGGAGGAAAGTTGCCTTACTTCTGAAGGAATACTGGGGTGGGGAAGGTTGAATATGTTTTGTAATTGTTTTGACTAACAGGTACCGCTGTCTGAGAAGAAAAGTTTTTTATTCACGAGTCCATGCAGTAAATTATAAGCAAAAACAGGAATGATCTGTGCGCCCACATAAAGTCTGGATTGTGCTTTGAGATAATGATTATCTAAATACGAAGAATAAACAGGGTGTTGAGCTTAAAAGACCCAAGTCTTGACCCAGCGAACTCTCTTCCAGTCTGTGGCAGAAGTCTGGTGGAGCGCTTCTCAAGAGGAAACACAGAGCAGTGTCACTGCTGCCACCACCAGGATAGCTGGTGGTAGCTAGGTGTCTTGTCCTATGTCTTAAACCTTGGTTGGTCTTCTTCAGAAGACAGTAGCATGAGGAAGGAAGGAAATGGGGGAGAAATTACAGCCCCATCCAGTTCACATGGGTGCCCACAGCAAATTCAGCAGAAGAAAACAAGCCCTCTGAAGGCTCTGGGGTTTGACTCTAATTGACACACACAGCTCTTTGGGATGGAAATGGTTCATTTGTTCTCTTTGTATAACACCTAAGGAAGCAGAGGCCTGGCATCCTAGGAGCTCCAGAGGTGCAGGTAATGGCACTCGCACATGACAAACCTTTCTACTGATGTAGACCAGCTGACTCAGCAAATGTGAAACTCCAGCTACACGAGTGGTAGCCTCAGAAATGATCTGGAGTCCCTTATGGAGTAAGACTAGTCAGTATGTCAGTGTGAAGCATGAGGTTCATGTCCCAAACCATGACAGCAGAGGAGAGAAAACTGGTCCCAGGAAATATCACGAAAACCTGATTTCCTCAGGATCCCTTTCGTTAGAGAAAGGATGAAAGGCAAGGGCCATGGTTTAACCACCGGGTGTTTCTGGAGTTAATAAAATACTTTCCCTGCTTGTACCTATTATGTCCAGATCCTCATTCCTGCATCTCATCTCCCTGCAGAGGGAGAGATGTGACCACACCTCACCTGGTCCTTGACTTTGCTCTGCCCAACAGAGCATCCATTCCCCTTCTGACTTCACCCATGTAGCCCCAGTATGGGGCTGCTCTGAGCTGTAGTAAGTTGGGGAAAAAATTGAAAATAGATGTATCTTATTTGGTAACTTACACTCAGATCCTGTTTTTGTGCTTGGTGTCGCTGAGCCATGGCCAATTGGTGTGGGCTTTCCTCAGGGTTCATCTCGCAGAATACGGATAATCGTGGATAAATGCTTCACTAATAAGAGATAGGTAGTGCTGACTTAATTCTCTGGCTTACTGAAACATGTTTAATAATTTCTCTTCTCTTATCAGTGCTTTTGCCTCTCTAACATTTATTCTCATTTTGTATAATTTTATATATCAAATAACAAGTTGATTCTTTGCTTCCTTTATTTTAATAACCATGGCTCTGAAGATATGGAGGGTTAATAACAATGTGAGTATAACACATCTGTTAAAAAATAATGGATCGGGAAGGGCTGCCATGAATGTGTTGTGTGCTCACAACCAAGAAAAAGCAGAGTTATATATTTAAAACTTTCCCTCTTAAAAAAGATTCCTCCTCTGAAACCAATCAACTCATTTTGAATTTTTTATTGTATTTTTTATGCAAAACCAGAAATTATTTTCAGACAGAAGATAAAAAAAATTGTGAAGATAATTTCAACCGATGAATAAAAACCTAAGGAATAACTTCATGGAGCTGGGAACAATCAGAAGATAAAGTGCAACAGCAGGAAAGTGGGTTATGTGAAAACCCCAAAGAGTTGTTAAAAACATGAAATAATAGAAGATTTAGAGAAGTCCAGTGGAATTAAAAAAAAAAAAAAAGGCAGAAGACATGAATAACTGTGGTACTGGTGAAATACATTTTGCTATCTCCAAAACCAGTGTAGTGTTGTTTAAAGTAGAACTTAAGACCCCCTATCAGCCAGAGAGTGCTGACAGATTTCATACAGGGGTTACAAAGAAAATCCCCTGAGAAGGAGTTGGATCAATCATAGAATATACAAGAGTCCAGACTGCTCAAAAAATGGAAAAAAAAAAAAAGGTAAATATTTAGACTAAGTAGTAGCTTCTAGTACTACAGAATGAAGAGAACACACAGAAGTATTTACACCTATTTCTGGAGCTTTGCAAATATATTCAACAGAGATATTTTTTTTAAATCTACCTACAAGAACGACCTGTGTAAATCCTGGCCGAGCTTAAATCTGTGCAGCTCCTTCCCTGCCGAGCCAGCGCACACCAGCTGCGAAAGGGACCTGGTATTCTAAAAGCAGAATTTCTGCTATGAAGGATATTAATTTTCAAGTATAGCTTTTGGAAAAGTTTTATCTTGGAAAAGATAAAATTGAAGTGGACACTGGGGTCAGTGCAGAATAGTTGGATCACGTCCCACCAAAAATAGGAATCGCAAGGGATTCTCCTGTTGATATTTTAAACTTTTGTTCATGGAAGTTTTAATCAATTAAAATGCATTATCTACCCTCTTAACTTTCTCAGAGAGGATTATCTGACATTTACTATTCACCAGTTTTGCTGAAAAGGTTAATAGTTCACAGGCTGAAGTTAGAAGTAAACAGAATTGATCATTCCTAATGCTTTGGCTGAAATGGAGGGGCTTTGTGTTGACAGGCTAGGAGATGTAATGAGCCTCTAGTACATTCTTAAGGCTTGTTTCATTTGCTCTGTGAATGGGGAAAGTAAAATTATAGTCTATAGGTGTTTTCCATGGTTCTTTCATAAGCAGGCCTCCTGACACCAATTAAAGAGATTATGTCATCAACTGAAAAGAAAGCTATAACCTTGTATGTTAATGCCGTGATTACTTAAGACAGGGTCACTGGACCCAATAGAACAGTGAATGACCTTGGTGAAATTAACTTCAGAGCTCAATTCCTAATTAACTGTTTTGAATGAAAGAATGTGTGATTTCAGGCTATTGGTCAAAATATTCACTTTTTTCTGTACAAGGACTTTGCCACCAGAAGTTAGTCTCCAATAGCATGAAAAACGGGAATAAGATTAGGAAATGGCAAACAGCATGCCCAGAGCTTTATGAAAGCAGATATTGTGCCCTGGATATTTTGTCTGAAAAAACCTTATTCTCTTGAGACTTCTTTACCCACAGTTTAAAAATTACAATCCTCAGGAGGAAATCACACATTTGAAAACACATCCAGGACAGCTAATATTGAAAAAAAAAATTGCTCTAGAGTACTAATAAGCAACTATGTAGAAAATATAAATGTATATTTATAAAAATTATAAACTTACAATCTCATTTTAATAGAATTGCAGCATATACAAACATCTTGTCAGGGAATTTGTATTTTCTAACATCGGAGGAATGTAAAAAGGAGACATGGAAACATTTTTAATGTGCTGCTCTCCTTTGTCAGTGGGGTAAGAGTAGTGGATGCTCCAAAACCAGAGTAGATGGTCAGAGTCCCCCTTGACTTTGCCCAGTGTCACAGGCCACTCTCTATCAGAGATATGTGCAGTCAGCCCTCATGCTGTAGTATTGTTAAGGGCTGTGTTCCCCTCAAATCTGTTGCTCAGCAGTACATCTACATTAGACCTCTGATCAGCTACGTTAAGCCTCACTTACACATGGTTCACTTTACCAGGAAGAAATACACATCTGAAAACATTTTCAACACTCACAACCATCTGATCTGGCTATGAGAAAAATCAATTAACCTGTCAGTCTTTTCCTAATTTTCTAAATTTCCTTTTTATGTATGGTCCAAGACACATTCAAACTAAGAGTGCAAGTCTTGAGGATGTTGCTAATCCAATATTTCAGCAAGGATCAAATTCATCTTCAAAATGGCAACTTGCTTCATGCAAAGAAAACCTTCAGATCTGAGCCGCTTGTATGAACACACCCTACTTCCATGGGCTTGAATTCACAGGATCGAATGTTATGTTTAGAGTTTATTGAGGACTTTAGTGAAACCATTAAATAAAGAAACTGTAAAGGAAAGTGATTAGAGTTTATAATATAAGGTCTCTTTAGCGTACTTTTTTTTCCTTTTTTCTTTTTTCTTTTTTCTTTTTTCTTTTTTCTTTTTTTTCTTTTTTCTTTTTTTCTTTTTTCTTTTTTTCTTTTTTTTTCTTTTTTTCTTTTTTTTTTTCTTTTTTTCTTTTTTTTCTGTCGGATTTCAGGTGATGTGGAGAGAGAACTTGTGCTGACTTAACGACTCTTTCTTGATGACATTTTCTGGCTGGCATTGATAGTGCCTTTTCTCATCTCACACCATTGTCCCCAGTCAACATGCTCTCACCCAGACGGGAGGACAGCACTGCTCAGACACACTGGGCTGCCCCTGTAGACCATGCAGGGTGGTAGAAAACCGGGCCATGTGCTTTTGTAGCTGTCTTGCTTCCCTTCTTTCATGTGCGTGGATGAGTGTGCACATGAGGACACTGGCTGTGAGAGATGGGCTGCCAGTGTCTCCCTATTACTTATTATACATCAGTGCCCGGAGGCTGTCACTGTGCCCTGGATGTACTTGGTGCTCCACACGCACGCTGACTAAAAGGGAAGAGCTCAGCGCCACGTGGGGGTTCCTCAAGTGTTATTATTTCCTTTTACAAAGGGGGAAGCATTACAGGAGTCTAGATCTGATGCCTAAATGAACCTATGAGAATTGGGGCTTGGCTTCTTCACAGCTCAGTGCACTGGGCTGAATGTGCACGTGTGTGTGGGGAGGTATGGTCCCCTTATTAACAATGGGTTAATGGAGATGTCTATGCCAGCTCCAAGTACGGCAGAGGTTCCTTCCCCTGAATGCTCTGGATGTGCTCCTGTTACTGAATGATGCGATAGAGCTGGTTCCTCTCTCTGGCTGCTGTGATGGGATGAGGTAAGTGAACATTGAAGTAGCTCAAGGAGGGGAGTCAGGAACCTCTCCAATCCGCCCACATCCAATTCTACTGGTAGAAGTGATTAGACACCATGTGCCAGAGAAAGCCCAGAGTACCTGGTGCTCAGAGACAGCGGAGATATCTATGTGCCATGCACAAAACCCCACAGGGAGTCTGTACCCATGCCAAGGAATGAGCCAGCTTCCTGAGACCATCTCCATTCACAAACCACATCTGTGCCAACCATACAACACTGCTGGTTGGCCACCAGGCCGGCTGCTCCTCTCCTCACGTAGAAACAAAATCTGCCTGGGCTTGGACACAGGCATTCACTGTTCATGGGAACACTCTGAAACATCAGAGTGGGCAAAAGTGTTTTCCCACGGTCACCATGTTATAAAAGAGTGTGATTAAAAGGGGATCTACATCCAGCTCTAGGGGACAGCTAGGGAGACTGAAGGAGATGCACCAGCAATTAAACTGGTGCAAGCTGGGTAACATCGCTGATTCCTGCCTGGAGTTATGGCGTGTGGATGGGGAGGCATTAATTAAACATTAAGATTTGTGAAACTTATAACCATGTAAAACAGGCAAAACAAAGCACACAATTCAGTTTGAATCCAGCCAAATACGAGCAGCTGCTTTCTCTGATATAAAAACAAACAAACAAACAAACAAACAAAAAACTAAATTGCATATAGCTTTCTGGCTTTATTTTTTATTTTTACTGTAGGTCAAAAATATGCCCCTTAGACTGGGCAGGACTGTAATCAAACAAGCCATGGGTTGGACATCACCAACCTCACAGTGAGTTCAGTCGCACAGAGCACACTTCAGATAACCACCTTTCACTCTCTGGCCCCTGGCTAATAAATGGCAAAGGAGCAACTGGTAAATTTGCTGAAAGGTGCAATTAAAAGTGATAGGGACATTCTGCCTGCTGAAAGCAACGTATTCTTTACTGCTTGTTTGTGGAGGATGGAAAAGAAAAGGAAAGGAAAAGATTTCTCCCGTCACTGTGGACCACCCATGAAACTTTTTGTCTCCTAATTCTAGCACCATAAAGAAAAGAGATACTTGTTGCTTAAAGCAATGCCTGGAGCTCTCATGTGTGTTTCTCCCCATACAGTAAGGCTTTTGGAAGCTAATCGCATTAACATGTTGTCAGAGTAAAAGCAGGTGTTGCAACACCTGCATTTTCTAAAGCTGAATTTCATTAAGAATCTTTGCATTTTAGGAGGGTCAGGGCATGTGGTTTATACAAAGGTGATATTTAAGGGTCTGGGGCTGCACAGAACCACTAAATTGGAAAGGTTAATAACTTGTGTCATAAAACCCTGCAAATTATTGGCTACTAGAGCTAAGGCCTGGATAAATTGGGAGGAGCTGCTCACTCCCTCAAGGGTAGAGAGGCCTTACAGAGAGATCTTGGAAAATTAGAGGGCTGGGCAATCACCAACAATATGAAACTTAACAAAAGGAAGTGCCAGATTCTGCACCTGGAAAGAGGCACCCCTGGATATCTGTACAGACTGGGGGATAAGAGCAGCCCCACAGAAAGGGATGTGGGGGTTCTGGTTGATGGCAAGTTGAACAAGAGTCAGCAGCATGCCCTGGCAGCCAAAAGGTCCAGCCGTACCTTGGCTAGCATAGCACTGATGGCTGGTCAAGGGAAGGGATTGTCCTGCTCTGTGCTGTGCTGGTGCAGCCTCACCTGCAGTACTGTGTGCAGTTTGGGGCACCACAGTGTATGGTCATAAACTATTAGAGCTCAAAGGAGGATACAAAGATGGGGAAGGGTCTGGAGGACAAGATGCATGAGGAGCGGCTGAGGTCCCTTGGTTTGTTCAGCCCAGAGCAGAGCAGGCCGAGGGGAGGCCTCATGGCGGCCTGCAGCTCCCTCACGAGGGGAGCGGAGGGGCAGGCGCTGAGCTCTGCTCTCTGGGGACAGCGACAGGACCCGAGGGAACGGCATGGAGCTGGGACAGGGGAGGGTCAGGCTGGGTGTTAGGGAAAGGTTCTGCACCCAGAGGGTGGTCGGGCACTGGGACAGGCTCCCCAGGGCAGTGGTCAAGGCACCGGGCCTGCTGGAGTTCAAGAAGCATTTAGACAATACTCCCAGACATGTGGCCTTAATTTTGGGTTGTCCTGTGTAGAGCCAGGAGTTGGACTTGACGATCCTTGTTAGTCCCTTCCAACTCAGGATATTTTATGATTCTGTGATTCTATGATAGCACCAAGTTGTCTGAACAAATTCAGCTCAGGCACTATTTTCAGAAGTGGCAGTGAAGTCAGTTTGTGCAGTTAAGCTTTTGGCCCATGCTTTAGCCTTTGCTGGGACCCAATTACAGTGCTCAGTGCTTTACAGGATGCAGCTCCTTAGATCTGGCCTTTGAGCGTGTAGAGCTGAAGTCATCAGGCTCTCTGGCACCATTTTCCTTCAGAAGCCAGGTCATTGTAAACGAGGCAGGGTTTAGTAAATAAATGTTGTGGTTACAAAGAACATGACAGTAGCAACACTAAGTCTGGAAGTTCTCCTGGTGGTGGGGGTTTTCTAGGAATAACAAGCAGCTTACGGGTTAGAAGGCCCAAAGTGGAAGACCTGTTTACTCACATGAGTAAGGGCTACCAGCACTAGGAGGGGTGGCAAGATTAAGTTCTGAAGGAATGAAGTGCTAATGGGTCTGACACTGAGGAGGCTCTGAAGAAGCTTGCACAGTTGAGGATATGGCCTGTGACATAACACATTTAGCCATGCAAGCTTCGTGTACACGTCCATGTCATAAATACCAGCAACTTGTTAAGTGCATATAATCCCTCCCATTAGAGACATGAATGCTACTTCCTTGTAAAAACCATGGTAAAGTCTGAAGAAAATACACTGCCTTGTGCCAGCACTCAGTTGTACACTGAATCATATGAGAGGGGAATAAATCTTGTTTGAGATGCCCTTACTGCAGCAACAGCCCTCTCCACCACTTGTCCATGTTTGATAGCATACCAGAGCAGCAGAAAGAAGTTTGAAAAGCTCTGGTAAGAGCAGAGAGGTTATTTCTGCAGGGCGGACGGTGGAGGGCAGCAAAATATCCATCTTCCAGGTAAAAATCCTGGTGCTGATGGTGCGGAGAACAGAGACCTAGGATAACTTAGAGAGACCACTGGAGTCCAAGTGAAAGTGAGGCTTTCTTACACTGCTGGTCTAGGATGAGAAGATTCAGAGAGTATTTAAACTCAGTATTGCTATGAATGTACTGTGAGGTTTGGAGAGGTCCAGTTCTGAGTCCTTTTGTGTACCATGGTCATATTTCACGTAATGGTTCAAATTAAGAATTAATATCTACTTCTGTTAGGTATTATTAATCTTATTATTACTATTAGTCTCATTGTTATTACTGGCCTCATTACTCACTGGCCTCATTACTCACTGGCCTCATACTCATGCAGCATGATCATACTCTCATGGCCTGTGCATAACGTACTGCATGGTTTCATTCCAGCTCACTACAGCTTTTAGCACAAATTATCCTTTTCTGAAACTTGCCAGCTGCCAACTACCATGGAGAGAAGTGCTCTCCCCCCTGACCCTCATCCCTTCTAGGTGCAATGAGTTGCCCCTCTTGAATGCAGTACTTCCACAGGATGCCTCTTGCCCTGAACACACATGCTAGACACCCACCACAAGGGAAATCATTTACTTACTAATATCAGTTGAAATATTTAGTTCAAATGCACAGGAAAGCAGTGGCAGGCTCTAAACAGAGCAAGGTAGATTTGTCTTGTAAACGTTTTAGAATAAAATCTTCCAAAGTGGAAATGAGAGATGGGCAGCAGAAATGACTGACATCCGCTTCCTTCCTTCAGTTGTGGGCTATTTTCAGATATGACTGACAATGTCTTTCCTACTTCCTTCCTCTGAAATCCACTTACTTTTGAGTAAATATGCTGCGCCTTCCTTCTTTATGGCTATTAGCAAGTGCACAGATCCTGGATAGCAATTACTTTTCGTGCTTTGAAGATGTCAGTGTGTTTCCACAGCTATTTTTCACAAGAGCAGCCTTCCCAAAGTAGCCTGAGAAAAAGGAGCAGCTGCCCATAGCGCTGGAGAGCCTGCTGGGGCTGAGAAGGCTCCAGTATCATCAGCTTTTCCCAAAAGATGCTTCAGCAGCAATTTCCACATGAGCTAAAAACAGTAAAATACTCTTATATAGCAATCTTCACACCAGCTGATCTCAAAGCACTTTACAAAGGCAGCACCACTATCTCCTTTTCCTAGGCAGAAGTGATCAGTCCCTGGATTATTTGGAAGGCTATCTTACAACCAAAAACAGAAGAAAAGGCAACTTGAGTTCCCCAGGCACAGCTCCAGACCATAGGCCACACCACTCCATCTGCCCGACAACAACTAGGGCAGGCAATAAAGCTACTTTTAAACTTTTTGCTGGTGGATAGTCAAGCCTGTATTACAGCAACCTTGATATTCAGATTTAGGATGCTTCTGATTCAAGTCCTTCTTGACAGGTCTTCTCCTTCACCTTGAAGAGCCCTCCCTACAAGGCATATGAAACACAGGGGGCTGTGGGTATGTAGCTGCACGATTGGAATGGCTTGAGGAAAACAAGCCATTAAAACCTTCCCTCAAACCAGGCGGGATGCTGTGTCTTCCTGAGCTGAGAACCTGGTGCCAGGGAGCCTCAGAGCCACGTGCTGTCCTGTCCCTGTGCACGGGGACAAGTGCTAATGGCAGTGCACGCTTGGTTCAGAGCTGGTGTGCGAGGAGATGGCTGAATGAGACTGCACGTTGCAAGAGCTGGAGCAGTCAGGGTGAGCTTCTCTTGACCTCTTCCTAATGTCAGTGTTTGAGCACAAAACCTCGGGCTTTCATACACTACATGTTTTCATTCATTTTTACTGATACATTCATGCTGCAATTGTTCCAGGTTCTTCTGTTTCCATTTTCCCTGGGGATCAGCGAGTCAGGCACATACAAGACATCTTCTGCCAGCAGTTACATGCTGCTCTTTGTCACCGTGCTCCAGCGCTGTACCATGAGGAAACTGCTCCTCTCAGCTTTGCTGCGCTCTTTTCTTCAGCTGGGATTTTTCCTGACAAAAGGAACTGGAGCCCTCTTGTGTCGAGTTTTGAAGCTTGCAAAAAATCTCTTCAGAAAAGCAGAGACACGCATGGATTAAGCCATCTCAGCTTCACCTGGAAGCTGCTGACAAACTGCTATTAATAGGCATCAGTCTGCTCTGCATCGTCTTTGCTTTAGTAGCAACATTACATAAAGTGATACTCCAAAATAGACTTCAGCTTCAAAAGCTACAGACTTAATTATAGAAAGATAAATTAAAAAATCTTATCATATAAAAGCAGCCTCCTCTAATCTCAGTGACCGAAAAATGTGGCTTTTTTAATCATTGGAGTTCAATTAACAGGGTACAGTATAAGCCAACTATGTAGGAGGCATATATTAGAGAGAGCAGTGGTGATTAAAGGATTTGCAATTTCACTTGAATTTCAAAGCCGAAAAGAAGAAATCAATCTCTGTTCACACCTGCTACACAAAGCTGTGCAAAATGACTGATTTCCACTTATGGAAGCTCAGAATGAGTTTTCCAAAGCCTGAGAGCTTTCAGGATTTGGTTATGGCAGAACAGAGTACACACTTTGGAAGAGGTAGCATTTTAACTACTGAGAATTCCTAGGATTGTTTCAAACAGATGTAAATTTAGGTTTATTTTTCATTAATTTTATTTATACATTATGCTTTTCTGTCTCTTTCAGTGACATCAACTTGACTGTAAAGGCTGATATTGAAACCATTTTAAGTGCAAGTACCAGCATTTTCTTTTGAGAAAATAGAATATCTATTTTGCAACTATGATTATTTCACTTTTTCGAAGCTGGGGAAAAATTAGCATTGTATTTACCTTTGTTGTTGTTGTTTGTTTGTTTGTTTTGTGGGGAGATATTTTGATTTGTTATAATACTCTTCTGATTTAAATTTTCTGCAGTGGACTTATTTAAGACAGCCTACAAAAAGTGTTACCTGTGTTTTTAAGTCCTGTAAACTGGCTTTGAATAGTCTCTAGACAGGGATCCTAATTCTATATCTTGCCTTCTAGGGCCATTTTATTAGAAGTTATCGGTGTTATTATTTACTGCAAATTGCAATGGTATTCTGCAGACATGTGAGATGACAAGGTCCTTGTTCTATCTTGCTCACACTGGCTCAGAGAGACATAGCCTATGGAATAACATCACACAGTACATGGCCTTGTAGAGATATACTCTCTGAGAAAGCCAGTCTTAAAAGGTCCCGTGAAGGAAACAGTTTCGAAACAGGATTTTGAAGATGGGAAAAAGAGAGGTGATGTTATTAGTGTGAGGCCCAGTCCTCTGAGATGAGCCCCCTCTGTCGCCTGTGTAACACTTTGAAGACCGAGACCAAAGCAGAGGGGGCTTTCCCAGCAATGCAATCAATAGCAAAGAAGTAGATGCAAATATTGTGCATTTCACTGTTTTTATTGCACATTGGCTTCTCCCCTGCTTCCAATGCAATTCAAGACCATGTATTTCCTGTGAGAAAGAAATAACCTAAGCTGTGAACCAAGAGTCTCCACAGTAACTAGAGTTTTCCAAGCTTGTTAGATAACATAGGGACATGGCTTTTTATGAGCTGCTGAGACACCTTCTGAAAACTCAGACCTTGTAAAGATGTTTCCAGTTGTTCTGTTGCAAGAAGAAGTATTAATAAAAGTACTCAACAACTTTAAGTCACTTAAAAAAAACCTGTCTACATTTGGTTTGCAATGTAGATATATTCAGTACAGGTGAATGCCATGTTTGATCTTTCTCTGTTTTGCTTCCTGGTTCTCACCATATGTCAACGATCGTGATTATAATCTGACACAAAAGTGTATTCAGAAAGTGATGCATTTCCTCTACTTGTGGTTAAATACAACACCTACAGAAAAAAAATATACTACATGATTTGAGATTGCAGTAACAGCAACTGGATGAGATAACACAGGTATTTCCGTTTTTACTGTCTGGATTGCAAAGCACATCAGAGATTAAAAACCATAGCGCAGTAGCTGACTTTCACCACGGCACAGCTGAAATGGAAATAATTGATGCCAATAGTACCTTTCACTGAGACAGGATTCCTAATACCTCATGCAAACAGCAGCTGCGTGTCTGAGAGACACCAAGCTCTAACGAAGCAAAGAAGGAAGAGTATGACAGAAGACATTACGGTAATGTACTGTAATGGGACTTGCTGATTTGAATAAAGTAGCATGTTAAACACTCCACAGTCCCTTTACTGTGTGCCATGGCCCTATTTACAACTCTAAATTTAAGATATTTGCACTTAATACAATTTGAGACAAGCCAACATGTTCAGATTACAGTATTTTTCCATTTATTTTGCTGTGAACAAGCTTTGTGGCGGCATTACCATCGTTCGCCTCTCAGATTCATCTTTTGAAATGAAACATTGGTCCCAAGTCCAAGGTCAGGAGCAAGTCACCTGTCAGAAACACTACCACTCTTGGAAAACAGATAACATTTGTTTTTGTAGTCATTAGAGCAATAAACATGCTTTATTACCTACTCATAATGAAAAAGAAAACAAAACATTAATAAACTTAGCTATGAATAGCTGTAGAGCTGTAGACCATCTGGAAGGCCACAGCAAATGGCTGAGACCGTCCTCTACATGCATGTGGTAAGGGCAAGAGGAGTGCGAAGGTCTGGGGCTGCCATGGTGAGCGCTGAGGCAAGTGGAGGCCTGATGCCCTGTGGAGAAGCTGTCCCCATGGCATTTCTTCTCACCAAAGCTGAGCTCCAGGGCAGTCAGGATTTTCCACACCTGAGGCACAGCCTCAGCCCTGGGCCTCCCCAGGCGCCTTCACGCTCTGTGAGGGGCTCAATGTGCCTTGTGCAGAGGTAAGTTTTTAATAAATACTTCACAAACTGGTGCCGAGAGACTCTGCCCCCAAAATGGAGCTGGAGTGGTGTGGCTGATTCTCCCTTGGGGGGCATGATTTAAATTCACTGAGGGACATGGTCCTTCCCACCATGCCATGGACTGATCACCTCAGGACAGGTGACCTTCTAAAGTCAACAGCGTGACACAGACAAAGATGAAGAAATAATTTGATTAACAGAAAAATTTATTGTTGAATACAATGATTTATTGGTCTGATACAGCAGGGCTGCTTGCAAATGGAGCACAGCTGGGGGTAATCTCCCAGGAAAGAGCTCCTAGGAACAGCATCACCATGAGGATAATGTGGTCAGTGGAAGAGACAAGATGGAAGGACTGCCAACAGCTGAGATGGCAGCCTGCATTTGTAAACGGAGTCATGTTTTCTTTAAGCTATCTTTTTCATTTGTAAACTGTTTATTGCAGCATCCATGCCAGGATTAAGCCCTCCCTGAGGGGTACTACACAGACAGTGCAAAGCATTTGCCAGACTCACAGACCTGATGCCTCTAACCTCTGCTCAGAGACTACAGCAAGTCCCTTTCCTCACAGGGCTATACTCACTTTTGAGTTGCAGAGGCACCGCTGTTTTATCATTCTTGATCACGTTCATATTGTGAATAGAGGAATTTTTCTGATTTGCTGGTGAAGCCTTGTTGTGGTTTAACCCGGCTGGCAGCTAAACACCACACAGCCGTTCGCTCACCCTCCCCCCTCCCTCTCTGGGATGGGGGAGAGAAACGGGAAAGTGAAGCCTGTGAGTTGAGATAAAGACAGTTTATTAAGGCAGGAAAATAATAATAACAATAATAATAATAATAGTGATAATGGTAATAGTATTAACAATAATAATGTGTAAGAAAACAAGTGATGCACAATGCAATTGCTCACCACCCGCTGACCGATGCCCAGCCTATTCCCGAGCAGCCGGCCCCCCCACCCCGGCCAGCCACCCCTATATATTGTTTAGCATGACCCCAGATGGTATGGAATACCCCTTTGGCCGGTTTGGGTCAGCTGTCCTGGGTCTGTCCCCTCCCAGCTCCTGCTGCACCCCCAGCCTGCTCGCTGGCAGGACAGAGCAAGAAGCCGAAAAGTCCTTGGCCTGGTGTAAACACTGCTCTGCAACAATTAAAACATCAGCATGTTATCAGCGCTCTTCTCATCCTAATCCAAAACATAGCACCCTGCCAGCTACTATGAGCTACTTAACTCTGTCCTAACTGGAACCAGGACAAGCCTGAAAAAAAAACACCTCAAGTCTTGAAAAACTTGAATTGCAACTGAAATGGAGATGTTTTCTGCTTTAATTCCCCTTCCTCCCACCTCGTCCCCCTCCCCCCGCATAAAGTCTTCAATAAAGAAGACTTTCCTTGTTCCTTTTCACCAGTCCCTCAGAAGTAGGGACCCACAGGTTGAAAGCAACAGGTCTGGATGAGTGCTTCCTACTGGCTGGTGAGGATTTTGGCGCATGATCACACGAAGCTGTTTTATTTGTTTGTGTGAAAGGTTGGTTGGTCCACAAGAATCTCATGGCTGAGGGTTGTCTCTGGTGCCTCCAAATCAGGAACTCTTGGCTTAAGAAGATGACAGAAGCTGGTGCTGAAACCTGTTGACCATGGCAAACTAAGAGGGGCTCTGTGCACAGTTTTGCTCCCTGCTTCCAGGGGTGTATATAATCAGAGCAGACACCATCCATCACAGGATACCACACCATGTGATACGGCATTGCAGCAGAGGGATAACACCACGGCACACCTGTGGTGTGGCAATGCCCAGGCAGCTCACAGCTTTTCTGCTGTGCAAGGAGCCCTGTGCGATGTGCATCATGGAACAGGACAGCCAGCAGCTTCTGACATGGGGCCGGGGGGCAGCCTTGAAGTTGGAAGGAGCTGTGACACTGCACTGCAATGTCATGAGCTGCTACTGCTTGTAGGGCTGTGGAGAATACATGAGAATTGACAGTGAGGTCAGGGAGATAATACGAAGGAGCTAAAGTGGCTGGAAACCTGGAGAGAAAATGACAAGTTCTTTTGCACTTTTTGAAGCTGAACCTTATTTACTTCTGGGGACAGATGATCTGAAGAGCTGATGTAGACTAGCGGGTATGTTAGAAATTCCAGGAAACTAGGAGAGCATCCCCTTAGAAACGCGTAGGTAATGAACAACAGAGGAAAAATGAGCAAGGATAATTTTGGATCTGAAAATCAAGGAAGTTCCTAACAGAATTTCATTTTATTTAAATAAATATGCATAAAAATAACTGGTTGGTTAAAAATAAAAAGACAACACAACCAAATGTATTCATGCATGACTGGATCTGAACTGTAATTCTCTCAATGGCATGATGCTCATCTTTTTTTTTTTTTTTTTGTATATACAGGGGGAGGAGGGAGTCAGAGGTCAGCCCTGACAAAGCAGAAGTCACCCATGAGACAGTCTTTCACCTTGCATAAACCTAATGTAACTCCTTTCTTACCACAGGAACAGCAATAAGGACACTGAACTGCTGGTCTGTACTGCTCTGGGAGCATGTGTTCAGGGCAGAAATGCTTGGCACAGGTTAGTTTCTGGAGAAACGAGAATGGAGAGAAAATTTGCTGAGTGTCCCAAGTTCAAGCACATCATGTTTAAGTTCTGCAAATGCAAGAGGGCAAACTGGCCTACAAACTTTTGTGAATTGGACCATGAGTCATGATTAATTTATCAAGCTGTTCTCAATACATCAACTAAAATAATGGAAATATTAAAAAGTTATGTAATTCCTCCTTGCCTGTGCTTGGGCTCTATTTGTGATGGCTGAAATATAAGCTGAACTAGAGCATATAAAAAGATTTCCAAGAAAAAGCCTTTGTTTAACATCTCCCATGCATCAGATATTCCACTTGCCTCCCAGATGAGTATATTCTAAATGATGCTTTTGCTGGCCACAGAAAATTACTTCATCTATTTATACTTTCAGATCTATGATCTTATACATTAATAAATAGTAATGAAGTCCTGAAGTAAATACCAACGTTAGAGTTACATGGGAGATCTTGCTGACATTTATAAATATCTGCAGCTTTCATGGTTCAGGACACTGGCAAAGCTTACAGATTCTGTTAAAATTTATCATGATCATGTAATTGTACATATGGTCTCTCTTTTAAAAGTATAATGCATGGGTTTAATGGAATATTTCTGTTAGGCAGCACTGCATGTGTTTGCTTCCTTTACCAAAAGGCAAGTTTCTGTGTGGGTGTACCTTAGCTGACCTACCAAACCCACCATTCTTCATCTCACTTGACACCAAAAAACACGCATAATCTGGACTTTCCTGAACAATGGAAATATTGCTATTTTGTGACTATTCACTACTCTGACTTAGTCATCCATTTATACGTCTGTCTGTTTATACTCTAAGAGATAAGCCAACAAATCTAAGAGCCATTCCACTTCTTGTCTATGCCTACATCTATCAACAGGACTACAGGACTTTGTTCCTTGCAGAGGAAAGTTTAGCTCAGAGACCCAAGAAATACCTTCCAGTTGAACACTGTTATTGCCCTGCTCCAAAAGGCAAGAGAGAGGAATTCCACAATACAGTCAGGGACTGAACTGGGCATGGGACAGTCCTGGGCCAGTGATATTGCCCCTGGCATAAAGCCAAGTTGAAGAGCTGAAGCACATCTGTAGCAGTTGGTTTGAGTCTGGGCTTTCCCAGAAAAGTTTAAGGTACCAAGAGCAAAGAACTTGGGATGGAAATTTATTTCAGCCTCAGATTCACTGGTGGTGCAGTGACCTCTGAGCCAGTTTCTTGCTGATAGCTCCTAATCATCAAATAATGCTTAACTATGTGCAAATAGACAAATGCCATAACATACATTCCTTCAACAGGCAGTCCTAAGTGTCCAGTTTCTTGCATGTATACCAAAAGATGGGGAAGTAGGAGGTAATTCTCCACTCGGTCTAAGTATGGCTCTGCTCCTTGTACAACAGGAAGGCCATTGCTTTCTCTTGTTCTCTCAAATGTTTTCCCATCCAAGCAAGAATCAAATAGCTGCAGTCCCTGATCTCTGCTAAAACTGGTAGGAAACTGGTAACTTCCATGTAACAAAATGGTTAAGGCTTCACTTTTACATGGTTAACTTTCACATTCCAGGTGAGTCTCATGTTCAGTCATCCCCATCTAACATTAGGTTTGATGGAGGCCTTGGGATAGTCATAGAATCATAGAAGGATTCAGGTTGGAAGAGACCTCTAAGATCACTTAGTCCAACCTTTAACGTAGTACTGACAAGTCTACCACTAACCCAATGTTTCTAAGTTACACATCTCAGTCAGAAGGAGAAGAACCATTCAGACCACACTTTCTTGGTTTCTCTGCAGAAGATCTCACGCAGATACAGGTGCTTCCAGTATCTCAGCACTGCATACCTACCTGGGTCCCAAATGAAGGGAACTTTTCTCACTTAGTAAATGGGTTCTGCCAGCATTTCTGAAGCCCAAACACTATTCTCAATTAAAGAAAGTTAAAAGTATGATGTGCTACCTCTTTAGGAAATCTCATAGAGGAACGTCTGAAAACAGCCATGTTAGTAGTTCCCTGTCCAGTCAGTAGAGACGTGAGCCCTGAGATTGGCAGTGCTACTGCTGAGGCTGAGACCTTGAAGAGAACAGAAAAGGCAGGTGGGATGGTCTTCTATTGAGGCAAGTATCAGGACCCAGAAACAGATGGGATTTTGCTTACAGGCTGCAGGACGGCACTTCTGAGCGCACTGTGTAGAAACGGCTTTTTAAGAGAATGTATGAAGGACTTTTAGACTCTCTTCTCTCCAAATTTGCAGAGATGTGCTTATGCTGGTCTAAAATAAATGTAACATTGAGGAAGGGAGAGCGGCTTGCTGCATATGCCACAATACCGACCAAGTCAAGCGAAAACGCCAGTGTTGGTGGCACATGAAAAATTAGCTCCCTGAAGCAAAGTAGGCAACGACTTATTTATGCTGACTGGAAAAACTGCTTGTGTTACACACTTGTTCTTCTCCTACCTATAGCTCTTCCGACGTAAGATTAGCTAGCCTAGTAATTTTACATATCAGATCTTTTTATTAGACATTATAATGTCTACAGATGCTGACTAATGTAACATGTGCGAGTTAAAGGATTTGGCAGTGAATCATGTGTTTAGACATGTAACTTCATCCCCATTTATCATCATTCTGATAAAGGGAGGGAAAGCAGTGATGAAATAATTGTGTACCTAAAAAAAGGTTGTAAGGTCATGTTCTGATCCATATCTAGCAGTGTTAAATTGCAAAATAGCACAATGAAGTCTGCTTACTTTCAACAGAAAACTGGAGAAAAGTGTTTGCCCTGATGTTTAACCTCAGGGACCAGAGAGGAGTTGTGCGGAAGAAATAAAGAACTCAGTTTTTGTGTCTGTATCAATACCAAGAGCAGACCCAGCAGCTGTTTGAGACTGATCTTAAAACAGCTAAACTGCTTTCAGCGTATACAGCGCATCTTGCAAGGACCTCTGCCGCTGTCTCTGCTTCTCTTTCTCCATTGCTGAAGACTTCATCCAGCACAGGGGCACGTTGTGCTGGTGCCCCACTGAATGCTTCGTGGCACAATGCTGCACAGAGATCCCAGCCCAGACCTAAGGGCTGTGCAAAGGCAGCTCTGTGAAGACCAAATGGTCAGTTTGAAAACGGCAGAAGAGCAGCATTGGGTGAGGGGAGCAGGAGGGAAGGGTGAGGGCAGCCACAAGAGCGCAGTTGGATGTACAACCTCTGTGCTCCATTAAGAGGAAGCTAGCTGAATATTGCTAAAAATCACAGCTAGAAAAATGTACTTTAAATGCCTTTATAAGAACTTGCCAATTTGTCATGCTGTTTGTTTTATTGGTTGTAACATCTCACTACTAACCAAATCATTTCTTCAGCTATTTTCTTGCTAACATGTATATTTTCTGCCAGTTCAGATAAGACCAAAGGTAATAAAGTAATATCCTTTCCACATTTTTTTAATTTTGTTTGTCAAAAGACAAGGTCTCTTAAAGGTCATATCTTGATAGAATTCCTTTTTTATCCCCCTGTTGTGCTAAAATAGATCAGTATTATTGACCTTGACAACAGTGCCTGAAAGGTTTAGTGACAATCTATTCTGTATCAATGAGCACATAAAACTGCTTTTATGGGCTGGGGCACTCTCGGTGCATTTGATAGCAGGCAGATCGGCTTTTCTTGACAAGGCATCGAGTAAAAAGATTTAATGTCTCCATCTCAATGTGAATTGGATCGTACTCTCCTGACATGAGATCCCCAGCCCCAGGGAGAGCCACGCTCGGTGCTGTGTTGCTGCATTAGTTGCTCGTAATGGCTACACGAAGAAACAGAGCATGACAAGAGCTAAATAATAACGTGAGTGTGGAATTGTCCAGGTTTCACCGGCCTCTCTGCTTTCCCAGGCTTGCTAACCATGAAAAGCAGTAAGATGCTTTTAATGGAGTTTTATTTTTATTTTGAAAGCACTCTTTTCGAAGCATCCTTTGTAAAGGTAGATCGTGCACAATGAATAGGGCAGCCATGGGTTCTGTTAAGGATCAGACGAGAACTCTGTGTTGGCTCTTTCAAGTGGCTTCGTATTTGGGGTGGCGAAGCAGCTGATGAGCACATCTAACTGCTCTCGTGTAGCTGACTCCAGTTTCAAAGGGGCCAGCCCTCACCCTGTGTATTCTCTTACACCTGCTCTTGTACTGCTGCTGGGGCAACAGGTCTCTCTTATTTGATTTTTTTTCTTTTTCTTCTGAATTCTCTTCTTCATTGATCCCCACTCCAAAATAACCAATAAGAATACAGTTTTAACTCTGTATTTGATGAAACTCTGACCCAAATGAAGGCAAAGTAAATGTGCCAGTAGTGTCAGTGGGGGCAAGATTTCACTTGTTTTGTTAGAAACAGGTTTTGCCAGAATCCTGACTCTTTCCCCTTGAGATACAGTGATTACTGGGGGAGAGGGTAAGGGGGTGGGAGAGGGAACAACTGTAATAGATAAATAGATGCGTAAGAAATCCTGCAGTGGGAAAACGTGCAATGACTGTTGTTTTTCTGGTGTTTTGTATTAAAATGTGAAAAACAAAGCACATGAAGAAAAGAAGACAAGATGGGAATTAAGAGTTTTCTTTCAAAATTTACATTTCTCTGGTGTAAGGGGTTATAAAAAGAATCCTTGCTAATGGTCTGAGTTACCTCCCATCATTAGTCTTATCTCCATAATGCCTGTTCTATCATGTTGTTCATTTCAGGGTCAAAAAAATTCATCTGGAAGAGCAGCAACACACAGCAGGTTTCCCTGAGCCCAAGCGCTTGTTAACCAGCCCCTTCACTACTCCACCACCGTGAATGAACATCAGCCTCGTGTATTTGGCCTCAGGGTGTTTTCCCTTGCATTACCGTGCCTGGAAGTGGCGCAGAAGCATCGTGGCAACTCTTTGTGATCACTTCTGGAGATGCAGGCTTGCAGAGCAGGCCGAAATGAATTTTCTCCAAGGGTGAACGGCTTCCATATCAGTCCAAAGGTAACTGGTTTAACTGAATACAACATTTGGAAAGGAGAGGTGTCGCTCATTACAGCACAGGGCCCAGGACTGGAGAAACACTGAGCACAAAAACACCATGCTTCCCACCTGTAGTGGGCACAGTGAAGCTGCAGAAGGGAACGAAGTCTACAGTGTGGCAGCTGTGCAACTCTGCCATGCCCTGGGATGAGTATCTGCCTGTGTGCACATTGACCGAGCAGCGGGGCTTATGCAGACACCCCTAAAAATCCCATTCTCCTTTCTTCCTCAAGAGTACAGCACTGCTCTCCCAAGAAAGGATGTTTCTGTGTTTCACATTTCACCCATATCAGATTTTTATTTATTTATTTATTTTTAATTCCTGCAGTCGCAGAAGGCACAGGGAATTGCCATAAAAAAGAGCTTTGATCAGCTCAGCTGCATTCCACGTCTCTGTGCAAGGCCCACCACCATCGCTTGCAACATTCACTGAACACAACATAGTTGCTGCAGGTCTACGAAATCCATCTCGGATGGCTGGTAAAGCAAATTCACTGGCAGTCAGATTCCTGTTTCAGTCATTTAAAGGGTATTTTGCAGATCAAAGGGATGCTGGAAAAAATGAAGACCTAAGTTATTTGAAATACAGTCTCGCTTGGAATAAGCCACAGTGGGGTTCCTTTCCTAAGACAGCCCCTACCTCCAGGTGTTGTTCTGGCAATGAGAACAAAAAGGGGAGGTAGTGGAGGATGAACAAAACCCCCCAAAAGTACAGGAAAGAATGAGGAAGAAAAGAGGAGAGTAATCGTTCCATCACCAGCAGACTCCTGAGCAGTGCATTTGTTCTTCCTGTATGAAAAATTCTTCCTTTGCCATCCAAAACAATCACCTGGCATTTAGCTTGCCTTCAGCCCTTTTCCCCCATTGCAAGCATGTAATTATTTACACCAGGTGCATTGCTTCAACCCATCTCTTATGACGTCCCCATTCACAAGTAAAGGATTGTAATTTGCCAGCCTTCACTGAAGTTTCTTTGTTGACGTCTCCTACCCTGGGTGTAACGTTACATTGACAAGCACCACAGCACAATGGAAAGGGAAATAGAATTTACTCAGCGAACAAAGGGCATCAGTGCTCCCTGCCTCTAACCCCAGGTGACTGTACAGAGCTGGCTGCAGGGTCTCTGGCGACACAAGGCTTGGGTCATACAAAAACTGGCTTGGGTCATACAAAAACTGTGAGCGTGGCAGCAGAGCCAGGAGACGGCTACACCTGCAGCAGCCCACGGCTGTGCACAACCACAGGGCTTTGTGCGGTTACTTTTTTTTTTTTTTTTTGCCAAATGCTGCTGCTGCTATTTAAGGTTTAAATTAATAAAAGATTTTAGCTGGCAGGGTCCTCACAACCTAACAGGAGAGTGCCCCATTGCTGCTCCATTCAGACTGCATAGCCTGGGCTTTTGTGTGCGGAGTTGCCATAGACTTTGCTGATGGCTGTGTGCAGGATCCGGTGTGTTAACAGAAATGCTGAGAAAAGTCAGGCCTTGTGGCACCCGTGACACTGAATTTTGTTTCACTGAAGCTCCTGGAATTTGCCTGGAATTTGCTTGCAGGTGGGGCTGGACCCGTCCTGGTGTGTGCGGCCAGCAACTCACCAGCCAGAGCTGCTCCCTGACAGATGCCCCTAGGCACTGCTGTAAAACAAACAGACAGGGACCACAATAATAAGGGAAAAGTGAGGAGCAGGATTATGTTTTTGGTTTGATGTAGCGCGTCCAGGCATGAATGAACTGGGCACTGATGGGTGTCAGTACTGTCTGCTTATCCCTGGCTGTGCAGTACAGATGCCACTGCACGAGAGGCTGCTCGCAGCACAGACCCTTCTCACCGGTCTAAATCAAAGGTGTCTCCTTTCTTTCCCTCCCCCAAAACTCACAGGGTCACAGGCCACACGCAGATGCAAATAAAACTACTGAGACAATGATGTAAACGCTGTCTCTCCCATCATTTCTCATTGCTTCTCTTCCCTGAGAAGTATGAGCGATAAGCCAATAACCCAATGAGTCCTGGATGCTCAAGGGGAAAAATTCCTGCTTGTTTAACCTCTGGGGTACTCCCTACATCCCCCAGTCCACCCAACAGTTAAATGGCCAAAAAAGCCTCGGTGACTTTTCTAATTTTTCAGTTTATTTTCCTTTTCAATCTGTTGCCAAACACACAAGTAAAATTCAGGGGCAGTCAGCAGGACAGAAGTCTCTTCCTCTGAACGTCCCCAAAGCAGTAGCTCACAATAAACCTAGAGGGCTGCATGCTGCTGATGGCACCAGCAGGCAGCTTTGAGAAATTTGGCACAACTTTCTGCTGAAGCCCCTCCTGCTGTCTGACCCACCCTGCCAGAGCACTGCCTTCTTCCAGCGTGCCCTCTGCTTGCTGTGAAATCCGCTATGGAGGCACCTCTCTGCGCTTCCTGCAGATGCTTCTGACTCATGTTGATCTACCGAAGATTAGGCAGTCCTGCTTTTGAAGTGCCCCGAAACATGTGCTTTAAAGGAAAATAAATTAATTGAAGCAACATTGGTCTGAGCCCTATCAAGGCAGAAATCAGACAGAGGCAGAGGGAATGGCCTTGAGCCTTTCTTTCAGCGCTTCCTCTGACCCGCAGGGTGGAGGAGGAAGTGGGCAGATGTTTCAAATGGCGACATGACATCAGCGGGGTTTTATATCCTCCATCTGTATGAACCGTACGGCATAAATGAGGCCAAGCACAATTATTCTTAAAGAAATTAAGGCATGAGCAAGGCACGTGCACGGCCCCAAGAGGTAGCTTGCGATATGGGGGAAGTTTGGCTTCCCTTTGAGGCAAATGAAGATCTGTCCACACTTCCCATCGCCATCCCCTTCTCCCTGTAGACCTGCAGTTGCCCGTGGAGCTCCTGGGACACCCAGACAAGCCCCGGACAATCTGTGCACTCACTGAGACTGGTGGCAATGAGGGAAATCCAGGAGCGCTGCCATTTCTCTGTGGCACATACGGTAACTCAAAAGCTTTTCAGAAAACAGTTTTCTTGAAGGACACTTCTCTTCTAGTGCATTTGAAATGACCACCTCGGCCTTGCTGTTTGAAGCAGCAGGTATCTCTCACGTGAACAAGATTTAAATTGGAAAGGAATAGTATTTAAAAAAAGTAAATCCTGTATATCTCCAAATTGGACTTTATCTCAAACGCTGTAGGAAACTGGCCCAGCGGTGGGATGAGGACTCTGTTCAGTACTTAAGCCGTCACCAGGCTGTTGCTTGCCCGTTTCTCCATGTTTTCCTCAAGCCACCCCACAACCAGCCTTAGAGGTGTCCCTTACCACCAGCTGCTCAAAGGAAGAGTGCAGAAATGGGCATGAGGCTGTGCTGCAGCACTTTTGGACCTTCCAGGTTCACTGTAAACCGTGCCTTGAGTCCAGCCACGAGAACAGCACGTCTGCTTGTCCCACCCCACCACCTCGTCCAAGCACCTCTCACTGTCTGACTCTTCCAGAAGTGCTGTTTTACAGCCAAAGAGCAGAATTGGAGGCATCCTGCCCTTGGGAAGGCTTTAACATCCATAGGCTTTTGCTTAGTAAGAAGCATCGCAAGGCACTGGCATAGGTTTACCATATTGCAACATCCTGATTGTCGGAGCACGCTGCAAATGCAAGCTTCTTACTAGAGACTAGAGAATTAGCCTGGAGATCAGCAGGAGACCACTAGCATCTGATTTTCTATTAACTTCTCTGTTTCCTCTGCTATTTTTTTCATCACTACTCATCACAATCAGATGAAATGAATTGACAGTTCTGGCCTCTTCCAATTTATCACATGGGATTGTTTTCTTTTTCATTAACTTGTTTTGATCTTTGCTGCTTTTCGTTCTGGCAAGTATACCCCGCCTGCAAAAAGAAAAAGCAGGTAAGTGCAACATTTTGACCCTCATTTTTTTGCCCAGATTTCTACCAGGAGCTCAGAGGAAGGGAGCTGCTGGTGCTGAGATGGCCAGGCCTTGTTTTCACGCTGCCCACATTTTCAGTTGCTCTGTCCTGCAGCAGCCAGCCTTAGTGGCAGCAACCCAGATCCAGCACTCACCACTAACCAGGAGAAAGAGGCCATCCTATTCTAGGACGTCTCCCTGAGAACAGACAGACAATTATTTGGAGCATAGGAGGGAAGAAGGCGAGAAAACTTCACCAGTGACAGCCTGTTTCACAAGCATTTATAAGTCCCACTTACAGGAAAATTACTGCAGGAAAATCCAGTGTTCACAGCTGGCTGGAAAAATCCCTGAAATCCTTTGATTCTCTGTTCTGCAACAGTTGGGACTTGGTCTGAAATTCAAATTAACTCTCCTACCCTGCCTAGAATTCCGTTTTGTGCCCCAAAGCAAAATTTCCTGCATAATTGTGTGTATTTAGGTCAGTTCTCCATTGTTCGCTTGTGCAAAAGAAAATAGATGATTTGCTAGTGGAGAAAACTCCTAATCCAGTTTTCAAAGGCATTTTTGCAATTAGAGATTGTGCTCCTAAATGAGACCGGGTACTGCCTTGAGACTTTTTGTGTCTCTTTTTGACAGCAGGGTGACTCCGTTTAAGCACCAACCATATCTGACATTCGTACAGGAATGAGCTGGTTTGCCAAACTGTGCATTTTAAAAAGCCGTTGTCCCATTTCATACTTCTACCAGATATTAACCAATATTATGCAATATGTGCAAATATTACCCTAACCAATTCATGTTTAAGCCACAGAAATAACACTGCTCATCTTTTCCTGTTCTAAGGTTCTTTTCCCTGCAATATTTTCCTACACTTAACTTGTGTGAAATCTCCTTTATTTCTAAATTTCCACTGTGAGAAGTACTGCATTAGTTTCTTCTGTTTATGTCCAACTGTAAAGCACAAGCCACACACATGGACGGACATATATAAACATGTATAAAATGTATAAACATTTTAACTTGTGGAGGTATAGAATTAAATCAAAATATTCTGAGCTGAGTGTAAGGAAGGAGAAAGCTCTCTTAAATGTTCAGTTAATTGGCTTAGGCCAGGGATCTATGTAAAGCAATATCTTTATCTCTGCATCTTGCTAACACTCAAGGAGCATGACTCAAAATGTGTATTTTCTCTACATCCTAGTGGCCTGGTCTTGTGACTTCATCAATATTTTTGTGAACGAGCTGCCAGAACAGATCCAAACAGTCTGAACAAACACATCATACAAAGGCCCTGTTGGGGCAGTAATTCAGGGCAGTGACACCAAAGGCCGGGCAGTGAAAAGACAAAAGCAGATTCCATGTGTAGATTTCTAGGCATGAATTAAAAAATCAAATATAACCTCTACTACCCTCCCTCCCCTCCAGAAGCTTGCGAGGGAAAACAAAGCATTATAAATCTACCTCGGGATGCTGGGAGAGGGGGGAGAAAAGAATCAGGTCAAAGCACACAATATACAAATCCTTGGGATGCCTTAGGGCACAGAATGCAACGACCTCAGACGGTTTTGAAAATCGATTACAGAAGGCCTTCAGCTGCATGGAGTCAATGACCCTATCTATGCATATCAAGGGGAAAACAGCTAAATCTCCTCTGAGCTAATACTCGTAAGGGTTTCTGGCCCAAGACCCGCGTGGTGGCTGGCAAGAGGGGACCTAAGGAAACAGTCTCACCCAGCTGACCTTCCTCAGACCAGATGAGGAAAACATTGGCTTTCTTTTCATAAAGATCTGATTTCCACGAGATGAAAATAGATGGTCCCTGGTCTTCCTCCTCCCCTTCAAAAAAACATCACCAGCTGTGCTAGGGGTCACAATGTAATAGACAAAGAACGTGTGTAATTCAGAAACTACAACTGCCTAATGAAATATATGTCAAAAGAGACAGCTGGCCTGAAGGCTCGGGCTGCCCAGTGTCTTTGTCTTAAGGTTCCTTCTAGCTAGAAGTACAGGAGAATTAGGAGTGATGAAAGGCAGTGAGCTTTGTCTGGTATATCCAGTTGCCAATGTCTCCTTTTTTGTACGTATGCTTGCACCCACCAGGATTTGTAAATGCTGTTCAATTAAAGCTGTTCTGCACAGACAGTACAAGCCAGAGCCAGAGCACGAGAACGGAGGGCTTTGCTCCCAGTGAGCAGGCCATTCAGACACTGGAGGAAACCATTGAGTGTGATTTAGAGAGCAAATAAATGGCAATATTAAGACTTGCAATGCTCCAGCAGACACAGGAAAGTGATTCTGGTGGTACTACTGGTGAGAGACTCTGTTTCCGATAGTTGCTTCGGTTATCCGCAACAGAGCAGGAGAACAAGAGAAGTTCATGGTGCACAGACATGCATTGGGTCTGCTCCCTCCATCAGTGCTTGGACGACAAACAAGATATTTATGCTAACCATATACAAACATTTTTAAAGAGATAAAGGTGAAGGAATTGGGCATAAGCTTGGAGACCACTACTTTTAACAACTTGCAAAATTGGGGCACTGGGATTACATTCTCAAAAGCCTACATTTTTGGAACACGGAGAACATGATACACCAGCACTGGTTCATTACATGAATAAACATGTTCCAGGCAGCAGTGCAAAGTCTTTTGAAGTCAAGCAATACTGAAGAGTTTATCAAAAAATAAAAAAGGGTCAAAAGTAGTTCCGTTAATTTTCCTTTCCTTAGCTAATGTAGACTGCACAAATGTGTTTTTCTTTGTTTCTTCTTTCAAAAAACCCCATAGCAACGGCAGGGGAAATGAATTGCGGGTTCAGCTCCATGAAAACATATGGCCGGGCTTACTTTTAAGCACGCGAGCATCTTGCTGGCTTCAGCTGGGACTGAGCAGCCAGCACACGCTGCAGGATGCTGCCAACGCTGGGCCGACTGGGTGGAAACGGACAAAGGGTCTAAGCACTGTTAGATGAGCTGAGACAAGATATTTGCACTACAGCACGAATTAGCTGCCTGTAGTGATAGAAAGAGTTTAGTTTTTTAGCAGTGTATCTAAAAGCTTCAAACCCTCTCAGAGCAGGTGTCAAAGAAGGAAAGCACAAACTATTGCTCGCAGCAGAAAATGTAGAAAATGCAAGAGAGAATATGGCAACACCTTGAGAATTTGCAGACTTTTCCAGACTACTCTGTGAGCTTCAGGCCAAAAAGAGATGGTTAAGGAAGAAAAATCAAAGGAATCAGGCGTATGCAAGAGGTGGCAGAAAGGAATGCACTTCACTGCGTACAAAGCAAGAACCGACCGCAGAACAAGACCCAACTGATTTCTGTACATAGGGAATATCGAAATTAGGCTAAAGGTTACAGTCTACCTAGAAACATGGTGATAAACTGAGTACAGCCCCTTATCAGATTTTAATATGAAAGTTTGTTATTAGCTGTTAGATAACAAAAGCTGGGCTGTGGCCTGGAGCAGCTTTCTAGCTGAGCTCACACCCATGCTGAGGTTTTCAGGTGCAGGTAAATCGAGACCCTCACCCTCAGCTTAACATTTGAAACTGGGGCAAGACCCAGCCCTATATAGGCTGGCCACCTATTAATGTTCCCTAACAGAAAAATAAAGCATTTTAATATTGAAACTCCTGTAAGTTTTAAGAGTATAAAATCATTAAGGTAATATACTTCTGTAATTAAACATTGACAACATTTTAATTCATTCTTTAAATTTCATTATTAATATTTTCAGTATAAGTTTTCTAAAATCAGCCTTCAGGCTTTTCTTGCTGAAACTGATTCCTGAAATCCAGGCAGTCTTCAGATCATTACTGGGCTACAACAGCAACGGATTAGAGAGTGACTTGGAAGACTACGAAATTGGAATAGGCAAGCAAGCTGAAGGAGCATTAAAATCCCCCAAATAAAAAAAATATGCAATGACAGAAAAAAAAAAATCTGAAATTCATTGTTAAGAATAATTATAATACGAAGTAAAAGACATTAGGATTAATACTGATTTATTTGATTGTGTTACTTCATATTATTCAAGTAATAGACTCCCACTACACCCATGACAGGGGTGGGTACTACAAAAGTAATGTATTACTCTTCTAAAGGACTACTGAAAAGCTTCTAGCCTTTTAGAAAGAGTAATTTTGGTAAGTAGGAAATGCAGAAAAAGCACAGCTACAGAAGACCTGGAGGTCAGCCATGTCCAAATATCCTATTCCTACCATCTAGATCTTAGTTTAGCGATGACATAGGTTATTTTAAAAACAGACCAAAAAAGATTTTGTTTCCTTAAAGGCCTTTTTTTTTTTTTTTCATGCTTGTGACATCCTTTGAATTATTTTGTTGAAGTAATTTAAACATAGCTGTTTTATCCTGTACCTTTTTATAGTTTATGGGACAGGATTCAAGTTTCAGAGGAAGGTGACTGTTCCCACCAAGTTATACTTGGTATGCATGAGCCAGCAGCAAACTCTGTTGTACTATTTCAGAGGAAAGGGGAAGAGCCCTGGTGCAGCTTCGGCAAGATGATACTTCCTCGGAGAATCAGCTGGACGCCAGGCACTGGCACAGACACTTCTACTGCTAAGGGGTAAAGACAAGAAAACACGTACAGCTACTTACAGTTAATTCATATCTGCTCTATTCTACAAACACACTCACTGGTTTAAATGTGGATTCAGCTAACTTTTAATTCAGGACAAGTCTACGTGGCAGGTCATGGCAGAGTTTGCAGTCCTGGATAACACGATTAAAACCCTGGCTAGCAAATGTTTTCTTAAAGTTGAGGATGAACACCAGAAAGCTGCTAATGGGGCACAGAAAATAAATCTTTTTCACAACAGCTGTGGCTCAGAAGTAGGATCTTTCAAAGGATGTGGCTAATTTTAAGTCCTCCCACTTCTAGTAAAAAAAAAAAAAAAATTTGGAAAGTTTCCAATAAAGTTGAGGAGTACAAGGTAATTTGATCAATATATGAATTCTAGTTATACCGATGAGCTTCCAGTCCTGCGAGCCCACAAATATGAGCCATACACCAAATTCACTCAACACCCACTCTCTTGTGTATGCATATTTGCAGGAATAATTGTCCTAATTATTCGTAACAGCAACTGTAAACAACTCTTTTTGCTCCTCCTTGCCAAACTCGCCTTCATTCCTTCAGAACTCCATTGCATTAGAATGAGCCCTTACACTCTTCAAGAATGCCAAAGTGAAATCACAGTTAAATGATTTAACTGGGCTTCAGTGTTTTACCTTTTTAAAATTAGCTCATGTAGATGGTGTCTGATTGAACTCAGCCACAACAAACTACTTAAGTTAGCTGAAAACATCTGTCTAAACACTGCTGGTGACATTCAGATTTATTATTACCTGTCAAGCATTACAAAAGCATTTACATAAACCAACAATGCTATTCAGAGGCATATTATTATTTGCCTCTGAGGAAAAAATATACTAAAACTTAAATTTCCAATCAGAGGGGATAAAGCATTCTTTCCACAAGCTTTGAGCTAGAAATCAAAGGGACATACTTTATCTCTCTCCCATGTTTGCTCTATTAGCATGAACCAAGGCTAACAGCCAATTGTATCATAGCAAGTTCATTTTTTTTTAATCCCCAGAGAACATTCCCTCATTTTGCTAGAAAACTCAGTAGTTTTGATTTTTAATCCTTAGAGGGATGGGGCTGAATCTTTAGAAAAGGCATTGCTCCATGTAAAAGGCAATAGCCGGATACCCTCCCACCCCCTTCGCTGCTGTAATTTGTACAGCCTATGTCAGAATCCTACCAGCTCTCTGGCTATCATAAAGACTTCAGGGAAGACAAAATGTGAACCCATAACATATAAGATCATTCTCCCTCCAAATCATACAGGTTAAAAGCAGTGTAAGGATTTATTTTATCCCTTAGCATCCTTAAATTCTACAAATTACAGAAGTCTGTCCTGCCTTTTACAGTACCGAGTCAGGACAGAAGATGCAAATATATCTCGCTCCTGTGTGACTTGGTTTTCCAAAGGTTGGGCATCCTAAGCAATCCAGAGCTCTCCTAAAAACCCCCAGCCAGGTGACTTCTGGGGAATGTCACAGCTGGAGCCAAGCTCACTGCTTGATCTTGGAATTTCAACATGTAAGGGGAAAACAGTGGAGAGGGGGATTTTTATTTCTATGACTAACCAATGATGAAAATAGGCACTTAACAGTCCGTTTTAATAGCATGAGCTTGAATTAGAAAACTGAATAAGGCCTGATACCAAGTTTGTAATTTAGTGACAGTAAAACAGACGTGAAAATGGTTTATAGCATACCACTCAAATACACACACACGATGTAATTGCCCGTTTTATTTAGTGGAATCACTTTTGTAGATTAGAAATATTTCCAATTCCCATTTACTCCAATGCAAGCCTCCACCATCAACAGGCATAACGCAGTTTGTTCAACTGATTCAAAAAGAAAAAAAAATACAATCTCAAAAGTTAAGTTAGAAACTAAGTTCACACATTTTCTTTGGGACCGGGAATATGTACATAGTACAAAATATACATTTATTGAACTTTCTGTAAACACACAGTTTGAATTGTGTAAAACTGTAAATAGTGGGTGAACTACGTGGAGAATAATTTATTATTATATATTGTTATACATTCTACTTAAGGAAAATAGTTATGCTCTTGTATATTACTCTGTTAAATTTATAAATTCCATAACGAGGCTGTGTATTCTGCAAACATGCTTTTCGAGCTTGAATCTCTCCATTCGTAACACACATTTACACAAGTCATCAATGAAAAAGTTACACTTTCCGCAAAATAGATATAAAGAAGTCATGAATTTTCTAAAAAGACAGGCACAGCATGTCACTACAAACGAGACTCTTTTATGAGACGATGTGGAATCAACTTGGTGAGAAGACAGGTGAAAACTCTCTAATTCAGCATGTTTGTACAGAGCCTTAGTAACAAGACAGATGCTAAAACCCTAAATCCCTGCTTTGAAATGTTTATAAAGCAGCCGGTTCTGGAAATCGTACTCGACTTCACACTTCTCAAATATCCCATATTCCCTGACTTGTGTCTCATATTACCCAAAGCCATTCGGTTTTGTGAGCAGTGATCTACCCGGCACGATTCACCGTGAACATTTGCGTAATTCAGCACTTCCTCTAAAAACTAGATTCCTGGCACCAAAGAGTTAGATCCGGTTAATAAACACAACTCAACTCTTGGTACTCAAGGTCATTGTGAGTCATACCACCACATACAGCATACAATTAAATGTATGCTAGGGAACCCCAGCTGCCAGCATCCAAGTGTCTACGCGGCACGAACCAGCAGAACGCGTGGTAACGGGCACTGCAGCATCCCACACGCGGGGACTATTGCATAATGCCCAGCTTCCAATGCACACATCTGGAAATTTCAGCCTGCAGCAGACTTGAATCTAGCGTCAACCACTCAGTAAGAATAAAAGCTCCCCTAAAAATGCCGGTAGGCCCATTACTCGACATGGAAGCAATGCTGTGTGTATTCAGCACTTGTATTCCTAGAGGCTTTGCGCCTCATTGCTTTCCCATCCAGGTAACTCATTTTGGATTCCATCCTTTTATCTGTTTTTTAAAGCCAAAAGCATTACATGAAAGACTGAACCTCTTAAATAATGCCCCTCTGCTGTTTTACAAGAAAAAAATCTGTTGATTTACACCTTCAAAGAATTAGGACTTTGTTACTTCCAATTAACCTACTATTTTGCTTTAAGATGGTCCCTTCTTCCTCTTTGGCTTTGAAAAGCTTTTTCAAAACCAAAACAGAATAAATATTATATTTCTCTTTAATTACAACAGAAGTAGGACAGTTTAAGCTCCAACAATACTTGTGCAAACTTTATATACTGCGATTGATGCCCCATCCACATCAGCAGGCTGTGAAGTGTATGCCTGATTTTCCCAAGATCATCTTAATTCAGTTTTCCCTTGTAGTTCAAACAAAAATATTGTGCTTCAGCCTGAAATCCCAACAGTGAAAATGAAATTGGCTACTCATGTTTCCACTGCTCAGATTGAGTTGAATTCAGTAATACAAGTGAAATTAAACTCTGAAGACCTCAGTCTACAGGTATCAATAGAAGTAAAAGGATGTAATGTTTTCTGACCTGCCAGTCTCAGTTTTCTCATTTTTCTTCACAAAGATATTTCTCAAAAGAAACAACAATGACATCTCCTTCACTCTGAAGGCTTACTCACAATATGTATCAAGTCCTGTCTACTTTAGCTGCACAAAACCACATGCTCCCACCAGCTCTTCAGAGCCATACAGTTAATGGAAGCAAAAATGAATTTCAGTTTTGGCTCAATGTTATTGAGTGAGCTGAGAAGTACTGATGTAGTGCTCTTAAAGAAAAATGCTGCTATCTGACATAGCACTCACCCTTGCAAACAAATTACTAGTTGCGCAGTAGTAAGGACCATTGGTTTTCTTTTTCTTTTTTTTTTTTTTTTTTAATTTAAACAACAAAAAAAGCAGATGCCTAGCGATACTTTAAAAAGCGTTCGGGCTTGAATCAATATGAGTTAAACATAAAAATCTGGCTAGGTTAAAACAATATATGCTGTAGAAATCTGACCTACCATCCCATTTCTACTGAAGTTTTGAAACTTTCAGAGTGGAAATATTTCATTAGTTCTATAAAAGGCATTCTTTAAGTTAACCCCACTTTTCCAAACTTTGTGGCTGCAAAGGTTGGTATTTTTGCTGTTTTATTTAAAGCAGTCTTCCCTTATAGCCCTTTTCCTAAGACACCATTATCACTCCTGGTCTCTTAGCTTGGAAGCAAAGACTTTTCTTATAGAAGTGTCTACACAACGGGGAAAAATGTTTCAATGCTATGCAGATGGAATATCAAATGAAAACATAGATAAAGCAAGGAATAGGCATAAAACCTAGCCCACTGTAGGTCTACAACTAAGACACAATCAGATTAAAGTGCCAGACTGTTTCATGTACTAAAAGTAAGTCGTAGAAATATTTGTAGATTTTCCTGGAAACTGTTTTTCAGCAGGAGATGATGTAATCTCTACTTTTAGCATGCTCCGTGTTCTTTTCTACTTGAAAGCTTTTAGTGATCCATGGGTGTAATGAAAAGCTTTACATTTTCCTACAGCTTCTTGAGCTTCTGGGACGAAATGTCACAGCCCAGTTGACCACTATCTCATTTACAAAGCAACAGCGGTATAAAGCAAAATAAACGTACAAGAAGCTTCAGAAGGCACAAGCCTGAGACCTGCAGACTCTGCAAGCCCTCCGCAGAGGCGGCTCAGGAAAAGCTCAGCCAAAGAGCAGATTCTCTGGTCAACACCCATGGACTGGTCAGTCCAAAGTACTCAGCCCAGGTTGTTACCTTCCAATTTTGCTCCATTTTTGCACTGCTTTATTGGCTCACGTTGGGAATCACATGCATTTTATGCACTACAGCATCCTAGAAATTCACATGTGGACCCTCTTTTTTCCACATAGAGTTAAAAATCTATTCAGCCAAGTAGAGAATTTACACCCTGTGATGGCGTATGAAGGCTTGGGTCATGATCATACATAGCTGTAGGAACAAGGAGCTACACCAGTTATCTTGAAGACATTTTTACACCTCAAGAAGCTTGGCACAGAATAGCAATTCCATTTCCTACAGAAAACTGTAAAATATAGCTCTATATCTCTCCATAGTTTTGCTGTTTCTTAACCTAAGCAAGATACATCAGGTTTGTATTAAAACCCTGCGTTTGCCAAATGAGGAGGAAAAGGGTAACATTTAATTAAAGGTTAGCCTGTTTCAGAGAGGGCCAACTTTAAATATCAAGAAATTTAAATATACCAAGTCATTTGTGCATAGAGCAATTCAGGAACGTGTACGTAGAAACTGAGGTGAATACCCTGGCATGATGAAATCCTGATGTACATTTAAATAAGGTAAACTCTGACAGCCATGTCATTAATCTAATTGTGACAGCCATGCTAACTATCTCTTAAGACGGAGCTACATACACATAGAGACAGCCAACAAAAAGCAAGTCTGCCAGCATGGAACTCACATACAAGACATTAAAATCAAAGTTTCACGATTCCAGTTTTAAGAAAAACAACAGTGACCAAAATAAAATGTTAAAGTACAGTGTGGAGAAAGATCTGCAAAGGTTTTGATACTCCCTACACAGGCCCATTGCTTATCCGCGCTTTGGGAGTGTTTTCCGTAACTGTGGCAGAAGAGGTGGTGCAAGCATTCCTTCGCTCACAGCCTCGTCCTCGCCCCATGTCTTGCCCTGTGCTAGCACTGGGTAGCTGGAATATCACTTTGTCCGGCTGAGAGTACAGATTTTCTTTTCTGGTCCTAGCTGCATTGCCACAGAAGCGCTACTGCTGGCACAAGAAGGGCAGAGGAAACAGACATGTAGCAATAGTTCGGTCTTGGTATAAATTGACCATGAAACTACATCCTGAGTTCATAAACGATTTAAAAAAATGCAATAGGAAGTCTATGCTACCTCAGTGTAACAAGATGAGATTCCTAGCAGGGAATGAATTGCAGTGAAAACCGTTCCCCAATTTGGTTAAATCACCCTGACGATTCCAATTCTTGAACTAAGCAACATGGCTCAGATCTAACCTATACAGTTGAGACAGTATCAGTTTTGTGACAGTTTAATTGACATTCAAGTCAGCATTGTAAGTAGGTGTTAAAATGATTAGCTTTGGCACCTGCGTGAACTGTCAAGGTCAGTGCTACCATTACTCATCTGCTGTTTAATATTCTTCAGGCATCCTGCTAGTAGGAGACAACCTAGGATTACCCCAATTCAGCAGTTTCATGACAAGTAGATGGAATTTCTCTCTCCGATTCTCACTTCTGATGGAAGATTAAAACAAGTGATGGCCATGCATCAAGGCCTATACCACCTGCTGACCAGGCAAGAGCAGCCACCAGAAAGGCCCCGGCTCCACGACTCACCACACGCGCCAGGACTCCGCCGATACAACGGGTTTACAAGGCCTTGCAAGTCTAGGACCCCGCTTAACGTAATTCAGTTTAGCTAATCCAACACTGGTTCTAGGACATTTTAGAAAGCCTCTGTCTTGAGCACATTTCAATGCTGAATTAGTGAGAATTGTTTGAAAGGTCTATAAAGCAGAACAGGTAATTTTCCCAGAATGATCAGTGAAACATTTAATCTGACTGTAACAAAACTCACAGAAACTGAAGCCAGTGAAGCCGTCAAATGTAGAAGGAAAACAAAATTGCATGGCATACGAAGTGAAGTAGCTTTACAAATATCATTTCCTTTTTAAAAAAACAAGCAAATTGGGACCATCCTAGTTGAACATGTATTTAAAAATACATCTTTTAACATCACAGAATTTTCATTTTTGTCACACAGGAATAGTTTTCCATGAGGGAAATAAATAGCACACAATACTTCAAAAAAAAAAATTGCTGCCTTGCCCCTGAGGTGCTAATGTTTTTAGCAATTAACAAAAAGTTTCTGGTGCAAGAAGGAGATGCACAAAGGTGCAAAAGTGCCTTTTTCTTTTCAGAGCAGTGAAAAGTACAGCTTGCCTCTTTTCTAGGATGCTTTATATACTTAATATTTTGTAATCAAACTCTGTATCTAAAATGGCAGTGTTTACGCATTCATAATAGATTCAGTGCTCTGACCTCATCAAAATGCTGCACGTAGGTGGTAGGGAGAAAGGCCTGAAACGGGCTTTCTTTTGCTACCCTCAAACCTAGTTACAGCACCTGCAGCAATAGCAGAATTATTTTCTTCCTAACCTTTAGGAGACCTCATAGGAAGAGGCTTCAAAACACATCATTTGTCACTGAGACACTTTAAGTGATTATGGTTTGAAGTATGGCTTTTCACACCACAGTTTTGCTTCTGATTCTCAAAGTTTAAAACTCAAAGTTTCCACAGTCCAGTTCAACGTTTTGCTGTTTCCAAAACTAAACTTTAGTCTCTATGAAAAAGGACAGAACTTTATCTGCCCAGTCCTAAACTGAGTTTAGCTTTTTGCACTAATACGCCATGTATTAAATACGCTTGTTAATTAGGTGCCTGTGAAGCTATAACTTAACATTATTATAGTTTTGCACTCTACAACAAAATTAGACATTTTAAGCATTTATTCATAGGTAGGTAAGGAACTGGTTCTTTAAGCAAAAATTGCTATAAATTTATAAATACAAATAGTGCTTATGTTTTCTTCATTCATGCTTGAACAGATTACAAACTGAATACAATGAAGTTACGTTTTAAGCACCCCACATAGACAAGAGGGATAAAAGAAAAGTTTGCTGGTATATACTATACTTAGTTCCAAGACACTATAAGTTACTTTTTCACTGTTCAGTGTTCCCTAACTCTGCATTAGTTTTAAGGCTATATATACAAATATGTATATTTCAAAGTTAGGGAAAGACAAATATAGCAAAATGCATTGTACTACATTTTCCTATCAAAAAGTAATTATACACCACGTCTTGATTCTGTTTAACCGCAGTAAATGTTACAATCTACTTGTTTTACTGATTTTCCTTTTGGGGAATCTGCCTACTAAATGAGTAAACTACATATTAAATACAATATTCTCAACCAAAAAGACAACACAAGGTGCACAAAACAGCAGTTTTGCAAACACGACTGACTTGAAAACTTAATTTTGCATGTTCAATGGGAGAAAGCTAGGCTTAAATCAAATTAGTTTATTATCTTATAAAATTTTAAATTAGAATTTTAAACAACGAACAGTTAAATATTGTCAACATGCTATATCTCAAATCACAAGTACTGTTTAACCACTAGTCTCTCATTCTAAGTAAGTGGGTCAATTAAAAACACACACCATAAAACGTTAAAGATTGTCAGGCTTTGACAAATGTATTTTTATCAAACAGTAGGCAAATTCAAACCAATGCACATCTTCAGTGGGGAGAAAAAAAGCCTGAAAAAACCCACACTCGTAAAAAATAGGGTAACATTAATCCCACTTCATCCTCTAGCATATGGCTATGTCTTGGGCAGTAATTAAAATTCTTCCCATTTTAAAAATGGGCTACCAATTAATAAAAATATTCTTCCACATGTAAAATATCATTTACAATGGCACTGACATTTCAAAAGGCAGGAAAAAAGGAATTACACATTTATGGAAAAATTTCTTGTTTGTTAAACCAAGCTTTATTGATAAAATGGAATTCAGAGTATTTTACTTGGAACAGCAGCAGACCCAGCCAATCAGTATTGTAAAAACGCTGCAGACTCCTACTGTATGTAGAAAGCTGCCTGTTCGTGCTCAGTGATTAGTAGTTTCAGGTAAGGGTTAATGAAAAAAGAGGTGCAAAGAATCAAGGCATTCTAATCCCAAGGTTCATATGCGTATGAACACGATACTATTAATAGGGCATGATTCAACTCCCACTGAAGTCAAAATCGGAACTCCCTTTAACTCAATGTGAGAGCAGGAGTGCCTCCAAGAAAATGAGATAAGTTTGTTGAAGAAAGTGCACTACTCTTTGCTGTTCTTCCTTTGCCGAGCAAATTCACACACTGATTCCTGGCAAGTTGCCCACGAGTTCAGCTTTCGTATAAAACGAGAAGTTATCTTTACAGTTTTGTGCACCTCTTGAGCACCTAGCTGGCTAGGCTGCTGCTCCTTGCAATCCAAAACCACAACATGAATTTAAAGGGTATATATATATTGTTGCATCACACAAGCCAAACATTTCTTCTAACCTTTATAGTGATTTAAAGCAATTCATAATTAAATATGAGCATTTTGTACAAAGACAATTGCACTTTACAAAAACAAAATCATACAACATAAATTGCTGGAGTCTGATTTACAACATGAATTATGGTTTGAAATCACGTTTACAGAAGTCTGTTTTACAAAAAAGATCAGTTCCTGGGCTAGATGTCGTACTGCTGTAGTTTTCTGCTGTAGTCACTCTCACCAACACATCATATTCCCTTCTTTAATTAATATTGAGGATGGATGTTAAGAAGGGTCACTGAGGTTGGGCTGCACTTTCATTTGAAGGATGAAACATGAACTCCACAGCTAGATGAGCAGTTTTACCACATATCATCAGTTGAGGCAGAATCCTTAAAGAAAAAAGAAGGAACCCTTTAAAGTCTGGAGTGCCCATAGTTACAGCAGTTTCTGGATAATCCAGACTGAAAAGGGAAAAAAAAACTTAAATCATTTTAGGAGCTTGTTTTCTCTCCCCTTTCAGAAACAGCAGAAATAACATTCACAAACATCTAAAAAACCATACATTTAATTAATGAAGCACTAAGGTAAAAAAGGGTTTCAAAATCTGACCAAATGTTTTCTAAAATGCTTACCAATCCTCATAATAACATCCCAGGAACAATATTTAAAAGCACTCCCAGAATAGTTAGAAGTAATACAAAAGGGATACACTTATTACACAGGTCTGTCAAAACAGCAGGATGTGCCTCATACTTTTTCTTTTTATCATTACCATCCTTTGTGAATTCGGTCCTTCCTCACTGCATAGGAAGACAGTCATCAACTGACACCTTATTTTAATTCAGATGAATTTTACTACTTATAATTTAAGTTTAAATAGAGAAGTGTAGTTTTGGTAACTGCAGGAAACCCTGACTTTTGATTGTAATAAAACTGCAAGAAGAAATCACAAAAATTCCCTAACATAAAAAAATAGAGACATGTCATACGCTAAGTCATAACTGTATGGCTACACTGCGTGGCATTACATCCATGCATCCAATATCTGAGTATCCCTAAAATTTGGCCTATTTAGGTCCAAAGACAATAGTGGATCTTGTATAGCTGAAAAATGAAATCACACTGAAAACTGTTTAACTGACTCCTGCTATCAGTTAAAAAAAAAAAATCCTAGTACAAATCAAATAGTTAAGTTCTAGTGGTTTTTAATCCATTTACTTTTGTGTCCATTTCCTGTTCTCTCATTTAGATAAAGCTGAATATAGAACAATCTAACAGCCTCATTTCCATCACGTTGGGTACGTACGTTAACACCACAGCTAAGAAGTGTGACCACAGCTCAGTAGCTGAAGCAGAAGTTAAGTCAGCAGCACAGGCAGCAGAGCAAGCTGCTATGTACAGCAATCTTTGGTTGTTCCAGCATGGCATGTTACCTTCCCCTAATAACTAAGAGACATGATGGGCTTTAACAACAGTCTCTGCTGGTGCTTCCATAACGACACTTCCCCATCGTTACTGAGACTGCAGGAGGTAGAAATATTACTCTTCTTTGGAAGCACTGCCTTACTGATTCCTTTCAAAGGAAAGAGGCTAATTAAGTCTCTAGCAATGCCACATATGACAATTTTTTAGCATTAACTTTCTGCACCCTTCATTCAAACTTGCACAGAGAATTCATTACAAACCCAAAAGAACAGTTGGCATGGAGGTGTAGTAAAAAAGCCAAGATCACTAAAATTACTCTTTGCAAGAGTACCACCTCCAGATTTTCCTTCAAGACCAGAAGTAGCAAAGGAGAACCATTATATGAAAGACTAAAATGGCTATGTTTGTTCCAATTGCAAGGATGAAGAATAAAAGCAGCAGTGAGTAAAAATGCAGGAGCTGCATGCCAGCTATTCACTATGCAAATTTCTGAATCCAACTTGACAACATCACCACAAAACAAAGTTTACTGTACATTCACAGAGCAGTAACTTACTACAGAATATATTTTGAATATAAAGCATCCTCCTTCAGCCAGTATTAAGGAACTGTTATACTAAAGGTATCGTGACGACAGCCAAACAAACAAGCACTCAGTTGTAAAGCCAGTGCACAACTTCACGTTTGGAGGCATTTTACTTTATGTCACATCTAAGCACATAAGTAATTTTTGCTGAAAGGTAAATCATGAAGTAAATACTACTTTATGAAGTAAAGCACTTTCAGTGACTGAACATTATTCCCAATAACCTAAATGTAACTGAGATCACTGTTCATATTTTAGAGTTGTTCCCTCCATCACCCTGACATTGGTTCCTAACTGATCACTGACATACAAGAACCTAAACCATATGCTTGCTGTAAGTCTTAGTAAGAGAGTGCTTCCCACAGCATTTGGAAAATGTATATACCCTTAGAACAGAGAGTTATAAATCCAGGCAGGATTCACATCACAAAATTCCAGAAAACCAGCAAGTCAACTAGGCTGAAGTTCTGAGACTACCATCAGCAGAAAGCATCAGAAAACAACCATAAAACAAAGCCCAAAGAGAAAGAGCACAAGAAGGTTATCACTTTTGGGGGGAAGGGGTTTTCTAACCAAGAAACAGCAAACTTAAAAAAACAACAACAACAAAACCCAACTGAAATTACTGGGGTCAGAGGAAAGAATGCAGGGGAAAAGATACTTACAGTATCATCATTCCTGTAGGGGTTCAGTCTGTTATAAACAGCTTCAATCACACTCCGTCTAGAGGGAACAAGAAATTAAAGAAACAACAAGATTTTAAGGCTCTTTTTAAATCAAAATCCCCAAGCAAAACTGCAATTTCAGATGCAAACTTTTAAAGGTTTCAAATTCACAGGACCAAGTTTACTGCAAGTTACCGTTAAGTGTCATTAAACATAGCTATCACAGTCCTTTAAAGCCTTTATGAAAAACAAGGCTGGATAGCACTCTGCATTCAGAACAAGAAGAGCACAGACATTCAGATGAGGCCGCAGTGCTGTTTGGTGGTATGTCTCTGAGGCTTTGGAAGCGGGCATCTGAGTACGTGATAGGAGTTGAATGCCATGGCGTTTGTGTGCCCAATGAATACTGCAGTAGCACCTTCAGATATTATGACGCCTCCAGAGGGTTTCAAGAAGAGGATTTCTTGAAAACTGATACACAAAAAAATAAGGGAGGCTGAAGGAAGAGGAAGCCTCTGCCTTGCCCAGCACATAAGGAATAAATTTTGGAGGGGGAGCCGGAAAGAAAGAAGGGAGCAAAAGGGAAGAGCCACAGACGGGACTTCAAAAGCAATTTTCTTCCAGATAGCCTATTTGCAGAACCAAGTATGACAAAGCAGCAAACTACAACTGTGATAGAAAACAAACCTCAAAAACGCTTCTTAAATGCTCATGAATACATGCAGAGGAATCACAGAGGAGTGTTTTAGAAGAAAAAAGCAGATGACAGGCTTTATAATCATCCTGCAACAATGAGAAGTCAAGAGCTATCAGGCAGCAGTATAAACATCACAGTGAATCTAGTGAATGATTATACAGCACGGAAGAAGAGGTTGAATTTAAAGCAATAAAACAAGCAATTATACACAAAGTATATTGCACGTATGAACTGGAAAGCTGTTCTCATCTTTCAGCAACAGGTATCTTTGATCCTAAATAAAGCCAAGTTTTTGAAAAGCACTGTTTTCCTTCCAAATTGTCATTACTGCTTTGAGTTACGCTAACATCCAATTAAATCCATACTTCTGTCAATCTCTATTCAAGCTAGCATCACTAAAGCACATAATCACACGGAAGTCAATTGCTTCAGTGACCTCCGCACTTCCCCGCAACCATGATGCTAGAGCCAGCCAAAGGAGCTCGAGATAAACAATTTGTGTGCCATCTTTCATGAATAACTGACTCATTGATACTTCAAGATGACTGCAACACATCCTAAATAGGTGTTACTATTATATATAAAACAGCAATCTCTTTTACTAGTTAATATAAGAACAAGTTTGTAGAAGTCATCCTTACAACTCAGTCATCATTTACTCACTTCTGTGCCCACAGACCATGTTTTGGCGTAATAATACAAAATTATACTCTGAAGTATTAAAAATAGACTGTCCACAGCACATGTGCTCAATCTGCACGGTACAGGTTCATGAATAATCTTTTGAACCAAAAAGCACTTGGTGGGCAAATGAGCTAAGTACATCTCTCCCTTAAGTGCTGAACATCTATTTATGAGACACAGCACCAGCCCTGAACTCAAGGACAAAGCCAGCCTATTTAAAGTTTTAAATATAACACTCTACTTAACTTCGATAGACTTCTATGGATTTTTCGTATTTGTCACAAGCAGAGAGATGCATAAGCAAACTTTCAAGCAATGACAATAGTGCCTTAGCTGCAAACAAGAAAAACTGCCAAGCAAAACATGGCATGCACGTCTTCCTGAAGTGCAGAACCACATCTCCAAGTAGCTACTACAGTCAGTGCATTGTTTTTGCATCTTCAAACACAACCTCCCACCCAGAAAACCCAGTTAATTACAAAAAAACAAAGACACTCAGGCCACCCTTAAAAAAAACCCTTCCCCAAACTACATTTTGACGTTTAGTTTTAGCAGCGATTGACAACTTAACTCTGTTCTTGTGCTGTCCCTTCTCATTCAGAGCAATTCAATAATCAGAATTAGAGAACAGATCATCTTTTGTACTGCACCCTTTCTTCCCTCCCCCCACTTTTAAGAGTGGCCTTAATGTTAAGTTTAAATAAAATAAAATAAAAAACAACACATTTACATTGATGTGAACTCACTTGCTTGCCAATTCACCCCCTGGCGGGAGGTTTGGGATGCTCTCAGTTGCTAACGTACGCATCACATGGACTAAGTCTGGTACTCCTTCACCCTGCTTCTTTATGATCTCTGGGAATCAGAAGTACTTTTTTTGTAAGTGCAGTCCAAATTTAACTTAAAAAGATTGAAACACTCAGTTTTATAAAAAGGCAGCTTAACTTCTGTTAATATAAGAAATCAATGACAGACCAGACTCAACATGGTAAACGTTAACTTTGGTTCAGTGAGAAAAAGAACCTGCGATGGTTTTGACACAAGATATCCTGCTGTTAACATGCATAATGGTTTTAGAAACACACAGCTACCTAATACACGTGGAAACAATTTCTTTAATGGCTTTCCTACTGTACCATTATTTTATCTTCCCAACAAAATGCAATGGGCATGAGGCAAATATTAACATCAGCTTTATCACTGCAATAGAAGGTAAAAGATTATCGCCATCATACAAAACACAGTATTTTCAAGAAACGAAAGTTCATACACATGAAAAATAACTCCTGTGGCTGTATGTGTATAAGCCAGTACTTGTACCTTACCGCATGACCACAACATGCAAACGTTAGGAACTATTATGTACAAATTAAAAGCCAGGGACATCAGAGTTAAGAGACAGCTCCATCCTTCACTCAACTCGGGGAATGTGTGACTACTGGGCAGTTATTTAAAGCTGATCCACTCCAACTTCTGGCTGAAGAGAGACTGTTCTGTAGCCACAGTCACATTTGTTAGGGAATTAGTTCTTTAATTTTATTCTTAGACCTGTTTTTGTTTTTTGTTTTTAAAGCAGTAAGCACACAATTTTATTTGAACTCTCAAGAGATTTCACTGTACCACTCCTGGAAAGATTCTCTTTAAGTAGGGATTTTATGAAATTTTAAAAAGTAACTTTTAAAAAACGCATCTCATCAGGTCTTCTGTAAACAAGAGCTCAGAAATGAGATGAATTAAGACTTGGCACTGTTGATCTTCAAGTGAATACTGCAGCCCACATACAATGAGCACGTGTGCATATATACACGTGTATATACACACACGAGTACACACACTATTCTTCATGTCAGAAAGTATTTATACAACTTGAAGAGTGGTTGGAACTCATCAGTACCAAACACTTTAGCATTCAGTTTTTACCCTAAACCATAATTCCAGATAACATACCAAGTTTCCATTTTATAATTTAATTAATGAGGTATGGCAAATTGAATCTTTTAAAATGAACAGTTTTACTTTTTAGTAAAAAAAAAAAAAAAAGTGAATTTTTGTGCATGCAATTGCTTTTCATGGCTGTGTGTGTTTACAAAACCAATCAGGTCTATTTGCAGTCGGGCTGTGTAAATTATTTGCAATGTACACTGGAAACACTGTCTAGTCCTCAACCAGCGTCAGACTTTGCAACACAAAGCTTTAACCTGGCCAATTCAAAACCTACATTTTAAATGTTTAACACCACACACCACAGGTACCTTAAAAACTTGCAGTTCCCTCAAAAATCTATGGCCAAAATTCATTTTACCATCTAACATTTAGTAAATAATCTAACACTCATAAATCTGAATAAGAAGCAAGATCTCAGATTTGGTTTGCCAAGTTCCTTTATTGTGCAATTTTGAACATCTAGTATATTCTACATTGTGCTAGAGCTAGAGTTCTGCTGTACAAAAATAAGGAATTTATATTTTACCTATACTACACAGTTTCACAACCTGTAACTGCAGTACATTTAACATACAGTCTCCACTAAATGAATACATTTATATTTTGAGAAAACTAAAGATACAGACTGAATGAACACTGATGACAACAAATGGAGTCGGTCTGCTAGCTGTGTTTAATTTATTGGAATACCTTCTTTCAGTACATCTTACAAGCCCCCCTCCCTCTTCAATTTACTTTTAAACCTTCTACACATTTTCATGGCATCATGTACTGGAAAAATGTACTTACAACCCTAAAATAAAGGATTTTAAACATATTTGCTTACTTCATATTCTGAAATAGAATTCCACACAAAGTTTAAGAAAAAGCCAAAGTTTCAATGTTGTGTAAATATGGGAGGGAACACGTAACAGCTAACTGAAATTTATTTATCTCTACATAGATATAAATATTGCAAAGACTATCTATTACTGTATGCTTATATGTAGTAAACTGAGAACAGAAAAAGAACCGCAGACAAGTGTCTTTTTAGAGTCAACACGTCAATAACTCACATATTAGTGCAAATAATAGCAATTCATTTCGGAATGACTAATTAGGATGTAAACTACCAGGAAGTTTACATGACATTTTAGGAGAAACACTGATTTATTGCAAGTAATGGCACAACGATGCTTCTCCACACTTGCTTCTTCTTCCATTACTATCTGTTGTAGCTATCTGGACCACAAACACATCGAGAATTGATAAAAGGAGAGTCCAAGGTGACACAGTGAGTAGAAAGCTCTCATTTTTTTAAAAAACTGAATCAACTCTCCTTGTTCAAAGAATGATTTGGGCTGGAATGGACCTCAAAGATCATCTAGTTACAACACCTTCTTGTTCAAGAGGCCCATCAGTAATAAGCCCTGCTCAGTCTTAAAACTTGCACTACTACCTCACAGTATAAAGATATGTTCTAGGCCAAGGGAATAAAAGCACAACCAGGAAAAATGCACATTAGTAAGCATCAAATCTTATTACCTGTTAGGACTACACTGAGTACTGAAGTGCAAAAGAACACATTATATGCATTTTTCACCAGGTTTCTGCTTTAATGAATTTGAACTTTGATATTACAAATTAGTAAGAGAATTCTAATAGTAGTCTTTATATTTTCTAGATCCTTCAGCTACAGGGTAGGCTTTTAAAGTCAAGATGCTTGAAGTGTGGCAGTGCTTATGTAAAGAGGAAGAGTATTTACTGTAGTGTTGAAAACCTCAGAGGCTGTAGCAGTCTTACCTTACCAGCCAATTCTACCTAATCCATTTCCACCAAGAAACAATATAATTGCACAAGAATTATCAAGTTAAACATAACAAAATTAATCGACACCTATACTTGAAGTTCTGCTTTATTTCAGCCTCTCAACTTCCCTCACATGTAAGAGCCAAAATGACAAGTTCTGCCTACAGCTGGTACAGATTACTGTGGGGTTGAGTAGTGTTTACTACATGTTCATTAATTTAAATATCTTTGTGCAACAATAGACAAAAGACAGAGGACAACTCTAAAAAGAAGTAAAGACCCTTGAGGGGAAGTACAATGCATTTCCTCAAGTAGTTCAGATAACACGTCATTAAATTACTATTAAAGTGCTTTATAACTACATACAGAATCCTTCTGCCTCTATTCAAGTATGACACTTCACTCATTCCTGAAATGTTATATTTGTATAAATGGAAAGAATTGGCAATCAATTTCATTGTATGTACCATAACCACATGCAGTTCCAGTGTTAGGTTCTTCATTTACTGAGGAGTCTGTACAAAAGTGTTAACTTCCCCCACTGTTAATATTCTTAAGGGTACAATGGAGTCAGCTGAAACGCAGCCTAAACTTGAAGCTATCTTCATATTCCATGTCATGGGTTTGTCTGAAGTAAGACAAAATAGCTAAGGTATGAAGGTAATAAGGTAAGGTAATTAGGAGAGTTAACATGCTATAAATGAATGGGTGAATTTACAGCATACTTGCTCTTCACCAGTTCTTTGAGTGGGCCTATATAGTGAGCTCTTCAAATGTCTGCTGTTCACTGCTCTGAAATGGAGAAAGCCATCTGACACTCAACTCATGCAGTGCTACCGTACGTGTGGATACTCCTGCTACGCTGTCAAAAAGATTCACACTATAGCTTACTGTGCATCAACTTTTCCTGTTAGGGAGAAGTTATATAAAACACAGAAATGCTCTGTCTGGACATTTATTCGGGGGCAGAACAGCTGTAGTTTGCCAAGACTCAGGAACAAGGCCTTCGAAAAAGGCAGTACTTCCTGAAGGAGCACCTACAAGGTAGCAAGTGCTTTAAACTGCACGTTAATTTGTCCGAACCCAGAATTCCCACATGAACAAGCCCTCTGTGAAACTTCGGAAGTTACACTTTGCATTACCTTCACACAAATTAAGGAGGAAAAAAGTGCACAATATATTCCTGTGGCATACTAATCACTGATACCATGTTGCTAAGTACTCTGTGTATCGTGCCGCATATGCTATTAAGGATTCTTGCAGTATATGTACATAACTAGACTGGTAACATACAGGTCTAGAGGAGTCCACTTCAAAAATAGACTTAACCTATGCAAACAATGCATACGGTTGTGTCTTACGTTTCAGAAACAAAATCCAAGCTGTGATCATCTTTGAATATCAAAAGGCACTGTAAATCCAGTTTTAATGAGAAATCTCTTAAATGAAACCGATTTTAAATGCCATTTTTAGTTAGGTGAGCCAAAACACCTAAGACTTGCAGTTTCAGCTGAAAGTTTAAGAACTCCAGAAATACATCTTCAATAATAATTTCAAAATTTTGTTTAAAGATGTGCTCCCAGATTGTGCTCATCAGGAATGCTTAAAGATTAGCTTTAACAAATTTCTGACATACTTTCAAGTAAGTATACATGTTACCAGGTGCCTTTAAGATGACAGTGATTAAGCTGTAACCCTACCACAATTGTGTAATAAAATATTTTTCTGGCTAATTTGCAGACAGAGCTACACAGAAAAGTGGCACTCAAATTACCACCTTCGTAGACACTTTACAAGATATTCTGACTATTTCGTTTAACTCCATGTAAAAGGAAGAGGGATTTACTGGTCTGAAGTTAGTGCTGTCAATGGACTCATGAAGAACACCGAGCACAAATGAATCCTCTCTGACACCCTGAACAATTTTCATGGCTACAGTCTGCTGCACTTTCATAGCAGAATTTTGTCAGGACATACAGCAGGACTGTAAGAGTGCCTTTTTCAGAGATGTACACTAGATGGCCAATGGCACTTGAAAGTCTATTAAAAAGCCTGTATACAATTAGTTGTTGGAAAGGGAAGGGGGTCAGGGGGTCTGTTTAGAAACAAAGTTACTTATTTTTTTTTAAATGATCCACCTTCTACTCTGCTTTCCAGGTACTTGTCCAACTCTGCCTCTCTTTTCACCGCCTCTGGTGATACCTTTGGTGCATTCGGAAAACAGATCAATATCACACTCATGTTGTCTCGACTTCCCTGGTGGAAAAGAAAAAACGATTTGAGAATGCATACGTACCAGACTAAATCCACATCAAAGCATTTTACAAACAAGAATTCACCAATCACGGTACTAGAATACAATTTTTGTTCCCACAGATTATCATCACCATTAACCTTATTTTTTTTTTCCTCCCAGAATTCCAGAAATCTACTTTTTGTAGTTTGTTCAGTAAAAACTACCTTTTAAGTCATTATATTCTTTTCCACTTCTGGGTCTGAAGACTATCTGGAGCCAATTAGACAGCCTGTTGTCTTTTTAAAAATGACATTACTAGTAAGTGATGTGCAATTATAAAGCTGCGTTCCCTCTTGTTTTAAGGGAACACTGATCATTCTGAGAAAACAGTTGAAATATTAAATCAGTAAACAAAACCTGTACTGCTTAAAAACAGTACATAAGAAGTTGTTGAATTCAGACAGTGCTTCCACCTAAAAACACTGCTATTGATTTTTTTTTTTTCCCCCCTTTTTAGAAAAGACAAATTACAGGTTAGAGTATCTGTTAAAAGACCAGCTGGAAGGGGCTCTGGCCTTTACAAAAGCATTCTTTGAAATGGAAACATTTAAAAATTAAACGCAACTCTAATACTCAAATATATTAGAATACAGACACCTTCTGCTCAGGAAAAGTAACCGTTTAGTTTGCTTTCAGTATCCCTGAGCTCTTGCCTATAAACACGCATCTATACGCTTAGCGGTTAATGCAAACTAAATGCAAATAAGATCAAGAACAAGCAGAAATGTTTTAAGAAGTATATATGGGTGTATGAAGAGGTGCTGACAACTGGCTACTGCAAAGTTTACGGCATCCACAAGCCAGTGTTCATTCCCTTGTTTTCAAGGCTACCAGAAAAATTGTAAACAAAACTATATGCATTATTAATCTTCCAAAGTGTTGGAAAGTGATTCCTTTTTTCCAAATGGGAAACAATGACCTTTGTTGCCATGTGGCAAGAGCTGAGATGCTCTCTTGCTTCTTTAGTATCAAAAATGTTGGGCATTTTACATTATGACTTACAGCGTGCCTTTGGAAAATTAAGCAATAAGCCATGAAACTAAGTATTTCAAATCTCTTAACTGCACCATCCTACAGCTTGTTAACACAAGGTGGAAGTCATTGTACACAAAATTGCATAGATTTGTTAAACAAAACAGTCCTATCTTTTCCTGCGTTAGCTTCACAGCTGTATGACACAACACTGAATGAGAAGTACAGTAATTAAACCAGAACAAAAGCTGACTTTGGAAGTCAGAACTTCATATAATTGAGAGAAAACTTTGAATTGTAAAATAAGAAGTCAGGGTTCAATCATTCTGCATTCACCTTGATGTAATTACGGCAGTAAAGTTACCATATGCCCATGAGAGGAAGGGAAAAGCAGGAAGAGAAAGAATATCTTCTAGTCTGATGAAAGAGTTAAGGTTTTGTAAGGTATGTTGTGAAATAGAAAAGGACAGCTATTGTCCTTGACTTGCCCATACGCTCCCATTAGCTTCTCATTTCCCAGGTATCACAACATATCTGTACATGATTTTCAACTCTTCATCAAAGATGCCCCTACTGTTACTGTTGCATGCTCGTTTCCCCTCTATCACCATTTTTATAGGGATCATAGTAATTACTTTCAAGGTCATGTTAACATAGAACATACTTATCAACTGAAATCAAAACTTATTATTCTTAATTCATTCATAAACATCTAATAGTGAAAACACAAACTTTTCCTCCCAAGTCTTGCTACCTTGTACAAGCAGGTGTCAACTATCTCATTGCAAACTTTCTCAAGGTCATCAGTGACTTCAAGTCTGGATCTTACAAAGTCACACAGCTCTTCATTTCCCATAACATCCCAGATACCATCGCAAGCCAGTATGATGAATTGATCATCTTCTTCTGATCTCTCAATTTCATAAACTTCAGGCTCGGGTGAGACTAGCTGTTCTGTAGGACCTTTCCCATGGACACATTTGTAATCAAAGTCTCCAAGTGCCCTTGAAACAGCGAGGGAACCATTCACACGCTGAATCATTACAGAGCCACCTGCATTCTGTATACGCTCTTTCTCCAGTGGATTACTCGGTTTGTGATCCTGCGTGAAGAAGTGAACCTTCCTGTTTCTACAAAGTAAACCTCTCGAGTCTCCACAGTTGATGAAGTATGTGTGTTGGGGAGAAATCATGACACCCACAGCTGTTGACCCACTTCTGTCTGCACCATGTTTCTTCTCGGAGATGACTCTCATGTGTTCATCAATTTGCAGAAAACCTGTTCTGATGCCGCTCTTTACACTTTCCACAGATGGGGGCCCATCTGGCCCTTTAAAATCCTGGTTGCTTGTGATGTGATCTAATAAATGCTCACAGCAGTACTTGGCAACCTGGGATCCAGCGTGCCCGTCATATACAGCAAAAAATGACCATCCATCAAGTCCGTTTGGCAAACCAATCACAGCTGTATGTGCATCCTCCATTTCAACTCGCCAGCCTTGCATACTACTCAGACCGTAACGAAGCCCATTCCCTTGCCCTTGGGCATTATGCTTCTCCATCTTTGGCTTGTCTAAAAATGCTCCCATGATGACTTGCCTTCAGTTCTGAAAAGAAAGAAAAAAGGATTAAGGTATTATTGAACATAAGTAGTAAATAAATTAATGGAAACTATTAAATAATAGAAAGTGCAAGTAATGCTAAGATGGCAAAAACACAAAGCCTAATTTTCTCTGAAGTCAAATTTGCATTGCTTTCATCTCATTTAAACAAGGACATTGCTACTAGCTGAACTGTACTTTTTTTTTTTTTTTTTTTTTTAAGTATTTTCAGCTGTCGTACTTGAAGAACTTTATTCCACTACCATGCATTGTTTTGGTAAAAGTCTCTAGTATCAGTATATATAAAATGAGTTTGATATAAAATGAGATTGGCACACATCTGAATAGTAATGTTCCCCGCAATTACTGGCCAAGGAAAGAGTTCAATGTTTCTAGGCCAGTGACATTCCCTAGACCCCTACTGCCCAGCCATGAAGTACTGCTCACCTTCTGTTTTTGTGATGGTGGTAGGTTAACAAAAGGAAAATGATTAGGTTTTCCTTTGGGAGGAGGGGGGGAGATTTGTTTGTTTGTTTTTTAAGCAGGTAAAGTGATCTGGAGAGTCGAGATGAATGCCAGAGCCTGCATAAAAAAAGTGACAAGACTGGATAACTAGGAGCAAGACACAGAAGGAACAGAGCAGCTGTCCCTTTAGGCAGCAGCAAGCCATTAGCATGGCTCAGCCATCTTGTGAAAGCTCATCCTTAGATTTTCAGTTAAATTACACAGCAAGCTTCTCAGATGTCTGTGCTGCAGATTTACTTAAAACCTTAATGTATTCATGCTTCAGTGAAAGACAACTACCCCTGACAAGTTTAAAGAAGCCTGAAATAAAAATCACACGTTGTAAATTCATGCTGCTTTTTCTTTTTTTTTCAAGCCAGCCCAATATATTGCACGCCCAATCCTCCTCCACCTCAAATCACTGGGATGTGATGCAGCAAATATTCATGCTTAAGAAATGAAGAATTACATTTGCAAACTGACTGGTTTATCCTCATGGCTCTCACACCCTACCCATCCAACCCACCCTTCTAATCCACATCAGTTTATTTGAGCATTCATTATTAAAAAAAAAAAAAAGAATCACACAAAATAGGTCGCACATTTTACATACTTGCAAATTCAGCAGGCACCAAAGAATGTGCAAATCACTGTTATACAATACTACGTAAGGGAATAACACAAGCTTTTCTATTGGAAGACGGCAGACAAAAAACAACCGAGATGAATCTCAAAATAAGATTTTACCCGAGGCCCTAGCTAAGCTGCTGTACTAGGAAAGAAGTTAGTTTACCAGGGATTTTAGGAGGTTTTACCATCTATGTGGAATATGTTAGATCAGCTCGCTAAGTGATAACATCACTTTTTGCTCGCATGTTACTCCAGCACATCCCCAGCTAGAAATGAAACCGTGTACGCAACAAAGCCTTCCAGCATGTCTCCTCCAACCCACTATCACCCTTTCTGAAACATCTGTACGTGTTAAAATAAACAGGCAAGAAGTGTTTATATTTGATCTCACCACGACAGGGATCCAAATGCGAGGCACACGCGCTGGTTATACGCTTTTGCTCACATGCTTTGCTAACAAAAACAAAAGCCACGCATATTTCAGCTGCATGGAGAAAGATGTCAGCAGCAGTACACCTCTGCTTCCTCTCACGCCAGCCCCTGCTCTTCGGTTCTGGCTCTTCTCAAGGGAGCACGAAATAACCATGCCCAAGCAAACTCGAACTAGGCAGCAAAATATGGTGCACGGCGCTCTCGTATCCTAAGCACATGCATGAGGTTCACGTTACTGCAGTTGCTAGGAAAAAATACAACTTAGATGTTTTTATCTTGACATACAGCTCTAATGAAGTCAGAGTGATCAAAATAATTACAGAATGCTGCCATAGATCAAACGGGGAATTATTTCACGGAACAGGCTTCTTATTCACCCCTCGTCAGCAGGAGAGTTTAAACTAATGTATAGCACTTTCTTATTGCTGAAGAGATCACAAAACAGAATTCAATTGTCTCACCTGAATTTAAAGCTCAAAAAGCAGAAAGTGCCCTGGCAAATGCCACATTTTGCAAAGGATTTTTTTTTTTTATTACTGTGTTTAAAAAACAACCAACCAAAAGCACTAAGACGATGACATAGTAAAACCAACCACAAATTTGAGGCAGAAAAAGCAGTTTTCCTTCAAATCTCTCACATCACTAGGTACCCAATACTCAGAGTTGTGCTCTGGAAGCTGTTCATCCCCCTCAGTAGTTCGTCACCTAAGCCACGATTAAAAAAACCTCAATGAATCTGCTCTCCATTTAAAATCAAGCTGCCTTATCCCTTCCCAGGAGGCAAAACGAAAGCTGTTGCTATTCTTCTAAATTAAGCCTCGGAGGTGAGATGTTGACACATGATTCTTCGAGGGTGTGAGCTACCCACCAGAGATGTGAATACAACCAGAGAGCAGGATAACCACAATGTGGTCACACATACCTTTTACTTAGGAAATTATTCAGAGCCCATGGCATGAAGCATTCACCTTCTGGAAACTGCAGCAACAGACCGCAGTTACCTTCCTCGCAATGCTCTAGCTAGTCGTACTTCCACCGTAACACCACTCTACACCTGGAGGCATGCAAGGCCAGGTTCTCAAAATCCTTGCTGTATCTAAAGGGAAAGCATAGTTTACTCGCAGGTAGGATGAACGTGCCAAGCCTTCGACTCTTCCACAATTTCAGTTCATGTTCAGAAAAGTGGGTTTAGTAGTGACCAGTTTGTGAATTCCTAGGAAACGCAGGCTACCTGCTACTTCCCCCTTATGCAGTCTTAAAGTTACCTTTTTTTTCTTTAAGTTTTAAAAGAGCAGAAAAAACACACAGACTGACATAAGAAAGCTATGAGGCCTCCCTACTAAAAAAAAAAAAAAAAATATCTTAAACCTGCTCTTGAGTCCCTATCTAGAGACATCTTTCACACATCACTGCCTACCTAACTCACCAGCACTTCATCCGTTCTTTCACGAGGAGCTGTGAGCACTATGCTGCTTAAGCCAGGATGACACCTTTAGTTAAGCATATATAACCACGTATGCAAATCAGGCTGACCTACAGCAGTGCAAGCAACCAAGTTACAGCAGGACTTCGTTAAGTAACACCATTAAAGACAGAGAAGTCAGGCCCAGAAGAGTCTGCATGCACCCAGACTCCTAGCACGGCTTGGCTCACCCCTCTTCTTCAGTTCTTTAGTCACCTGCAGCCATCTGGTCATCTTTGGCACTGGGATACCCAACCTGGATGCCTCCACTTTCAGGATGCTTGAGCAATGTATGAACGACCAACAGAAACAGACAGCATTCCTATCCCTACTAAAGCCAAAGTCAGAGAAAATGCCCTTGAATCTGGAAGCTTACCGGTGCATTTATTGGCGAATGTAAACCTCCCGTTGTTTTTTCCTTAGAGGAGGACGAATCTGTACAGTACGACAGCAGCAGTGCCCTGTAGGAACATCAGAGGTGCAAGATTTTTTTCAGAAGGGTAACCAGAAGACCATCAGGCACTGCAACTGTCACAGCGACCGGTCAAACAAACCACAGTTTTAACGGAGGCTGCCTCTTGGTTCACCATCTCAGTGCCTATGCCTTCCATTAGTTACTCCTGAAAGAAAGAGCTTTCTGCAGTCAAAGTTCCTGGGTTTTGGCTCCCAAGAATAAAAAAATCAGAAGCCTCTCTAATTATTTTTTTATTTAATTAAATATTTTTTTTTAATTAAAAGAAGGGAGACTGAACATTCTGCATAAATATGCATACCCAGGGGTGCATCTACGCATCTACGAGTGCATCTGAAGCATGACTTCAGAAACGCTGACTCCGTAGAGGTCAAGCTGAAGGAGAACCTCTACAGCAAGTGCATGAAAAACTCAAGTCGCAGTTTGCAGACAGAAAAGCGAGAGTACTGTACAGGCCTAGAAAAATCAACACAAGTAACAAGATCTGGGATAAAACACAAGGGTGCCAAAATTCAAAGGACTGCAGCATTAGAAACAAAACTGAAATAATGAATGGAGCATGCCAAAGAGTCAGTAGCTAAAACCCTTGAAAGTAGATGCAATTGGAGAACTGAGTGGCAAAGAAAAGGAGGGTAATTAGTATACCAGACCATGGACAACCACGGACAACCGCAGATACACCAGTGGAATGCATGAAATCCCTTTGCCCCTTTATTTGTCCCTCAAATTATACTATCCAGTCAGTGCAACTGTATTAACTCCTGGTACACAAGAAAATAAATTTCTACGTATGCTTTTTCATTTGCTTGAAGGCTCATATGAACACGTCTTAAACTGTCCACAAAGGATAATCAACGTAAATCCATATACCCCTGCAAAAACCTTATGTATTTTTCCAAGATCTCAGACTATGAACCGAGCATTTTGTCCAAGAAAAGCCACCACCCCCCATCTGAAGCTCGTACTTTAACAATATATAATTTAATAATCCTTTTAAAACAATGCTCGAATTGTACTCCTTCCACTAGGATAAGCTGCTTATACGAGGCACACTGCAGCCGTAGCTATTTGTCCAACCTAAGCTCAGAAGTGTCCCCATACTACAGTTTCCTGGAACAATTCTCCGAGTGACATTATGCCCTGTATGCTGTAATGAGCACGCATAAAGCAAGATTACAAGCTTTACTTGAACTACAGGACACAGAAGAAGTCAGCAGCAGTATGTATAATTTGGTGAATAGAAAAGGGGCATCCAAAGCCTTCGGCTCCAACCTGATCCGTGGCACTTTCCCCCTCCCGCCTTGGACGCAGTAACCAGTCAGGATATAATTGTGCAGGCACGGAAACATTTCTCAAGTTAGCTCCCGCTGAATGAAAATCTGCGTCCATACTGGAAGCCCCAAATCAATTAACATTAACAAATAACATGTCAGAGATCATCCCAGGGATCAGAAGAATGACTAAAATAAAACAGAACACGCGGTCGAGGAGACATAATTACACCACAGTCATGGGCTGAATGAAGTCATGAAAAAGCTTCTTGCCAATGAAACTATTTCAAAACTATCGGAGGCTATATGATTGAGTCCTGGCATTCGTGGCTCAACATCAATGAAGTACTGAAAATCAGAGCTGACGTTTCTGAATGTGTACTTTCAAATGTAGGAATAGATGGCCAATAAAGAGACACATGAATTGGCCCCAAAAAAGAAGTAGGACAAGAAATAAAATGCAGAAATTGGGCTATTTTAATAAACCATTTCACTGAGCTTTTATCTATTTAAAGATAGCTCCGCTTTTGGTTAAAATCCCCTGTTCTTGCTAGGGGCTGACAGCCTTTCTGAATGCCTCCTCATATTAAACAGCAAAATATTTTCTCCCACTTGTTTTCCTACATCGATGTATTTGTTGTTTGCACTGGGGTGATGACAGGACTTCGCAGAGGATTGGTAAAGCCTCCAAAAGTTTTCTGGAACACAGAAGGCAACCATTCCCAAGCTAGCACCCCGCCTCCAGCAACACGTTTCACCTTTTTCTGCTGTTATCTACCTTTTCTCCAGACAACCAAACCTGTTCCAAGGTTAAACAAGGAGCTGTTATTCTCATCATGCATGTATGCTGGCTGAGGTCCAGGCTTTCTCGAAAGATGTTTGTAATCTGATTTTCCAAAAAAGAAAGTCCTGAACATGGAAAAAGATAACTCATCTAACAAATTGTTCCTGCAGAGATTTAGAAAGAGGGTGATGTAGCTTCAATATTTCTTTATGGAGTTCTTTTGCTCTGTGGTCAGTTACTGAAGAAAATAACTTATTCCCAGAATCACTAGGACCACGGTTGGGAATAGAAGAATCACTAAATTGATTTTGAGAGGAGATACAACTTGCATCCACAAGTACCAGTTGCTCATCAAGATCCTAACAAGACCGGTACCCTCAGAAAAAAAAAAGGTAATATTTCTTGGCCCTGAGAAATTTCTTGATTATTTCTGAATATTTGTACTTCAAAGTAGAGGTGGGAGAGTATAAGAAAAAAGCACTAGGCACTAGTATCAAAGTACAAGCAGCCCAATCACTAGGAAAAAAATCTCTGAAAATCAATGAGCTAGCTGCGCACAGTCATACACTGCTGTGTGAGCAGTAGGAACAGAATGAAAACCCCAAGGTCCTTGCTTGAAAAAATTAATAATCAAAAAACATACCCCCGCTGGTGTTTAGCTGCAGCCCCTTTCTGGTTATACAACATTTTCCAAAGATTTCTTATTTAAAATGTGTTGGAAGGTAAACAAAAGACACCCATTTTAGACACCAAGATTAAACAAACGCTTTGTTAAGAGTACACAAACTCCTGCAGACTCCAGCCAAAATTCAAAGCCCCATTGAGGAAAGCACTGTAGAAAGGAACTGTGAGATCCAAGGAAGCTACAGTCTTTGCAGACAGAAGTTGGGAGAAAGAAAGGCCTTGCTCCATTTTATGTTTCAATAAACGAGACGCAGTAAGATTCAAAATTTCTCAAAGATCAAGGCAAGCAAGTAAAAATAAGGGTTCCCATCAAGCCACCCACGTTTATCAGAACGAGCATATAGTGATGTGCAGTTACTCCAACAGAACCAGGCACAGCAATACAGTTTCACCAGAATAAAAAGACTTGTACAGGAAAAGGGGGAGAAAAAGACAGCATGCAGAAAATTGGAATTATGCTGTCATAAAAGCTGAACTGCAATTTTTCCCCTATTTGCAATACCAACAAAGTATTGCCACTAGCACCGTAATATTACTCCATTCCCAGACACAGTGGCCCTAATATCCAATTCTGGAGTACAAATAAGCCTCAAAAAGTCCAAGAACTGAACAGACCTGATCAAATGCTTCAAGCAACAGCTAAATAAAACTGTTCTTTAAACTTCATTCTTCTGACCTCTCATTCACAGCTTGAAGTCTCAGCATCTTTGTTCCCTGCTAGTATTACCAACCAAACACTATTTGCCATTTACAGAAAGATATTCTGAAGATTCATCGAGGAATGTTTTCTTTAGTGGAAGAACTGCACTATTTCACTGCTATTTCTGAGTCAGAAAGAAAAACAAAACAAAACGGCATTTGCTTTTTATCAACTTCAGCTAACCCCACTCAGAAGAATCAGGCAGAATTTGCGTCCAGCCCTCGCCACCGCTACCCAAAAGAGGAAAATGAAATTCTTGGTAACAGACCTCGAGCCCAGAATGGCTTATTAGGACCAGGACTGCTCAGGTTCTTCAAAGGCCACTGCAGTAAAGTCAAGCGACTGCAGATTCCCCCTCCCAGCACCCCACAGCGTTTTAGCTAAAGTGTTAAAATAAACGAGGAAAAATATACTGCATGGAAAGAGGTCCCGATGGGATTATTCACTGAGACTACAAAAACAAAGAGAGGCTTGAATAACAGCAATTAAAAAAAAAACAACCGAACATCAAGTGCATTAATTGAACCATTCCTGAAACACAGGAGAAAAAAAAAAGAAACACTACAAAACTACACACACACGCTTGTGATGAAACAGTTTCCTACTCAGGAAACTGCCACTTTTTTTTTTTTAAATAGTTAACGTAATTGAGAATCGTCACTTGTGGTAATACAGATGTAGCTGTGGACAAGTCCTTACAGCACCGCACCACCTTTCTGCAATGAATGCTCTTGCAGTGTTTAACTGATACCCTCACCACAAAGGCTGTTGTGCTATTACTGTTCTATACAACCCAAAGAAAATCAAACATGTGGAATCATCACCCCATCTCCTTCCAAATTTTCGGTCTTTATGTCTCAAGCTGTACGCAGCCAGTACACGCCCGATGATTAGAAGATATTTCCATGAGGGTCACAAAATCTCCCGCTTAGCCAAGCATTATTATGAAATTATTTAATGTAAGATACATAAGCAATTTTCCAGACTCTTCATTTTACGAGAAAATATTTGCGGTTCTCATCACAGCAACGTTACCACGATTCTGGTGAGGATATAGGAAAAGCAGCACGCGGGACTTCAAACCTGCTGACTACACATGAGAATCAAATGGGAATAAAATAGGAAATGTTCTGAAGTGCACAGCTGTAACCTGGCTTTGCTTGCAAGGAAATTACATCAAAACTATGCCAGAAGCACATTAAGACCTGGAAGTCAAATCCTCAAAGCTTAGGAAAAGCTGGAGTTTGTTCATTTGTACACGCCAAGAGCTTTTGTTTACAAAGTCATGTTGCCCTCACATCCCCAGCATTCCTATCTTGTTAAAAAAAAAAAAAGGATAGAGAATGACTGCTGGAGTAAAAGTAGATTATTTTTTTCCCCATCAAGACAATTTAAAAATAGACAAAAAGAATCCAAGAGGAAAAATAAACCTGCTGTAGTCCTTGCAGAAGGCTTTCTCTGAGGGTCCAACCAACTACCAGGCTCACCTCTGGTACCACCAGCGCAGCCAGAGCTGATGGGGTTGCCTTTGATGGACAAGACAGTGAGGTGATGCTCTTCTGAGTCCAAACCTGAGCTTGTTGCAACTCTAAATATCTTGGTCACCAAACTAGGATGTTGTGGAATTCACCTGTTTTTCAAGGTTTAAGCAGCGTGAAAACCAGCAGTTCCTGAGCTTAAGGGGTCTCACTTTGCAGCCCCAGAACCGTTCCCTACAGACAGGGGGAATACAAGATCTGTACGAAGGGTCTGTCCAAATACTTAATGTATTTGATTAGGGGAACCAGAAAATTATTTACTGATAGAAACTGATTCTTTCTTCATGAAACGTTCCTTCAGCCTAATACTTAACCGCTTACCTGCCCACATTTCTCTGCATTCTGCACCCCTTCCTAAAGATTGGGTTTATGTAACTTAGACAACTGTTGAATTCCTTATAATCATCTCCAAACACGAACAGCTTAGGCACAGATTACACGGTTCTCATGGCTACTGCATTTTAGGGTATTTCCTTAATCTAAAACCAGCAGAGGGTTGTGCACAAATAGCCACGATACGCGGCCAAGAAGGATACGGATTGGCATCTAAACTCCAGACCCAAAGTACAGACAGCAGTTAAAATGAATTGCACGCATAGCTACAGAAAATCCTTCAAGTTACAGTTGAGACCCAAACATGAAAGCACATTTCATCCTCTGGGTCACAATCCAGCAAGGCATGTAAGTATGAGGGTTACATCATGCCTCTGCGTAGTCCCACATAATTCAGCTGCACATCGCCTATGCGCGTAAGGACATTTAAGTGCTTTGCTTTATTTAAACTGTAGCTACCAGAGCACAAGGCACATTACACTTGAGTTTCTTGGCTTCACAAATTATTTTCTTGGAAGATTTAAGATATTTTAATCAATTAAAATATTCTTACCTGAACTGAGAACTAAGTTGTTAGCAACAAAGAGATTAATGTACTTCTCTAGGTGTAAACTTGTAGCATTTCTCTAAATTTCAACACTGCAATCTGATTACTCAGCTTTGTTTTTCCTTTGCATCCCTCTGAGATGCTCTTCTGCTAGTATACTGCTCCAAAGTTTACACTCCAAACAGTGGAAGCGTACTTTGTTGGTATTATTTATAGATGAAGGAAGTGTTTATTCTGTTGGTTTGGTCACATACGAACACCTTTTTAGACGAGCTGTTAAAAAATCCGAGCAACTGTTTGATATATTTATAAACACGCTGTTTCTGGAGACTCCAGCAGCAAGCTGAAATATCCATTAGTTAATTTTACTGGTATGTGAAAACAACAACAAAAAAAATTAAATGAGCACCCAGTAAAACAAAGGCCTGTTCAGTTTAAACACACAAAGAGAAATGCAAAAAGAAGAAACTTGACAGACATCTTTAACCTAGTAGGTGGTTTAACACGGAGCACAGTTTGGTAGGTAGAAATTCAGAAAAGCAGCCCTTAGAGCATTGCCTTAACACCTACAGCACTCAGCTGGATCCTACCTCGATCCAGGAACAAGAATCAGTCTGTTCCCTCAGTATGGCATCTCGCTTTTTTTTCTTCTGCCCTGATTACAATTTCCTTGGACTAGATGTTCTTGCAAGCCTTAAGATTTAAATGACTTACTCTAGAAACATAATAAATCTAAAATTGTTCCTTCGCAGACAGATAGGAAAAAGAGCAATGTAAAAAAAAACAAAAACCACAAAGAGATAACGCTATCACCACTCTGATCCATGCTACATCATGGTTCAAATAGACGAAGCCTTCTGAAACAACTGTTTTATACACTGGCTCTTAAACTATATTTTATGTATGTTCCCTGGATCTTAAGAACACTGTTTTTATCCAGACATTACCTGTTTTTGATGTAAACTTTAGTTTGCAATTTGTCATTCTTTCAACGAAGAGCATCACAGTTAACTCCATTTAAGTTTTAGAGAAGTTTATTTCTTATCCTGATAGCTTTAACTGAAATTTGGATCATTAGACTAAAGCTAAAGGTATCAGTTAAGATTTCAACAGCAAAGTACTATCCAGAAACAGCTGAAGTTTCAAAAAGAATAAACGTGACTATAGGTTACATCATTTAAAAAGAGCTACAGATTGTACAGATACACCAATGTTTCAAAGAAAAAGTAAAAGTGAGCTATGGTTTAAGAGAAGAGAGGAGAACAATTACAACCACGTGCTACAGTATGAAGAAATGTTGCGTGGCTCAGGTGTAGCTCTGCTAAAGCCACTACTGTCTTGACTTCAAACATCATTAAAGTCTTTAAAATGAGTTGAGGTCTGCAGAGGCAAACTGAATAGTTATTTTACAGCACTTCCCATTCTAAAACTTGCTTATCTGTAAATAACTTGCAATTATGTAAAAATATTTTGACATTAGCATAGGCTTCAACATGTGAAAATGAAGCCAATATTAATGTCAATATTTTAGTAAGAAATATACCGTTGATAAATGACTTATATGTAGGTCATCCCGTGACAGCAGCTGCTTTATATTCCCAGTTCCACTAAAAAGGGAAAAGTGCAATAAGATCTTATTGACAGCTGCATTCAAAAACATACCAGTTACATAAGTTTGCAAATTATACTGTGCCAAAGTTAAATATCTGAGCTTTTTAACGATAGTTCTTAAAATGCTCTCTCAGCAAGAATGACTCAACTGCACCGTGTAAGCTGCTCTCCAGATAAGAAGCAACCAGCTCGATTTTATAGAAAAGACTTTTTTGTGTTCTGCTTTAATTCAAATTGCACCGAGTGAGTTCTGCTTGTTTGGACCTGCAAGCTTCACCAGTCCCTTGGCATTTCCAGCCCTGCTCCTCAGCTCCAACAAAGTATCTCGAGCTCACCTAGACGCAGCGAAGCACTTGGAAAACAGGTATAGTTTTCTGCTGTACCTCAAGGGGAAATATTTACCAGACAACCACCAACCGAAGGACTAAACCTTTTATAACCAGAGCTAGGCCTTGACTAACACGCTAGAAAAACGTGGCTCTACCAGAAAAGAGTAAGAGTAGAGACCAGCTCTTTCCAGTACGAGCTACGTTTATCAGGAGGTTTTATCAGATGAATACGGCTGAGGAAAACATTAATAACTGGCACAAGGCATCAGCAAGGCTTTTACTTTTACAGCAGTCCCCTACACAAGATGTAGGCCCAGAAATACGGGCCTGGAGGGGAAAGCTTTAGGAGCAGCTCTCCCTACCCCTGTGAGAAATGCTGCTGTACCTACCAAAATTGTTCTTCAAAACCTTTGCTTTGCTCAGACTGGGAAAATGTAAAACTTCCCTGACCCATGTTTTCCCCACCCCTTCCCTCTGTCTCTGATCTTATTCATAGAAAACCCATGAATAGTATTAAAAGCAAAGCTGTCAGAGAAGAAATGTGGGTAGAACTTGCTCAATTCCTGTTAATTTGGCAATTCGCACAGGGTCCTGAGTAACAGCGGTTGTCTTTAATTTCACTAGTGCCTCACTAATCCTTCACCAGCCACCTAAGCAGCGAAGCAGTGCGTGTACAGGCTCAGCAAAGCGTTAACAGAGTTAGAACCAGGACTTCACGAAGTGACTCTACTTATTTTGACGTTATCCATCGCAATCCACGGAAAACGTGTCACCTACCACTGAGGAAGAGAGCCTTACACCTACAGCTCTCAGGATCTCTTTTAAGTCTGCCTTCTGCCTGAAAGAATTAAAAATCAAAACTTCCTTCGTATGCCGCGCACAGCCCTAAGGTTACCACGCAGGTCATCTGAACCACCAACGTTTTCCCCCTTGACAAAAGGTACAGCTCAGGGACAAAGTAGTTCCTCACAAGCGCTGGTTAGTTTGGCAACAACAGAATTTTGCCACACGCACGGCGCATCCCTGAAACGTCTTAATTGTATGAAAACAAATATCTATCGAACGGATGTCTGTGAAACCTATCCTGAAACGACTGACCCGCAGCCAGCCCCAGAGCTGTGTGGCTACCACAACCCAAGGTAACGTAATAAAAGGGTTAGACGGGAACTACGACATGTAGCACGCGAGCCCAATTATCTCGTACATCGCCGGGCAACTTTTCCATCGAGGACACCGTCCTGTTACCTCCGCTTTTACCGCCGTGGCCGTGACAGATTACAGCTCACCGGCAACCTTTGCTCACGCCACCGTCCCCAGAGCCTCGCTCCAACTTTAACCGCCCCGAAAGGCGTCGGCGAAGGCGAGCTGCGGGGCAATGCCAGCGCTCGGGGCGCGCTGGGTGCCCCGAACCTCACGGGGTGGGTGCTTTATAAATAGATGCGTGGTGCTGGTGGGGTGGTGTGGGTGTTTTTTCCTCGCGCTCCCAGCGGCGTGCCCCACGGCTCGGGCGGCGATGGGCGAGGAGGCTGTTTATAACCTTCGGTAAATGAACTCTGGAGCAGGGAGGGGACGGAGGGGAGCCGCTGCTACTACCTCAGCTCGCCTTCCTCCTCCTCCTCCTCCTCCTCCTCATGTCCCCCCCCCGGGGACCCCCACAGCCCTGGGGACCCCTCACAGCCCTGGGGGGTCCCCATACCCTGGGGGGTCCCCTCACAGCCCCTGTCTCTCACACTCCCCCCCCCCCCGTCACCACTTACCCCGCTCCGGGCCGCGGCGGAGACGGCACCGGCGGCTCCCCGAGGTGCGCGGCGGGGAGGCCGGGCGAGGAGGAGGAGGAGACGGAGAAGGAGGAGGAGGAGGAAGGGGCCCGGCCTCGCCTCACTTCATTCGCAGGCGGCGGCTGCCGAGGGCGCCTCGGTGCACAGGGGGAGCGCAGCGCTCATGGCGGCCCCGCTGCCCCCGGCCCCTCCCGCTCGGCTCCCCCCCGGCCCCGGCCCCGTGCCCGCGCCCACCCGCCCCCCGCCGCTCTCGCGCACGCGCGCCGCCTCCCCCCTCCCCTCTGCGCATGCGCCGCCGCCGCTCCCGTTTACCCCCCCCGCCCCCCCCCCACCTCCCCGCAACGGACGCCGCCGCTGCCGCCGCGCGCGCGCGCACGCTGCAGGGGAAAAGGGAGGGGGGGAGGCGGGAGCGCGCACGCGGGGTGCCCGGATGTTCGGGGAGGGGAGGGGGGGGAGGTATTACATCACCCCGCGCCGGGCCCAGCGCGCATGCGTGAGCTCGGGGGGAAGACGTCATCAGAGCCCTGAGGGGAGCGGGGAGGAGCGGGCGGGAGGCGCTGCGTTGGGGGGAGGTGATGGCGGCCGCTGAGCTCCCTCAGGGAGCGGGCACCGGCTCCTAGAGGGGCTCCTGGAGGAGGGGACGGGCTGAGGGGGCAGCCCTGAGGAGATGAAAGCCCTCCTGAGGGGAGGGGAGGCCGCCCTGAGGGAGGGGAGGCCGCCCCCCCTGAGGGAAGCGGCCCTGAGGGGAGGCCGGGCCGCCCGCCCTGAGGGAAGGGGAGGGCGCCCGCCCTGAGGGAAGCCCCCCTACCCGTTGCCCCCACCCGGCTAAACCGATCCCCTGCGCCTCCCGCCCGCTACAAGCCGGCAAAAAGAGCCCTGGATCCCCATTAGCAAGCGCCCGGCGCGTTTCATAACCCCGCGGTGTTCAGCTCCCCTCAGCACGCTGCGGGGCCAGCCCCCCCGCACCCCCGGCCCTACCTCCTCCGCGGGCGCCTCTCCCCGGCCCTGTCCCATCTTCTGCCTCCGGCGAGGAGTCAGCCGTGGGCCCCCGGCGCTCGGGAGCAGCTGCCGGCCCGGCCGCCCTCCTAGCGAGCCATGCGGAGGAGAGGGGAGGTGGATGCGGCGGGGGAGGGCTGCTGGGATCCTGGCTGGCTCTGCGGGGAACGCCGTGTGCGGCTAATTCCAGCGAGCCGCGGTTAAACCCAGGGCTGAGGATTTTAAGAGGTGGAGTGGATGTGGGAAGGACTACTTGGAAGGGGAGGGTTAGGGATGCGGGCTGGTTTTTTGAGCCCGTGGAGAAGGAATGGCTGAAGTGGGCGCTTAGCTGAAGAGGGCGCTTAGCTGAAGAATCAGGAAGGTTGACTAGATGGTTTCCATATTTGACAGTAACCAGAGCGCACAGCCATATGTGAAGGTTTTTCTACACTGAATGTTTGGAAAGCCCTCAAATTGCCGGTTAGCTTCCTCTGGCCATTGTAGGTAACAATCAGTGTAGCTTCAACCTGCCTGTGCCAGCGACTGAGGGCAGTTAATTGAGGGCTCTTGTGCAGATAAGACGTACAAAAACAGAAAAGCCTCACCCAGAGAGGGCTGGAAAAGCTGTAACAACTGTAACAAAACCTCATGGTTGTAGGGTTTTCTGTAACAGATAAACTTACTGTGTCTCAGCGTGATACAAAATCTCCAGTTTCCATTGCTGACTGTGAGGAAATGGTATGTTTGGACCTGATCTTACTCTATTCATCCTAATCATGTTAGCACGAGCATGAACACTGCTTGGCAGTGCTCAGTGTTGTTTGAACTATTTCAGGCCTTTAAGTTGCAGTTAAATGCACCATAAGTCGTTAAACAAACCTTTAGGGAAGCTTAACTGCAAAATATTCCAAAAATATATTGGAGGTGGGAGCAGAATATATGAAGCCTATTCCTCAAGCGGAGATTTTCAGAAGGTCACAGAGAAATTCCCATAACCTTCGTCAATGCTATTTGGAATTTCTTCTTGGTATTCAAAAGCAATTAGTTATAAATTTTTGATGCAGTTCAGATTTGAAAAACTGCATTTTTCTTTTTCTTTTTTTCTCAACACTTCTACAATATAGTCAGGGTAAAGGTTACACAAAATTGTTCCAGAATATATGTGCTGATGTACATATACAGTCATGCTTCTTGAACCTCTGCACTTAAACATAAATTTAATAATGTTCACCCTCCTTTTACACTTTAATAAATCTCTCCTAACACTTTGAATTATATGCAGTTGCAGATGTTATTGGATTCTATTTGGTGTTACCTGTACCTGCATTTTTGCATTAAAAAAAGTAAGTGAACAAAATCCTGGCCTAGCTTTTTAGTGATGCCCTAGATTTAAGGCGCAGGAATGGAATGACAGCAGAGAGTTTGCTCCTGTCATCTTCTGCTTATGTTTTTCTTGGGAAATTGGATGGAGTCAAATTATGACATGTTTTCTTAAAGTGTAACTTTTACTTAGTTTGCTAGTTTTGCCTGGCCAGTTATACAAGCAATGGCAATCAATAGTTACAAGAAATTCAAGCATCACATTTAAGTAAGATGAAACAGAGTTGTGTGTAATGTATTTCCATGCATATTTGTAGCTGATAAGACTACATCTCCCAGCATACAACTCTTCGTTTTCCCTTTAGTAAGACATCGAGACTGGGTACAGATGGCTGGGACCTGTAGTCACTGAAAACATTGGCTCCACAGTCAAGGAGACAGTAACAAGAATCGTTGTGAAACTCCTTCAGCACTGCATCATCAGGTATGCCTGGATTATTAAGAAGAATCACGTTTCATTGTTGGGAACAAGGAATTTTGATTAGCTTAAGAAAGCATATTTAAAATGACATGCTGCTCCAATGTATATTTTAGATAATATTTTTCTGCTTCAGGTTACAGCTTTTAAAAACTATTTAGATGGATGTTTTTACCAAGAATATTTTAAAATATCTATCTAAATAATAGATGTTATCCAACTATGCACACTTGATTACTGCAGGCAGGAAGATGATTTTGTCCAGTGTATTCCCTAAAACTGCCAACTGAGAAAATTCTACACCTTGATCAAGGAGGCTGTTCTCCGTGACATCATTTCATAAAAACCAGAGTAGAGCACTGCAGTTGCTACTGGGACCACGTGCTGATGTAACAGCCTTTTCGGATCCATTCCCATTGTAATGGGCGTATTATGTAGGAGGCTGCCGTAGTCTGCAGGTTGGTATTGCCACTGTTCCTTTTAATTCTTTTAGTTTTAATGATAGTTGGAGTTCTGGTTAAACTTTTTGTATTACAAAAACATGAGTTATCAGAAGTTTTTACATTCTTTAGAGAGGGGGCAGCTAGTGCAAATATTTATTTCGTGTTGCATGATTTCAATTTCTTGATCCCCCAAGTGAAAAAGCTGCACTTCTTTCGGTGTCTCACATTGTGGTTTGTCCAACAGGTTGGGAAAAGGAGAGAGCTTTATTTTTTCAGCTTCCCTTAATTATCTTCACTTTTTCTCCTTCTGTCTGCCACAAATATTTGGCATAGATGGGAGATAATATATCTGAAGTTACTTTGCAGCCTAAACAGCTGGTAGACTGTAGATTTATATTTTATTTAGAATAGGTTTTGTATCACTTAGTAATACTCATTTCAATAATAGACGTGTCGTCAAGCTGTTGTCCAGGCTGCCTTGAATCAGCAGCAGGAGGCAGGCACCTTCAGACAGCTCTGCTGCTGTGCTTACACTGGTGTCTGCAGCCGGCTGAGCGAGCTGCCTGCTGGAGGTACCTTTTCCTCTCCTGCAGTTTCTCTGACTACAGAAGAAGCTGAGATGACAACTGAGACTAAGCGCTTAACTTTTAGATGGCTCAAATGAATTAATTAGCCTTGGTGCTCGGAGGTGATCTAATACAAATCTTCATACTAATATGCCTAGCCTGTAACACTGTGATCTCGAACTTGCCGGATCTTCATACTTGGCTTGTGAAGTACCCATGCCCTGCCCCATCTCTTCTCCACTGGGCTCTACCTATTTTTAGAATCCGAAAGCCAGCTGGACAACTATGCTGCAGGCTTTACATCTTCTGAGAACTATTGCTGCAACACCCTGGTGTGATGACATCTGTAGGTATCTGTTCAGGCAGCTGTGCCATTGGGAACTCCATAAAATCCCAGTGCTGTAGCTATGATTAATAGTCACATGATGTTTAAATCATCAAAAGCGCACACCTAGAGTGTATCCTGTATCCAAACTGAATGTATCTGAAAGATGTCAGAAAGACTTTGAACTTCTGAAGAACGTGGTATGCAAAAATCCTGCATTCTCAAAGTGCAGCAGTTCTGATATAATTTGCTTTCTGCTGGAGTCTTGAGAAGGGCTAAACAAACTGCCACACTTTGCCTGAAGATTTATGCTCTCTTGATAGTTTCTAAAAATGTTCAAACAGCAAGGACATTTTGTAAAGACAAATACTAGTACTTTGCAATCTACAAAATCATTAAGGCATCACAACGTTGTTTTCCGATTGTAGCTTAACAGAAAAAAAAACAATTCTCAGTGATGAGTTTTATTTTTCTGGTGGGCATTTACTGATGGAAGTAACATGCAGTTCAGGAAAATCAGCAAAAGCAAAGCAGAGTAACTGTCAATAGAGGGAAAACGCTTTAATATAAAAAAATAATATAAAGTTTTATTCTAGAATATTGTTACGATTTTTGTCCCCCTTTTTCTCCAACTCTTCATATTCTATTTGTAAATTTCTTATTTGTCAGTATTCATTAGGCATCACCCTTACACTGACACTCCAAATTCAAATAAAAAAGCATATTTTGAATCTTTCCTATTCCATTTCAGCCATCAGTCAGTGGCTCCCAGCCAGTAAGGCAGGCCTGGGCCACCAAGTCTTGTTGGGCTGTGCTGGCTAGGGTTATTGTGCTGCTATGGGATGTGGTTGGCTTTCCCAAACAGAGCTTGGCTATGAAAGGCTTGGGAGCTATGGCCTTGTGCAGGAAACCTCTGCGATAGAGGTTTGGTCTTCATAGATAGAGATTTCGGTCTTATTTTATTGCTCTATAGAACAATTTATGGATTTAATACTAGCATTGGACACTACTGTGGCAGCTGACTAAACACATGAGATTCAGAAGTTCAGTAATACTCCCTCTATTTTCCTTCGCTCAGAAGAAAATCTTGCTGGAGATGCCAGACTGACAGCTGTGACTCTGAACCTTTGTCCTTTGCTCTTACAAGTTCTCAATGTGCAACGCATTTTCTGTACTTCCTAAATAATGCATTTTTGTTATGCTATGTAAAGGCCAGTTTTAAGTGAAGAAACAAGTCATTTAATTAGGGAAGCAAGTTTCATTTTCAGTACAAGCAGCACTGTGCTCTGTTGTCAATAAGAAAGTCATTTCAGAAATGGATTTTTTTGTATGTGAAATACAGGAAAGGCATCACATGTCCCAGTTTCTCCCAAAGTCCAAAGCTTACACAAAAGAAGATGACAAAAAATCAGGCAGCTCAGGAGGACAAATGCAGTTAGTCAGGAAGGTTCTCAGAGCAAATCACCTTTGTTACACATGGCTCCTTCTACCTATAGCAAAGTATCGCTGAAGAGCTGGTGGTAAACAAAGCCTGCTTTTCATATGAAATAGGGAAATTAGAAAATAATGTCAGTACAGTCTACAAATATTTTAAGAAAATGAAAAATTAGGAAAAAAAAACATTTGTATACGGTTTTATTTTTCCCTCCCATTTCAACCTTATCTGCCTTGGTGGTTAAAGTGGAAAAGTCTCGACAGAAAAGCAGTGTGTCATGAGCCTGCTCTACAAACAGTGACAAAAAAGATGTGTTTGGTGTCAGAAGAGGTGCTGGCATGGCAGACCAGTATGTGCCGATTCATTTTGTTGCCTGTGCTATCTACCAGATTCATGATTGTATGATGGAAATGGTCTCACTGGGATCATCTGTGTTACTCTTCAACACAGAAACTGTGAAACAACTTAAAGCAACAGTAGTCAAAACCTGAAGTTGATTTTAAGTGTCCTGAAAGCTTAATTCACTAATTCACACATGACACGACTCCAACACAGACATCTTTCTCCAGTTCTTTCCAATCTGAAGGGGCTGCACTTTAGTGAATCTTCATCGCTAGTGGTGAATATCTACCAAGTTTTGTGTTCAGTTGCTGAAAGTTTAATTTTCTTAATGTTTTTTTCTTTTTTTTTTTTTCTGTAAGACAAGCTATGAAGTACAGAACAATCAGAATATTTTATCAACTTGGCTTTAGACTATTTCATTCAGTGGATAGTTTTTCTATTTTAAAAATGTGAGGGTGTATGTAAGTTGCTGTTTTCATTTTTCCATTAGTAGTCCGTGCATGAAAGCCTGTATCTTCACTGAAGTCAGTGACAAAGCTTCCATTGACCTCAGTGTTGCAGGATCAAACCCTTCGTCATTAGCATGTTGTAAAAACGGCTGTTGTCCCAGCCAATTTTAGTGGGCCTGCCTACAATTGTCAGTTGTTCAACCTAAAAATTAGCTTAGCAATCACAGCTGAAAGTGCATGTCAGACTGTTGATGTGGAAGAATACTTCATACTGAGTCATTGGGAATCTTACGATGCTCTTAGACTTTTATAATTATTAACATTCAAGCATAGACTCTGAAAATCAATGAAGATGGGAACTTCCAGATGTGGAGGAGAATCGTATTCCATAAACTCAATTTTTTCTGCTTCTAGTCCTTCTCTTCTTTCAGTAGCCATATCTAGTTGCCTTCTTTGTACAACCAAACACAGCTTGCTTTTTGCTACATTCTTTCACACAAATCTGTTCATTCAGTTGTCTCCTTTAACAAGCCTGTTAGCTGAGACACAGCTGAGGAGATCAGTTTTTATGTGCATCAGTTAGTCACATTAAGCTGGAGAATATTTAAAACCAACATGCCAGAATCAAATAGCCAAGGTCTGGAGATATTGACATCTGAATGTTGCTTAGTATTTTGCAAAGTAGGTTTACGTAGTACCAAAGATTCTGGAGAATCCAAGATTGAAAGGAAAATCTGCTTCTGAAGCTGGATTTTGCCACTTATGCCCTTTTTAGCTGACAGCATAATTAAGGTTTAAATTTAGTTTGATTACGTAGATGCTGATGTGGTACAATTGTACGAAGTAAGACACTGTTTCATGTTTGCTCGTATAAGGGACATAATAAAAATGGATGTGAGATCAAAGCTAGATGTGACGGTTTTCTTAGGAAAGCCAAACAACTAGTAATTTCAATTTTTAGCATTTTTAAGTCAACCCCTACCCCCGTCCTGTGTTTCTCCAGGGATGTAGCAGAAAAAAATATTAGCAAAGCAATAGGGGTGATTATTAAAAAAGCACTTCCATGTAGTACAGTTCAAGCTCAGTTTCAGGAGAAGGAACCTATCAGGGAAGGAAGATCTCATAAGGCAGGACACATTAGCTTATGTTCTTTTGTAAAAACATTTAATGTCTACTGCAAATAATGTGGTGCAGTTTCATACCAGAGTGTAACTCAAGACATGAACGGTACTTGGAGATAATCTGAGTCTCTACCCTAAACAGAATGGCATCCTTTCTTCTCAGGAAATTTCCGTTGGTCCAATGGTCTTGGCGTCCACCTGCTTCTTAAGAGATTTGGCAATGTGATTTCTTTTAGGTGTTTGAAATATATTTGTTTTCTTGCTTGTCGTTCATTGTAGTGGATCACCTATGAATTTGTTTAGATAAATATCTGTTTGTACTATATTTGTGTGTGTGTAAAGTCCTACACTATATTTTTATAAACATATATATTATTAATGCTTTGTAGGAATAATCAAAATAATTGGCTAGTATCCGACATTTATCATGTTGCATTCTAATTCCTCCCTTGGGTTGTTTTGCTCTGTCTTATGCTCAAAATAAATAATATAATCTCTTGTAAGAGATGAGATAAAGAAGATGAAAAAAGCTTGCCTTGCAAAGATGAGAAAAATGATGAGGTAAAAAGGGAAAGCATTGGTGATGCTAATTCATGGCAGTCAGCTGAATACTGGATGGGAGTCATTAGCTCACTCTACAGAGGTCACAAGTTTGCCCTTCTATGACATAAATTTCAATTAATATAGACGCTGTCTCAACGCGAAAGCAGCAGTCGACCTGAACTGAACCCAACTTAGGTGAGAGGCTCATTACCAATAACAGTTAGCAAATAGGAATATTCCTGCAAGTGCAAACTGAAAAGCAGTGGCATACCTTCAGAGCACTGGGCAAACACTTCAATCTGCTACTCATTCTCTAGGTAAAATCTGTGAACACTCAAAGATAGTGGTCATGGTATGCTTCAAGCTCATCTAGCTGCTACTGAGTAACCCAAAGAAAAAAATGAACAAACAAAAACAATACCCTGATGCTGTCTTCAAAAATAAAATTTAGGATCTTTTCTGAATGCAAATCTTAAAACTGTTGAAGTTGATCCAGTGCCTTTCTAGTTAATATAGATTATTAATAAAGATTCCCACTAACTTCAGTGAGTCTGGATTGGATTTAAATTTCTTACTTGCTTGGGGAAGCATTAGTACTGTCAAAATGACTTTCATCACTTTAAAATGGATTAATAATACAGTAGTCATCATAAAATCATAGAATAATTTTGGTTGGAAGGGACTTTTGGAGGTCATTTAGTCCAACCTCTGGCTCAAAGCAGGTCCTACGTGATGGGGTTGCTGAACTCTTTGTTCATCTGAGTTTAGAATATCTCTGAGGCTGGAAATTCCACCTCTCTGGGCATGTTTCAGTGTTTCCAATCAGAATTTCGTGTGTTTTGAGTTGTGTCTATTGCCTCTTTGCTTATCACAAGGTACTCCTGAGAAGAGCCTGTCTCTGTCTTCTCTATATCCTGTCAGGCACTTGAAGACAGCAATAAAATCTGCCCTTATCTTTCTCTTCTTACAGCTGAACAAAGCCAGCTCTCTGAGTCTGTCTTCGTCATGGTGGCCATCCACTGCGCTTTCTCCAGCATGATGAAGAATTACTTACCCAGGAAGGATAGCAGGAGGCTGCTGACGTGACTTCTATTTAGGTTAGTATCTTGCTCATTGCTGTGACATCTAAAATGCTTGTTAACATCATTAAAAAACTCAGCTATGCAAAATAAGATGTTATCATCTTTTGCAACTCTGCTGATCCTCTCTGGGTTGACACATGTGCTGTCATATACAGAAAACTGACAGATCTCCAACAAAGCACCAGGTTGCTTGCACTGAAGCTTAATGTCAAGTAAAGGTTGAATTCAGAAAGTGGAATAGGTGAACCTCTCCTAGCGCCAGCATGTCCTACCCTTCAGTAGGTTAAAAAAGCACTGTGCTCTAATTTACTTCTCTGATGTCCAGGGATTTTCTCAGATGAATAATGATGTCAGCTCTCTGTTTTGTGTAGCTGGAATGGAAGCTATTTTACCCACTATGTTTTCTTAGCTATTTATCCCCTTAAAATATGTATGATCTATGCAGGACTACTATCTATGATTTTTGCTAACTAAGATACACAGAGAAAGAGAGTCCATGGTAGTGTATGCTTCTAGAGCTCCCTACACAACACTGTCATTAAAATGCCAGTCACAGGTTTCTGCTAAGAGCCAGGTCAGACTGTGAACAGCTTCTTAGGCCATGTTCACTTTTGGACTTTTTGCCCGATAAATTCCACAGGTTCACATGCTTGATTATGCAATTATTTTCTTGAATTCATTAAAACACTTCACACACACTGAGTTTACAGCCCTAAAGCTGGTCTTCCTTGTAATTTATATCCTGGTAGTAAAAGGTTTAGAAACACAAAAATTTGGATTTTTTTCTCTGAAAACCCATTGTTGTGGATGAAGATTCTAATATTTTGTGTTTTGCTTTGGGAAGACCAGCAGAGGGTGCCTGAGTTAGAGAGCAAATCCCATTCCCAGATTTGTACCGAAACTGTTGACAATATGAAAGTAAAAAAAAAGAGAAGTAAATTTTAATTTAGAGCTCTTTTGAAACCAAAGAAAAATACATTAATGAAAATAAAGGGAAACTAGATCACCAGGCAAATTACACTACTAAGAGATTGTAAAAAAAAAAAAAAAAAAAAAGTGTTACTAAGAATTAAGAAAAATTCATACTTTTGACTGATTAAGAAAGGAATTTTAGTTATCTGATCTGTCATTGGCTACTAAAGGACAGGTTCCCTGAAATATCTTTTCATGGGATTTGGGAGACTTTCACAGGTTCTAGCTTTAATGCAGGAAGCTACTCTGTAAGTGACCTCTGTGTAACAAGATAGAGGAAGAGTGCAGGATTCAGAGCAGGCTCCTACTTCATGCTCCCTGGCCACCCCCACAACGGAGTTAGTTTCTGCTGACTATTGCAGGCTGCTCAGGGAGACTGAGCTCTGCAGAATCAGCCTTCTGGACGCCACCTTAATTTCCTCTTGCTGTCCCTCACTTAATATTAAATGTTCCAAGAGAGAAAGTTTTCACTAGTTCCCTGCATTAGTAGTCTTTTCAGTACTAGCGCAATGAGAGAGCCCAGACAGAAAGAAGTCTTTCTAGATTGATTACAACAGATTTAAGTTGAATAAATACTGCTTTATATATCTATGTATATATTTGAAAAATTCTAAATGTGGAAAATGGGGCCCATATCTTTCCATTGACTTTGGTGACGCTGGAACCCAGCCCAGGATAATAGAAACAGAACAGGGATCTACGAATCAGAATGTAAATATTGAAGATAAAGCCTTCCTCTTCACCAGAACAAGAGATTTGTCCCATATCAAGAAAAGAAAAGAAAAAAAAAAAACAGCTGTTTTTTAAAAAAGAAAAACATGAAATACTTACTTTCCCTCACTTACCTGGATATGATATATTCAGATAACTTGTTGTGTTCTAACATTTAGGTATGTCCTAACCTTTACCTATACCTAGTCCTCTCAGGAAAAGTCATTCATATATTTGTATCTTGACTTCTAATATTTTCTTTGAATAATCGTGATGAATTGCATAGCAGTAATGTCACACAAACAAAACAGCATTAGCATCGGATGTAGTTTAACCTGAACATGTTCTGTATTTTTGGTATTTACATAAACACAGACAATTTAGTCACAACCCTTACTGTAAACCAAAGAAAGTATGTTATGAAAAGAAAACGGATAATACAGCTTAAGGACTCTGGGCTCCATTACTTTCCCATCATACTAAACAAGTCTTACCTTCGTATAAATGGCACACGTCTTGGAGAAAAGGCTGGAGTTTTTCTGGATTTCTCTTTTTATTATTTCTCTGCGTAAATGTGCTTTTAATGTCAATAAACAGGAAGAAAATTCAGATTAGTGTGGTCTAAAGGAGCAGAACTGATGCAATCAGTTCTCATCCTAAACTTTTGAATAAAATTCACTATTATGTGATGAACCTGCATAAGATACCTGGAATACTGAAGTCACGTTCAAATATACAGTTAGGGCATTGATGGAAACTTGATGTGCAGGAACTGTTTAGAAGCAAACGGTCTTTTTAGCCTTTTAATGTAGGTGTCAGTAAAAGCACGCCAAGCACTTTGAAAACAAAAGCCAAGTTGTTTATAATCCACTTGAAAAGTCATGGATGTGAAATCTGGAAGAAGGACAGGGCCAAGTATAACTGCAGGCAGCTGGGAACACTGCAGAGTTTTATAGCTTCAAACCAAATGTCACAATGGTGAGAGGGTAGAAAATGTCTCTAGCTTCTTATATTGAGAAAGTCCTTCCCAAAGGATGCCACAAAAAGTGAGTGACCAACAACCAGGAGTCATCTACTTCTGTCTGTGGATGCTTCCTATATTTGTCCTGGCTGCCACCGTGTATATTACAATTTTGTATTTTTCTATGATGATCTGTTGTTGTCAGATATTTTGTTTGCTACCTATATTTTTTTTCTAGTGGAGGAAGCAATGAGGTATAGGGAGAAGAGAGAAGAAAAGAATGATTTATAGTTTCACCAGTTTAACATAGGGTTTACTTAAATAGATGGTTGCAAAGACTCGTGTAACCATCTTTGCTATGCCTCTGCTAGTAAGTTGAACAGCCTGTTGACTTTCTGGTCCTGAGGCCTTCAGGCTGGACCTGGTTTGTGTCTGTAGCTGATGCCCCTCAGACAAACCCCACATTGTTTGGGAGAGTGTGTGTGGGCAAGCCATACCATGAACCGTGACAACAGTTTAAAAGCATGGATGGTCACGTGCCAGTGCATAACTCTATGCCTTGGCCCTGTTTGACCTACTAGTATAGATGTAGCTTAGTCTGGCCAAAAAAAGTGATTTCTGTGGTTTACCTATTGTTGCTTGGGAACAGGTTGTACTAAACTGTAATACAGTGGCCAACAAAGCAGTATCAACAGTTTTAATTATTGTTTTTTAAAATAGATAGAAGATACAGCAGTTCAACTTGTCCTTTTTAGAATTGGTTTACATTTATAGACTCCAGGTTTTGAACGGGTGCAGGTTCACACACAAAATCTTAACTAAACAGAATGAAATGAAATGGATGGAAGGAATAAGTCAAATTAAGGAGAGATATGAAGTAAGAAAAGATGGGTATTATTACCTTCAAGTCTCTGGCCAGTGTAGGAAGGCAGGGAGAAGGGGCTATGCGTGAAAAACATGAAGATTGAACAACATGCTAAAAGCTGAAATGAGAAGAGATTAGGGTAGCTAGGAATGCAAAGACTTAAATGCACAAAGAAACAGAGACCTGAACTCAAGAAGCTAATTCTGGGGCATAAAGGAGAGAGCTTGTGCTCTTTGTATGCAGTCGGAAAAAAAAATCCCAGACATACTGAGAGCAGAATTGTACCTCAAATCGGTGTCAGAACAAAATGATTCCTCTCATTTAAAAGGTTTGAATAGATGTCCTTTACACAGGGTATATTGCTAAGTTTTCAGTAAATTTTATTACAGAAGAGAGTACTATTTTTTTTTTTTTTAAATAACTTACAGTTGAATCAGATATAAAACAGAAACTGTGGAAAACGTGGATATATCCACTGTTTGACCAGACAGATTTATGTAAGAAATATTTTCAGCACTCAGTTACATTTACATGGGGTGGTGTCTGCCTTGATGTGCATTTGTTAGTCTCCTCTTACAGCAACACTAAACCTATGGCGTAAGTAGTATTCTGATACAGATAGCATGGAGTCAAAACTGGCCTTACTTCACTTGCACTCATTTTATGATGGGCTCTCCCTAAAATTTTGTTTACATAAACAAAAGAAAGAGCTTTTCTCTGTAGAAGTTGTTTGGTTTGCTCACACTGGAAGATGAAATACTGGAAAAGGAAATACAGTGCTACTCTGTTTTTTGTTGTTCATTTAAATGTTATTGTACCTACATAAATAATATAGTGAAGCAAGAGCATTTTTCAAATTTATGTTTTACACAGACGCTGAAATAATCTCTGCTAATTGCACTGGAGCTTTATTTACTATAACACGGATCAAAGAAATTGCATCACAGTACTGTGGAAAATATTCACACCCATGCTCACAGTATTATTACCGGGGCTGGCACCAAGTCATCTGAGGCCCCCTTGTGAACAGTCAAAGAGGAAGCACTTCACCCATAAATCTGTGAAAACTTTACTCATTTTATACTGAAGTTCTCTTGGCAATGTTGTGTTGTCAGACCTGCTGGAACCTGGTTCATTCAGACTTAACAAAGAAAGTGATTTTAGACCTTAGAAAGAAACGAGAGACCAACTAGCTATGTAGGAAAAGCTTGACTGGCAAAAAATTGGCAACGCCTCAGACAACTAACAATGTATATAGCTGTCAGAAAGTGTACAGAAAAGGCTTAAGCACAGTAACCCATAGGCCCTGCACATCTTTTGTATGCGTTGTTGGCTGTAATTCATGCTTAAAGCAACCAAACTACTCTTACCTATTATAGTATATGGTATGCTATGTATACAGGGGAAGGTGTCCCTGCCTGTGGCAGGGGGTTGGAACTAGATGATCTTTAAGGTCCCTTCCCTTCCAACCCAAACCATTATATGATTCTAGTATTTGTTAATGACTGGCTCTGCCCTAGTTTTGCCACTTCCAAGTCTATAATCGTGAAGACTGTGATCTACCTATCATGAAACATAGAGGAATGCAGTTAACAAAACCAGTAGAGAACTTGCTCTAAGTGTTTAAACAGAATAGAATGGGGACACTTAGATCTGCAGAATTCAAGGCCACTTTTATTTATGTAATTACATATGGATTAAAAGACCCAAGACTAGGCAGGGCATATAAAAATTCTGTTTGTTTGTTTTCCCCCGTTTAATAAGCCAATCGTTACTCAATGGAAATAATTTTTCATAGTCTTGCTCTGTGATCATGGCAGTACCTATAGTATTGGACATATACAGCTGATATATCATAAGACAATTAGAAAGCTCTGCAAGTCTTTTACAGTGAACCTAGAAAAAATATAAAGTGTCACAGTTATTAATACTTTGGTAGTAGGCCAAAATTATTTCTTTGTTTCAGAAGTATAACCAAGTTATAACTATGTCTTCTTGTAACTGTAGAACTTGTCTAGATCACCTGAACCTAAGGAAGACACATAATTCACTACTGCAAAACTAATTCTTAAAAGTAAACAGCTTACCCAGATTATTGTCACAGGCCTATCTTCAGAAAAATAAATAAATAAAGCATGTACTTTACAGATCATGTCCCACTGAGCCCAAAGACATGTAAGTGCATGCATATTGTTTAAAACATAGTTAAGCACTTCACTGAGTAAGGATGGGTTGAGACAGATGCTGAAATGCCTTGCCAACTATGGTTTAAATAATACCCATCCATACCTTCCTATAAGGTGATGTTTGCAACATGAACATCATGTTTTTTTAAGCTATCACAGGAGGATTTATGAGAGACTGGCACGTCATTTACTCATTTCTTTTGTGCAGCTGAAACTTGTACATTTTATGCACTATTTAAAGCTGTATCATCTCCAGCACTGAAAACACAACATCCATCTTACTTCAGCTGATGTCGGTGGGAACCCTGAAGAAAGATGAATGTCCATCTAAGCTTGCAATGGGACAAGGAAACAGATACAAGGATTGGAAGGTCAGTACCTACAGCATGAATAAACCATTTCATTAGCAGTATAAAGGATCAAAACCAAGATGATAAAATCAGTTTGAGAACAGATGTAAGGTGCAAAACAACAGGATCATGAGCAGGATGAGAACAAGGACTTGTCATCCTCCCCAGTATCTAGAGAAAAGCCTATCCAGTCCTACCTGGGTGTGTTGACTTGGCACTATGAAAGAAACACATATACACCCTGATGATACATTCTGACAGGTCTGATATGCATGTGTTTATAAGCTTATATCTGATAGGTCTATGCATTGCATAAATTTGCTCTAAAATAGGATGAATTTATGATGCTATTCCTGAAATTCATTCCACTCACCTTTGGCTTTGGGTTACAATATGGTTATTGGAAATACAACTAGAATATGAAATTATTACAGTTCACATGCCTTAAAAGTTCTACTGTGGTGGGCAGATAACTGTAAGATAAATCTCCACTTAATCTTTTTTTAGTGTTGAATTCACATCATTCTGATTTTACTTCTTATTCTTTTTGTTCCTGATGGTTGTAATGCCATAAACATTGTCACACAGAAAAAGCTATGCAAATACTTAAATAAAGCCCTACCAAAACAGGTCTAATTGGAATCAGAAAGCTGAAGAGCACTACTGGAGTTCCAGATTTTCAGTCTACTGTAACATTTTTCTTCTCCATTTAGCAGCATGAATAATATTGCACATTTATTATTCATTTACAGAGGTCACCCGAGTTTATATCTTTGCACCTGTGCACAAGGTCTTCTTAATACTGTGTGATTGCAGAATAAATATACAGAAACAGTAATCTAGTCAAACGTATTTCTCTCTTATTGCTTTGGGGACAAAAGGCAGCTTATTTTGCTTTTAATTATATCAGGTGCCAATATAATTTGTGTATCTTTCGAGAATAATGCATGTTATCGTGTTATGTTCAGAGTTTAATTGATCTGTTATCTGCTGCCACAGAGTCAACAAAGGGAGCCTCACCAAGGTTCACAACAGAGCATGGAGCAAGACTGTGACCTCTCATACTGGTAAGTATTTCCCATTTTGTTTTCGGAGCTTTGCAGTTCAGCTTCTCTTTGGCTCTTGCACTTCACTACCACAGTTCGGTACTTTGTATAAATATCAGAACATGTTTACTGGACTCCAAAGTGTCATCTGCACAAATCACTGAATAAAGTGCAACGGACCTGTCAGACATTCTGTTGATGCTCAGGTTGACTTTGGTAGATTGACTCTTTAATCCTCAGCTAGACTTAGCAGTAATGGCCTCTTCAGAAAGTGAAAATTAGTTTCTCACGTGGAAACTAAGCTCAGGCTTAAAAAATACTTCTGGTTTTCCTTGGGAACTTAGATGTTGATCAAATCTAAGGGCCTTGTTATGTTGTGATCCTCTAAGAGATGTTTCATTTTGCTTTGGTACTTTGTCAAACAGCTCTTCTCTAAGCCGTTGCTGTCTCTGAAGCAACAAAAAGAGTGTATGTTACTGTCAACACTCAACGTTGTGCTTCCAGCAAGGAAAGCTAGAGCACTGCTGGCCATCAAGGTGAGACTGGAAGCAGGGAGCCCTGGGCTCCCATCAATCTTTTGCCTGTTGCTTTGCGGTTTAGAAGAAATCATCTCATAGTCTGGCATGATGCTGATGGTTTACAGCAAACACATGTAAATGCCACAGCCTGTGGTAGCTTTACTGCTTTTTATCTGTTGGTGTCTCAGAAGAATTTTTTCAATAGGCTTGGGTGTGTATAATTAATATAATTTCTTATGTATATTTATCTATCATTCAGATAATTCATATAATGAGATATTTAGCTTTTATAAGTTGGCAAACACCAAGAATGGGTATTACCTTGTGGAGGACCTTGTAACTTTCTTCAGTGCTCTTCTTCCCATGCTCAGTATGACACTGAGCAAGCACTTCATGTCTGTCTTCGTAATCTTGGGCATAGGCAGTAAAATCTCCGCTGATGGTGACTCTGCAAGTGTACAAATGCACAAGATTAACAGGAGAAATCTGTTTTACTCAGTTTTGTTGTAAAAAGAGGGGTCAAAGTATGGTGTTATATCATGAATTCTCATTTTTCTCCAACCGTGGGATCCTGGGACCTTGTGAGCTTCTCCTACACATCCTTTCTCTGTTCAGCCTGAGCCACTGTACACCTGTCTCTTTTGGGATAACTGGGAAAACTCCACTGGGAATATATTGTGCAGGTGCAGTGTGTATCATCTTCCCATTTTATACTTCCCATTCCAGTATGTTGTGACACAAAGCTTCACGATCCCATGCACATCACCTGCACTTAGCACAAGGAGAAAAAAGCCCCAGAATATTTTTACCAGAGAATATAAAGATCTGGCAGGTGCAGACAGATGAATTTTGCAATGAGCAAATTTGTTCATCATGTCCTGATTTTCCACAGAGAAGGAAGCAAAATATATATATATTTTACTTGTTAGTTTTTTTTTTAATTAATTACTTGTTAGTTATTTGTTTCATGTGGCACTAAGGTTCCACTATGCTATGTGTTGCACTAACTCTAAATAGTTCTCAACTCAGTAACACATGAGAAAGCAGAAATGCAGTAAAGAGCTGTCATCATGACGTGCAACTGTCTTTATATGGCAAAGTTCCTGAGTTACTCTGGGTTCCCCTTTTATATGTTCCTGGTGCTGTAAAAGACTTTGAAACACGAAGGTTACATGAGTTACAAGCTCTGCAGCTAAGCACTAGCAAATCTATGGTGAAGAGCAGCAGATGAGAGCGAGGTACTGTTCCAAAATGCCAGTCTCTGGTCCTTGTGGCTGTCCCACACCACTTGATTCAGACCCCAGCATTTAAAACCAAGGTTTGAAGTGTTGGTCAAAGCAAGAGTAGGCGTTTGCCTCCAGTCGGCACAGTGGGAGGCTCAGCCAAGAGGAGGACTGCTGCACAGACCTGGATGGGGAAGACCTCAACGCTGCGCTTTGAGCTTTAGTTGGTCTATTCTCCCACGTGCCTGGTGACAGGACGAGGGGGAATGGGCTAAAGTTGCGCCAGGGGAGGTTTAGGTTGGATATTAGGAAGAACTTCTTTACCGAAAGGGTTGTTAGGCATTGGAATGGGCTGCCCAGGGAAGTGGTTGAGTCACCATCCCTGGAGGTCTTTAAGAGACGTTTAGATGTAGAGCTTAGTGATATGGTTTAGCGGAGGACTTGTTAGTGTCAGGTCAGAAGTTGCACTAGGTGATCTTGGAGGTCTCTTCCAACCTAGATGGTTCTGTGAGCTGCAGAAGGGCACTGGCATCCACCGGGGAGCCTGAGGGGAAGAGGGTTCGCAGGTGTCCCCCTGAGGCTCTCCTCATGGTGGGCACTGGGTTTTGATCTCCATACACCAAACCCAGACCGCGCTGGGCACCTGCCCCAGTGCCTGTGACAGGGCAGCCTGAGGACGTGCGGCAGCCAGCGCTGTTCACAAGCCCGAAGCCAGGCAGCCCTCCGCTCCCCTCGGGGGCACGTCAAGCTGGGAAAAAAAAAAAAAAGAGTCCCCCGCTCCCAGAAAACAACCTCCAGCCCCTGTCACACGCACGGCCCCTGCCCTACAAACCCCAGCCCTTATCGCCCAGCCTGGACTGCGCCAACCCCGGGGCCGCGTTACCACCCAAGGGGGCCCGGCCACCGCGGAGCCAGGGCCCGTGACGGGGAAAAGGGACGGTGGCGGCCTGCCCAGCGGGGAAAGGGGTTGGAAGGGAAGGCGGGGAGGAGGAGGCGGCTCCCGCCTGGCGGCGGCCCTCATAAAGGGGCGCAGCGGGCGGCGGCGGGGCGGATGGCGGACATGTCGTGGGGCTGCGGGCTGTGCCAGCTGCTGGCGGGCGGAGCCCTCCTGGCCCTGCTGGTGCAGCTGGTCCGCTGGCTGCGGGCCGACGGCGACCTCACGCTGCTGTGGGCCGAGTGGCGGGGGAAGAAGCCAGGTAAAGCCGGCCCCAGGGAGCGGCCGCCCGCCGGGAGCGGCCGCCAGCCCGGAGGGAGGCTCCGGGGCGCCGAGCGGCGGCGGTGTTTGAGGCGCTCCGTGAGGGGGACGGGGGATGGCGGCGTGCGGGGGTGAGGGGGGACCAAGGCAGCCGGGGCTGCAGTCGCCTCAGCTCGGCCGATCCGACCACAGCTGCCCCCGGGGCTCGTTGAACGATAACCCTAAAAGCAGTATTTTCAGCCCTCAGTAAGGTGTGGTGACCCTCGCACGCACAGCTGCAGCTCGCTGCAGGGCAGTGGCGAAGAGACCCGTTGAATAAAGTAATCTAAAAGCAACTTTGCAGGGCTCGCACAGCCCCAAAAGTGTTGTTTTGCATTGTTTCCGGTCAGATGTCTGGTTCTGGCATCAGCCTGAGTGATAAGCGAGGCTGTCGGGTGTGCGTGTTGCTCGGGGAGGCTGTGGTGTGCCGGGAGAAGCACAGAACAGGGGACAATAAGAAAAGGGGACGCTTAATATAAGTAGTAGGAATGAGTTAGTTCCTCGATTTCTGATCACCACGGAAGGGATTCCTCGTGGCACCCCATGCTAGTGTGTGCAGGTGATGCATGTTCCCCCTTCAGGCACTGCTCGGACCTCTCAGGAACCTGCTAAAACCTGCAGGTGAGGGATAGACAGTGTGGGTCAGAGAGAGAAACTTTGAGTTTTTCTGGAAGAAAGAAAAACAACAACAAAAAACTCTTCCTAGTCTCTTTAGCTTCTGTTCCTTATTGCATCTTAAAGCAGATTTCAGTTTCACAGTAGTTCTGAAAGTGTTTACAGCATAATAAACATGAATATTAATGCTTGGATTAAATGGGTTTCCTCTTCAGAGGATTTTGCCCCAAAAGGCATAAGGGAGCAGCACCACATGATTGCTGTCTGTGGATTTTCCTCACTTTTCTGTAAGGTGTTGCTTTCCACACTTGTGGTTACAAAGATTCAATAAAATGCCTTCAGCCAGGGATTTACAGCTCTTGCATGTGTTGACCTTTCTAATCTGTCTGCAATTCTGCCTCCTTGTAGACAACCAAAGATCTTTAAAAATCCTCAGTTTTACTTGCATTAAAGAGGCTTTTGATCTGAAGAGTCACACATTTCTGAATATCCCACCTCAGCTTAGCCAGCAGCTGCAATTTGGGATGCTGTGGGACATGCTGGGTTTGGGTGGTTGGAGTGAAAATGGAGCAGGTGCCATCATTGACCACACAGCACCCTGTTCTCGTGTCTGAACAGCTGGGTGGAGAAGCTGATCTGGGAAAAGATGGGATAGGGCACACTATAAGCTGTCCTGCGTGTGAAATGAAATTGCGTGATGGGTTGAGATGGGGAGATAGGGCTGTCTTGGATGAAGGAGGGTCATTGTGTTGGGGGGGAGCTGAGGAGTAAGGGTTTGTGTTTGAGACAAGGATGCAGTAGGGGATGGTGGTGCAGGTGCAGGTTGGCATTGGGAAGGGGCTGAGAGAAGAGCAGGGCAAGTTCTGTGAAGAGTTTGTCAAGAAAGCCATTTGAAACAGGAATCTGGGACGTATTTTTTAGTTCTAGCCTAGTGGGCATGCAACAAACCAAGGGTGAGGATGGAGACCACTTCAGGTTGGACAGAAGTGGGAGAAGGTGGGGATCATCTCCCTGTGGAGTTGGGTTGGGAGTGTGGCCCAGACTTTGAGATAAGTCTGACTTCTCTTTTCAGTAGAAGCTTGCTGCAAAAGTGCTAGTCTGTATACTGGAGAACAGGAAAGTGTGCACAAGTAATCCAGCTCTAAGAATACTAAATTTAAATATGTGACCAATCTGTAACTGTGTGCAGTATGAATTTTATAGCAAGTCCATCAGGTAGCTCCCTTACTATAAGAAAAGTACGAAAAATACCTGTGTGTCGACTGTGCGAATATCATGGAAAGACTCAGGGCAGAGAAACAGGATAAATCTTGATAAATATAAACGGAACTGAAGCTTTGTCTTGAGGGATCTACGTGCAATGCACATGGAGATTTAGGAGCTCTCAGGTGGACACAGAATTATTTGAAAGTACTTTTCAATCTCATTGGAAGCTTGGAAGCCTTTCAGTTAGTCTCTAAAAATTCCCACATACAGAGCAATGTAGTTTTAGCTGTTTCAGTATGTAATATAAGGAGCACTGGTAAGAATTTTGTCAATGTAAGCTTCTTTGCTCTGCAAAGTGGTGAACTGCGTTTTCCCCCCACCCTGGGCCTCAAGTGCTTGTAACTAACTGAAATATGCAGCTGAAATGGGAGCATTTAAGTAGCATTTTGCCGATAGTTCTGCCTTGCACATGTGATAGTGGTGTCACAGTGCTGATTCTACCTGCTCAGCGAGGAAAACAAAAGGGACAAACACTAGAAAAGGTCTTTCTTCAAATATGTTCCTGCTTTTCCTCCTCCCCACATTGTGCACGCAACATAGCATGTCTACAGACATCTCTAGGTAAGTAGCACACGGGTCAGGTGGAGAAAACTTGAATTTTAATCAAAGCTGTTGATAGAGCTGTTACTCTTTCTGTCATTATGTTTTGTTATAGCTTCCACAACATTAGTATGGGTGTTGGAAGTTTTTGCAGATAAAAGTACTTATCAGAAAGCAGACTCTTATCATGTTTCTTTATCTTGAAAACTATAATTACAAAGCATGGCCTGTGTAATAGGTAAGACGAGTTCAATTCAGTGATTCACCTCTGTAGGGAAGCATCTGGATTTCATCATTGGAAGGTGCTGGATTATTTCCCGTGATCTAAATATTTGTGTGATCAGGAGACAAGGGTTACGGGGTGCCAGGTGACTTCCCTTAAGTGTTGTATTTCATTAGCTGATCAGCGGTCACTCTAAGTGGTGTGCTTTTCACAGACAGCATGGTATTACCGAGCTTAGTAGGATCCTTTTACATATGTATATATGAAAACTGACTCTTTAAGAATAATAGTGTGATTCTTCATGGTTCTGGGGAAAATGTCCTGCTTTAGACTTCCTCACCCCAAATATTTTCATGAATAAAATGAAGTGGTAGCCTTGTGCCATGGGAGCTATAAAATGATGGAGAAAAAAAAATAAATCCAAACAGAGCTGAACTACAGAAGCACTTGGAATATTGCAGTAGTACTCTGTTCAACCTGTCATTTGTTATGCCTTGTAACACAGTAGTTAATGGTTAGTAAAAGTATAATATTTTATTTTTCAATTTGGCACAGTTAATTTTTAAACTTATTTCCAGTTACAACAGGACATTTATTCTAGAACAAGCTAGTTGCTTGATAATTGTTCTACAACAACATTTCAGCTAGGTTTTGCACTGTACTAATTTCCAGTAGATCAGTGTAGGGTAACTATCAGCACTCAAAAATCAATGAAAAACCTTCCTCATCTCAATTATTCTGTCCACAGAACAAGATCCTGAATAACTACAGTGAACCTGCTCAAGGCAGGTTGAGAACAGGGAAACTGCGTGGTGGGAGGAAGTGGATTTGTTTTCAGTAGCAAGAAGAGATGAGTGTGGTAAGCAGGGATGAAGGCATATCCATGTGTGCTTCTGTTCAAGTACTGTTTGTTTTGACAGGAAACAAACTGTGTTTCAACAGAAAACAACCTGCCAAAAAAAATAAGAAATTAATCTGAGAGGTAAACTCTATGTTCCTTGTAGTTAGCCCAGTGATTTGGGAATGTGTTGAAATAAAACTGTAGGAAAAGAGCGTGAATAAGCTTAAGTGACAGCAGCTTTCTGATATAATTATTATTAAAACAATTATTCCTACAGCTTCAGGAATATCTCTTTCTACCTCCCATGTTCATAACCTTAGAATACATCTCTCATTTGGAAAGTGACTTTAAAAAAAAAAAAGAAAGAAAGAAAAAAATAAAACAAAGTTTGGCTTTAGGAAGGATTTTTCTTTGGCTAAAAAGTCAGCTTTCTTAAAAATTAATAATAATAATAATAATGATAGAAAAATAATACCTGGTGCCAGTCCTGCAAATTCAAGGTGAGCCCTGATAGTCAGTCTTGAAGTCTTCAACAAGGAAAAGGGGAAACAAGATTTTGGTGCTCATCTCTTCATTGGATTTATTATCATTAAGACTCAAAACTAGAAATTTGAAACAAAGTAGTGTAGAGAGAATCAGGAACTGATCCTGAAGGAGGAGGTAAAAGTCATCACAGCCACTGGCTTTAGTAAAGAAGTATTTTTGCTAAACCGAATGAGCGGGTAGGTTTCAGTGAGCTGACAAATGCTATTCTGGCCTTTTTTCAGAATAGAACAGGCTTTAAATCCCAGGAACTGAATTTGACTCTGCTATTTGAATTATAATGTGAAATCTTTCTTGGTTGGTTAGAAATAGTTGGAGTGCTGTGTTAAATAGAAGACAGAGCTCTTCTCAGCAGCTGATCAGTCCCAGATTTTTTACTGGCACTGACGATGAAGAAGACGTGCAAGTTTTAGTCAGTAATACGTTCTGGAAAGTGCTCTGATATTAGTGATCACTCATCTTTAAATCGTGTTCTAGAATCAAATGAGTAATTTTCATCCTTCTATTTTAGTTGATGATTTTGGATATACGTCTGGAAATCTAAACCTTTTCCCAGGTTCTAGGTGTTTCATGGGGTCAGGAAGGGGGGAATGCCTGCAAACAAGGGGGAACAGGCTACAAGCAGAGGAGTGAAGGAGCAAGATACCACTGTTTTTACTAGAGGTTTAAAAAGCATGCCTGGGCAGGAACTGTGAGCACGCAGGAAATTCATAGGTGAGCTTACGCCATGGGAACTCGGTGTACTGTATTCTGGCCAGTGCAAGAATTAACCTGCATCAGACACAAAACGAAGCGGATGAACACCCATTCTGTTTGTTCTGATAAGCTGCCTATGATCAGAGAATTTTCTTCTGTCAGCAGTTACTTAGGACCGTTTTTGAGGTAGAACATCTATTGGGAAAGGTTTGCTTAGGCTTTTGTTTGGATTTGCCATACAGTAACCGTTTACCTGCCATTTCCAAGAATTCTCTTCTCCATTTTCCTCTGAAGCTCTTTTTGATGAGGTCAGTGGATATGCTCTGCAGGGATGAGTTGCAGAAACGCAATCTAATTTCTTCCATCAGGTAGATAATTCATGTTTATTCAGATTAGCCGTGGAACAAAGTTCAAGTAGCAGAACAGCATGGAACGATTTCACAACTGCACATGACCAAAAAATAAAGAAGTCAGGATTTTGTAACAGCCAATATAGTGGAGCATATGTCTTAACAGTATCAGAGTATACCTCTGCAGGGACTTAAATGTTTGTTCTAGCATTGGCAATGTGTGAACTGCTGCCTTGTTTCTCCTGACAGAAAATGAACTGCGTGGCAAGGTTGTCTGGGTGACAGGAGCTTCAAGTGGAATTGGAGAAGAGTTGGCCTACCAGTTGTCAAAGATAGGAGCTTTGCTTGCCATCTCCGCAAGAAGAGAAGATGAACTGGAAAGAGTGAAAAAGAAATGCCTTCGTAAGTATAAGTTACCACTTCGTGCGAGCAGTTCCGCTCTTGCTGTGGTGGGGTTGCCACAGAAATACTAACCCACAAAGCACAGGAATAAATTTCATGATGAAAGTGAACTTTATACATAACTTCACTGTATATTTGAAGCCAGTATTTTGTTTTCTTGAGAGAAGGCTTTGTATAGGTTTGTGGTATGAGAGCCCTTATAAGCTGGTGTTACACTTACTATCAATTGCAGCTGGTCTTACAAGTTACTGAATACATACAGTGGGGAAGGGAGGAAAGAAATTGAGGGGTGTCATCCTATTCAGAAGCAAACAATGTAGCTGCATGCTACTGAGAAGTCTTCTCCCTTCGGGTTTGTGCCTGCTACAGTCAGATTGACAACTGTCAAGGAGTTTCCTTTGGAAAAGGAATGAATAGAAATGTTCAAAAAAAGTCGTTCTGAGTAAGTGCAGAGAAGAGGATCTCCTATAGATTGAGAGGAACATGTATGAAGCAGGATGTTTAACTGTTCCAGTTATCTTTCATATGCCTGCTGTGTCAGTATTCTAACTTCATTCCTCTTCTTTATCTTTTTCCCTCTGTTTTCTGGCCTGGCTGTGGGAGGGACAGGCAATGAATTAATGTCGATAAATAGAAGTGTTGAACATGATTACTGTATCTCTTTCTGCCTATTTGCCCTCCATATTGTTTAGTGACTATATTATCACACTGACAGTTTGTTCCTAGTAATGTTGATCAAATGTCTGCAGCGTACTTGGAATGCTTGCTAGTGAATGTTGAAATGTTCATTTGGCTTAGCACAAAAATTCCTTGAAATCTCAAAGTTGCAGCAGGTTACTCTGAAAATCTGACAAGGAGGATTCAAAAATGCACTGCTCCTTATTTCCATTTCCTGACGCTTCAAAACAGCTGTTACTTAAATAGATACCTTCAAAAAGAAACCAGGGCTGTCAGACGATGGTGTGGGTAAGTGGTAATTATGGCAAAAGTCAAATGATATGATGCAATATTTAGTGGTCACTAAAAGCATACAAATGCACTTACGTCTGTGGCCATTTGTTGTCATTACGACACTGATGGCACTGGATATGCTGGCAGGAGCTGGAATCTGGATGTCCATTTTCAGGCAGCGTTTGTATAAGAGCAATGTGCTAAGGAACATTCAGAAAACTTAGTTCAATTGATATGAACCAAGAGCACAGATCTGACTAAAATAATTTCTGCCCCTGCCAGTTTGAAATAACTGTGTGAATATCATAGCTGTGCTATATATTAGTCTTTTGTAGCCACGTGTTTTGGAAAAATATGCTACTGAACTTTCTTAGCTATAGGTTAGATTAGTAGGAATATTGGAAACTCTGCGGTAACCTGTTCAGTAACAGGTACCCTGTATTTTCTACAGCCAGCCTTTAGGTAGTGGAAGAGAGTATTTGGCCCTCTTGCCCCCTTACTCCTCTCTCTAAACTCAGCCTTCCACCCCTTTTCTTAATTATAAGGTGTGCTCGCTCCTCTAGCCATCTTGGTGGCTTTGTGCTGTGGTTTGATGGTATTTGCTGTTAATGAGAGCCCCAAATTGGACACTGTACTCCAATTGCACTCTTAGTGCCATGTAGAGGCACTTAACAGCCACTTCCCTCAATCTTCTCTTGCTGTTGCAGCTCAGTAGCATTTATAATTGCAGGAGCTCATAGCTGCACGTTGAACATAAATCAGAAGGCTTTTCATCAGGACCTCAGGCCTGATACCTCGCTATTTGGACACCGGTTTGCAGTACTGCATCATGCTGTTCTGTCCCAGGTGCAAAATTTTTCATTTGACTTTGAGCTTAATGAGGTTTGTCAGACCATTATTATATTTCGTTAATATGCCTCTGAATGGCAGCCCCACCCTCCAGCATAGCAACTACTCCTTTGAACTTGATGTTACCTGAAAATTTGCTGAAAAACAGTGTTTTATCCCATCATCTGGGTCATTAATGAAGATATTAAAAGATACTGTCCATGGCGGGCTACCACTTGGAACTGGTTACCTGTTGGACTTTGAGGGGTTGGTTGATCCAGCCTGGTTTTCACTTACACTGTAATCCATTCACCTAGACCCCTCACATTTCCCCAGCGTAGCTACGAGGATGCTGTGGAGGCCGACATACAAAGCTACGCAGTCAAGACACACAGCATCTGCTGCTCTGCCCTTGTCCACAGAGCCCGTCGTGTCATTGCAAAAGGCAGTTAAGTTGGTCAGGCAGTGCATGTCCACAGTACATCTATGTTGGCTGAGTCACTTTCTTGTCCTTCATATGCTTGGAAATTGCTTTCAGGAGGAATTGCCCCATCATTTTCCCAAGGACTGAGCTTAGGCTGTGTGACATTTGCTTTTTTCCAGCTGCTGGTGAGCTCCTCCAAAGATCAGTAGCGTTGCAGTGATGTTGGTCAGCTCTCATAACTCCTGGCTGCATGTATTGCCCTGTTTGGATGTCCAGTTTGTCCCTAAATCGGTCATCCTCTGATGTTTGTAGTATTTCTTTCCCCCAAGGGCTATTCTCAGGGCTGTAGGAGACCTGAGAGATCTGCCAGTGAAGGTTAAGGCAGAGAAGGCAAAGAGCAACTCATGTTTTTCTGTGTCACTTCATTGCCATCCCTACTCAGTGGTGAGCTCACTCTGTTTTTCGGTCTTCTTTTTGTTGCCGCTGTACCTGCAGGAGCTGTCCTTGCCCTTTGCATTCCTCACCAGCTTTGACTTCTGAGCTTCAACCTTCCTGATTCCATCCCTGCACGCTTGGGCATGTGTCCAAGCGCTTGCTGGGTGCTGTGGTTTCACACTGGTGGGAAGCCGAGCTCCACCACACCGCTCTCTCACTCCCCCTCCTCAAAAGGATGAAATATGATGGACAAAAAAAAGCTTGTGAGTTGAGATAGGGATGGGGAGATCACTCAACAGTTACTGTCATGGGCAAAATCAACTCAGTGTGAAAGAGACTAATGTCATTTGTTACCTATTAATAGGCAAGAGCAGTGAGAACGGAAAACAACACTGCTCTGTCCAGCTGCGGGTCCCCTGGAGCCGGCTGGAGCTGGCTCTGCTCTGACACAGGGCACCTGCTGGACTCTGCTCACAGAGACCCCCTGCACCCCCCTGCTCCCAAAACCTTGCCACATAAACCCCATAAACTGGAGATAGTTTGTCCCTGCTCACACCTCCTGTGTGTTTTCCTTTTGCAGTTGAGTTCAAGAGTATTCTGTAAGGCTTTAGTGTGGGATGGGTTAAGACTGAGCTGCCACACGTAACATCAACTTGAAGTTAGCTGAATTATATGGCATAATTGGAGCTAATAAGCTTTAACATGCCTATGGTAGGTGCTGTACACAGCAGCAATGTAACTAGATCATTTACATATTAATGTCACAAGCAAGCACATTTATCTTGTGTATATCTGATGTCATAAGAACTGTTTTAAGTCAGCTTTATTTTTGCAGCTGTCTTTCAAAAAATATACTCAAAAAAACCCTAGTTGGCTTTGGGTAATTGTAATAACTTTGTAGTAAGAAAAAAAAAAAAAGGCACAAAACTTAGTGAATCATAGGAAAAATGTTAGAGGACCTGCTACTTGGTGGTTGGGCAGTTTGATCCTGCTCAGATGTAGCAGAAAGCCGCTGTGTAAGGAGACTTTAAAGGATCTCCCGAAAATACAGTGTATCAGAAATGTGCTCTCACAGCTGTGTGAAAGTGGCTTTTCTTCTGGGCAGGCTGAGGCTGAGCGCTCAGTTTCAGATGTATTGCATCTGGAAGCGGATGCCCACGTGCGGTTTGTTTTGCCAGCAGCTGGAGACACGTCAGTATAGGACGTTAGCAACATCTGTTAGCGTTTGTGTAAAATGGTGAGCCCGAACCCAAGGTCTCCCACTTGGGAGCAAGGGTTTTCTTTTCTTATTTTAATGGTTCCCTTGAAAACATCAGTTTGGTACAGTAGAGGGTTATTAGTAAGGGGAATGGAGAACATAATTCTGAAAATATGTAAATTGGGACAAGCACATTCCTTCAACGCAAGCACAGTTCTGGTTATCTGCCAGGAAAACAAGGAGATGAGTGGACAGCAAAAGAAGCTTAGAAAAAGGGTAACAAGAATGTGTGAAGTTTTATGAAAGCTGTCTGAGGAATGACTACAGCAAGGATTCTTCACCCTAGAAAAAAGTGACTGTAGGAGGCTGATAGAAATCACAGACTCACAGCATGGTTTGGGTCGGCAGGGACCTCACAGCCCGTATAATCCCAGCCCCTGCCATGGGCAGGGACCCCTGCCCCCAGCCCAGGCTGCCCCCAGCCCCATCCAGCCTGGCCTTGGGCACTGCCAGGGATGGGGCAGCCACAGCTCCTCGGGGCAGCCTGCGCCAGGGCCTCACTTTACTTTCAGAGTAAAGAATTTCTTCCCAATATCTAATCTAAATCTACCCTTTTTAGTTTAAAACCATTACTCCTTGTCCTGTCACTCTACACCCCCAGCTCCTTCAGACTGTCCCCACAGCAGAGGTGCTCCAGTCCCTTGATCATCTTCGTGGCCTCCTCTGGACTCATTCTAATACTTCCACATCCTTCTTGTGCTGGGGCCCCAGAACTGAATGCAGCACTTCAGGTGGGGTCTGACGAGAGCAGAGCAGAGGGGGACAATCCCCTCCCTCGCCCTGCTGCCCACACTGCTGTTGATGCAGCCCAGGACACGGGTGGCTTTCTGGGCTGCAGGCACACGTTGCCGGCTCATGTCGAGCTTCTCATCCACCACCACACCCAGGTCCTTCTCCTCGGGGCTGGGAACATGAGGTAGAGGTGTAGTTTAACCTACAAGGATTTTACTGCTGTCTGTAATGGAAGAAATAGAGGGAAAGGTAGGGGGGAGGAGGAGGGAGCACTGGAAGGAGCAATGCATGGAAATATGGTAGTTTTAAACCAAACATGGGTTTATTGTATCCAGTTACCTAAATACTAGCGACCTTTGAGCAGAGGCAACTTGTGGATTTCAGTAACCTTATCTGTACATTACTGTAGAGACAAGGTTCAACCGTACCTGTGTATGCAAGACGTGGTGATGAAAAAATAAGAGCTTTAAGCTCTCTCTCTAAAGAGCACAGCTGGTCGAAGGGGAGCAGATGTACTTAACTGTGGCTAGGAATCAATTTAGAAACAAAAAATAGCACCATCAACCTAGTACGCATATATATATATATATTTAAAAAAAAGTTATGTCTGGTTTAAAAAATGGAAAGATTAATATTGAAGGTTTTATTTTTGTGACTCATCTGCCCCCAGACCCCAGGGGCAGCAAATCACTGCTCAAGAAACACTTTCTGTGGAAAAGGTCAGTTGTTGCAGAGTCAGTGGTGAAAACACTCAACATGAAGGCTCGAACTTGATGACAGCTGCCTTTTATTGCAGGAGGTGGATGTGTTGAAAGGTCTTGGTTAAACAAAAACCTTCTTGTAGAATATCTCAGGTTGGAAGAGACCCACGAGGATCATCGTTCTCCTTCTACCCCCTACAATAAACCACCTTCTCCAGACTTAGCCCTAAAGTTTGTAACTTGTATACTTGTATAAAAGCTTGTATACATGTTGTGGTTTTGGTCTAATGTGTACTGTTCCTATTGTCAGGAATAAATACGCTTTAACAGTTGACCTACAAGGAAAATGTCAAGGCTGCCAATAAGCTGAGCTTCAGAATGGCTCAGTGAAAAGTTTCAGTATCAAGTCATCCTGTAACATGTTACTGTCAACTATCGCAATTTAGTTGGAGAATTGAATTGTCTATGTTGTGATACCCAAATCTATTTAATAAAGTCAAGCCTTTTAAAAGCCAAAGATGATAATGAGGAAAAAAATGGTAGGCAAAGATTAAAAATGGATTCTATGTGGAGATCAAAAAGACAAGAAGGCATTTTAGTTTCAACTTTAAGTTATCGTTTCTTTATGTCTTTTTAGTGAAAATGTGGGGTTTAAAAACCCATTTCCACAGTTGTTGTATTAGCAATCTTACTGGTTCTCATTCACTTTATGGTTGTTTTTAGAAATCAGCAACTTGACCGAAAAAGACATCCTTGTTCTGCGTCTGGACTTGACTGATAGAAGCTCTCATGAAGCTGCAACCAACAGCGTTATTAAGCATTTTGGCAAGGTAAGGTGCACCTCTGGGGCTGAGTTTCTTCTCAATCTTCTATCCCTGCATTTATGTATGTATTTCACTTTTATTCTATCATCTGGTAAATTCAGCAATGCTTAAATTCACATCTTGCTTAAGTTTTGGTATTAAACGTGACAAAAGTACTTAAATTCCCATCCATTCTGTTGCTTACTTTTTGATTTCAGTAGGTTCTGCAGAGATGCAGCAAGGAACAAATAATCACTGGCCTGTACCAAGAACTAAAAATTAACTTGCTTGATTTGATTGATCACTTGCTTGATTGATCACTGAATTTCTGGTCCAAATGGAGTGATCCTCAGCTGTATGTTCTAGGCTTGAAATTGTGCATGAAAGTCAGGACCTTTATTTTGTAGTTTTGGTGAGGCACGTAATTTGGGTTCAGAGCCATATGGGACAAAACTGGACATCGGGCTTACCTTGTTTGGTGCGTAGTCTTTTGGACTGCTAGTCCAGAGTTAAGACAACAGCAGTCAGATCTGACCAACACTATGCACAATGGGCAAAGCTTCAAGCTAGGCCTTTAATCTGCTGGTACTTTGGTGTCACAGAGAAATTATTGGTACCGGATTTGTTCCTTCTTTTCTTTAATCTAGTTGGTTTCTAGCTGCCAGTGTTCCTGTGCTAGGAGTTAACACTGTTTGGCATCAAACACCGTTCCTGTTTTGTTGTCTCCACTGGAAATCAGCCAGCCCACAGTTCAAAGGGGGAGGCTAGTGGGCGAGACTAGGGGGATGAGAATAGTCAGTTAACAATCGCCTGAGTGCAAATATTAAAGAAAATGTGCTATATTTATTTATCGCTGTATCTTTCCTGAGATTGATGTTTTGGTCAACAATGGTGGACGTTCCCAACGCTCCCTGTTCATGGACACAAACCTAGACGTCTACAGTGCGATAATGGAACTTAACTACCTCGGCACGATCTCTCTAACAAAGCACGTCCTGAAACACATGATTGAAAGGAAAAAGGGAAAGATTGTGACTGTGAGCAGCGTGATGGGTATCATGGGAGCCCCTCTTGCCTCTGGGTACTGTGCCAGCAAGCATGCTCTGCAGGTAAGTTACATTTCTGAATTTTATTAAGTCTTCTGTGCTATACCAGCATCAGTTTTAGTGCTGTAGCAGAGGAATTTATTCTGTGCAGAAAACAAAAGTCTTACCTGAAATTGCACACAGCATATGTAACTTTCTCAGGTGCTAAAAGTTATACAGAATTGCTCTGAAATGTTCTGAAACTCCTAGAGAATGATTCTGGACTGAAAGAATTAGGGGAGGGTGGCTCTTCCTCTGGTTTCTAATTTTTGCAGCCTTTAAAACATCTTTGAATTGAACTTCAAGCCCTTCTTCAGCTAACAGCACTGTAAATTCCTCACTACGGAATCTGCTTTGTTTTTAGCAAAACACAAGGTGAGCCTAAGGGGACCTTGACTCAGAGCTTAGGAACTGAGTAGCCATATATCCAGGACATGATACCAAAAGCAGAAAGAGATGAAATAGAGACTAGCTTAAAACAAAACAAAACAAAAACAAACAACAAAAAAAACACACAGAGCTCTCAAACAAATGCTTTTTTTTAAAACAATAATAAAACTGGTATGATAAAAATAATGGTGATGTACACTGGTTTGAATAATACTGGTATTATCTAGAAATATACTTTTTTTAAAAAACATACTGCACATGTTTATAATAGTGTGTCTTCTGGTAAATGGGAACCTTCTTACATTTTGGAGTAAGAATTTCTAACCGTGGAGCACAAGTGTAAGACAAGAATGTCTGTGGTGTTCTCTCATTTATGCCAAAACTCTTACTCCATAATTAATATATAAAGCCATTTGAACTCACTGAACAATGTTTGATATCAAAGGCAGAGAAACCACACAGAAGCTTACAGCAGTTCTTCTGGACTGCACGTGCAGGGGTGGATAATGGGGAAGGACTTGCCATGCTGCTCCTGCGCTCCTTCTGACCTAGCTCCACCATTTTCCCCAAGCAAATGGATCCCATCTGCCTCTCCTCATCACACGTACCGTATGCAAACATGCAAATGGTGCTGAGCTGGGAGAATTCCCTGCACGTGCTACTTGGAGTGTGGTGCAGGAACAGCAAGCATCGTGCTTTAAGACTCGTCTTAATTCAGTTAGGGAAGAAAAATCCCTGGTGAGAGGTTTTTAGACTGTAAGAAATCTACAGTAAAGTGAGAACAGTGATTGGTAAAGCAGACTAATGAGGAATGAGGCTTCCTGTTCTAGCTAGGAAGATCTGAAAGAACCTTCCCAGCAGTTTTGAATGTTGCTGTGCTGTGAAGAACTGGCAGCTCATAGTGCCTTAGGAAGGCAGGCACGCTGTCTTCTGCGTAACACTGAATTTTCAATATTGGTTGGAACGATTTTTGAAAGCCATTTCACTCATCCACAAAAACATAAAAGAAAAGCGGAGAAAAGTGTCTGGGGGAAAAAAAAAGCTGCCTTTATCATTGCGGAATCATTTGTTTAACTAGCAAATTTATTTAGACATATTTGTCTTTCACCACTGTTTGACTTCCTGCTAATGTACGTTTTGATCTCAGTAAGCTAAACTTCAGCTGTGCTCAGTGATGATTTTAAAAACAAAAACTGGCACGTTCCTACTCCCTGCTGGATTTAAGCACGTGAGCAGAGTAAATAACTTTGGTTAACCTATTGGATCAATATCTTTTTAACAATTTGACTAACAACAACAAACATGTAACTAGTGGCTGACACTGCAAAGCCATTAGATGCTTGAAAGAATGAAGATGTAGAAGACTGTGGCAGGTCTCTGCTAACAGAAAATTTTCAGTTAATGACAGGGAGAGAGCTGCTACCCTTCATTTAGGTGGCAGCGATGAAATTGCCCATTAGAAGCCAGCCTTTGATTTAGGTCTAGTAGATTGAAATTGGAAGAATGCAGTGAGCAGAAGTGTGGGCTCCATTTATGCTCCTTTATTTTAAAGTGTTCTTTCAGTTGAATTATCTCTTGGCTGTGGTGCTGTTGGAATAAGCGTGGCTAATTAGTTGCAGAGGAATTCATGTGTTGCTTTAAAAATTCACAGAATGTTGAATTTCATGTTAGGACTGAGAATGTGGAAGAAGCTTAAAGGAAATAGTTCACTAAAATGTCAGGATTCATTAAAAAGAAGCTAACTGAACTGCTTATACCTTTCTTATCTTCTGCCTCTGCTCAATAACCAGTCCAGACTCCAAATCTCTTTTCTGGTTTCTTTCACAGTAATCCTGTAAATACTAATTCCAAGGGTTAAAACATGTGATTTGCAACACAGATTTTGAAATATTGCAAATATAGACTCGGCCTAAGTGTCTCTTACCAGTCTAGAGTTAGGACTAGGTGTGAACCCCACAAAAATATTAAAGCTTTTTTGAGAGATCAAACTTCACCAGTACAATTCACATAAAGGAAGTCTGTCAGAACAGCCGTCCTCTGCAGGTAGCCGAGTAGCCCATCTCTGATGATGACCAAGAAATGACTAGAGAAGCTGGGGAAAAGTAACACAGCATAAAGTGATGCTTTTCGTGTTGTGTCTTCCCAGCATGTGTCAACCTAGGGTCTTCTAGGTCTTGGACTGCAGATTGCATTTTGGCCACCAGTTATTAAATGTATGTCCCTGTCTGACATGAATTCATCTGTTAGTGGTTGTTTTTAAAATTCATGCCTTGAAGTCTACCACAGCTGACACAGTTAATGCTGCAATTGGAGGGGGGAGGGTGGAAGGAATTCTGTTAAGAATTAAACTTTGTTCTTGAAACAAGCACACCTCGATTCTTGCCAATTGGAATTCTTCATAACAACATTGTACTAATGAAATCACCCTTTACTTAGTTCTGGAAGGAGAGCTGCAAGAGCATGAGTCAAGTCCACAGGAGTCTGCGTCTGACTGTTGCAGTTTCTCTCCTGGTGTGACGGTGCTCATGGAGATCATACACTGTTCATCTAGCTGTAATTCATGTAATTGGTGGCATGTGGAGTGGGTCAGAAATGGTGATCTTCAAAATGTTCCTTAATCAGGAACTTGTCTAATAGGCACATGGACTGCACTGAGCAGCAGCTGCCACTGTCTGTTCAGTCTCTGATCATTAGGGGAATTTCTAAAGTACGTTTTTGTCCTAGCAGAAATCATTTCAGCCTTTCCCAGTCTTCTAGGATTGGGTTCCTAAGCTGACAAGGCCCAGAGGTGGGCCTCGGTACTTAGAAGTTTAAAGATGTGGTCGGTGTTTTTACAGACTGTTGCTGCTGAGCCCGCATTGGATCTGCAAGCTGAAATTAGCCACCAGCAATTGGGAAATCAGATCCCATGGTCCTTTCTTGGTTGTAAGTGTGCATAGGCATGCAGCTTGTTGTCTAGCTGTAGTGGGTTGTCCCAGTTGTCCTCTTCCGTGTCATTGCAGGAGCGAGCTGACTGATCCTAGTCCTATATTGCAATTTAGTGAAGAGCTCTGGGCCAGCCAAATCATAAATCTGTACTGCGGTGGAAGTTTATCAGCCTGTGCTGGCCTTCTGTCTCTGTTGTGACACAAAATTATGTGCTAGAATAAATACAGGGAGCTGCTGTTAGCCAGATCGAAGATAAGACACGGTATGTTGTTTGCTAAATTGTCGCTCAGTAGTGCTTGAGCAGCAACTTTGGTAGGTGGCACATTCCTGAATTGGTCTTGTTCCCTGTAACAGCTGCTGTCTATACATGGATTGCTAGAGATTAAGAAAATTTGTATCCTGGTAGTTTAAGGAAAATAAATACTTAGAGCTTTTGTAATTGAAGTTTAACTTAGCATATCCCTGAGCTGAAATAAGTTTTTTGTCTATGTGGATGCAAATTTAACACAGAAGTGTATTCAGTGGTGTAGAAGTACCCCCCCTAAAATGCCAAGTTGTTCCTTCCACTTAGTATGAAAACTTCTTCCTCTTTCTCTCTTATGTATATACCACTTCGTGGAAATACTTTAAAAGCTTTAACCTCACCACAAAGAGCAATTCACCGGAAAAAAATAATTTCCACAATATTGCAGTTCTTGCTTAGCAAGGCTGAGCACCTGTATCCAAGCTACTTGCAGCAGGAGCTAATGACGCGCCGCACCCACAGTAAGGAGCCCCCACAGTGCTCTGAGAGAGGGCCTGGCCCTCGGTACAGGGACAGCAGAGCCTGGCTGTGGTGTAGAGAAATTACTGTGTGATTGGGAAGTCAGATCCCTCAGTGATAGACATAATTGCAAATAAAATTGTAAATTACCCATTAAATGTCAAAATAATAGGAGTTGCTTTCAGTAGAATACTGCTATCTTTATGGCATAGAAATAGAACTAAAATCTGTAGTTAGTGATACCTTTCTACATAGGGAGATGCAGCAGAAGATCACATTACAGCCTTTTCTTCTAGGGCTTTTTTAATTCCCTTCGGACGGAGCTGACTGACTACCCTGAGATAAGTATTATCAACATATGCCCAGGACCTGTACAGTCTAAGATTATACAAAATGTCTTTACGGAGAATCTTTCAAAGGTAAGGACTCTAAATTCTATTGTGATAAATCCAACTTTTTACTACAGTGATCCTTTGGGGGTTTTCTTGTTTTCTTTTTTTTCTTCCTCTCGCAAACACAAACCTCATCTTCTCACCAAGACATGCTTTGAGTAATGCAGAACCCTGTTTTGTTGTGTAGTTTTGTGGTATGGAGTCCATACTAAATGAAGCTGGGGAGCTGTTACACCTTCTCTCTTCCAACATATACAATCCCCATCTAGTAAAATTTACCATACAGTTGCCCTGCCACAATTCTGGGGGAAAGGCCAAGATTTCCTAGACACAATTCTACAGCGCCGAACAGCGTCGCATCTGCACAGGTAGCTTTTTGTTTGCCCTAGTCACGATGTCCTCTGTTCGGCTGACTTTGGTGCAATTGTTGGCAGAGCCACTAGAGTCAGCTGAGGCGAGGCTTGCATTCTTTTCCTGTTAGTAGTTGTTCAAGGATGAAAAGCAAAACCTTCCAATTGCTCAGTTGTTTTTAGTAAAGGCTGTCTAACAAAAGAGCTGGCAGAAATTATTACTGTGATACATATTGGTAATCTGTCATAAATTTAATTGATCTGAAGCTCAGGAGAACCCAGCAGTAAGAGGGGAAGAAAAATCTTCCATTGTTCAATGGAGTTCTGAAAGAAATGTTGGCTTGCGAAACTGCATACTTTCACAGAATATGTACTTTTTCAGCAATCTGGAAATCTTGCAAAACAAATTCCTCAGATTTCAGCATGGCAAAAGACCTAGGAGGAAGATGGAATCTAGGCCATAATTGCTTTTGCTCTGGGAAATAGAAGAACAGATGACAGAGCAGTCTGTTATTGCTGGAGTGAAACTCATATAAATTCACAGGGCTGTGGCTTATTTCACTACGGGCTACATATGGACAAGACATCACTGCCACTGAAAAAGCCTCTTGCTCTTCTCTTGAGATAACTGCGCGCAGAGCTGGCAGGAATATTAAGTTAATGGGGGACATGTCCTCATGTACTCATTTGATTACAGAGTAACTTGCCTAATGGGGTAGGCAGCTAGGAGGAGGAAAGTTCTCATTTCTCAGAGCCTTCTGCTGCAGAATGCGTAACTTGCTGATATATCTAATTTAAAGTATAAGTCAATGCAAAGCAGAATAGATTTTGAAGGTTTCTTTTTTAAAAAAAAAACTTTAAATCATCAGTGGAGACACTAATTTAAAGGTGCTTTATTGAAGGGTGTGTGTTAAAGGAAGGTGGTAAGCATTCTCACACTTACTCTACTTTTGCACTGTGGAGAAACTCCGACTGTCTGCTGCACAGAGCCTGGCTCTTCCTCTCCCTGTCCCCTACAAACAGAAGCCCCATTTTAATCCCTGCCCTCTCTCTGCCTTCTCCAGTCACTAGAGAACAGCGGCGACCAGTCCCACAAGATGCCGACCGACCGCTGTGTCCGGCTCACGCTGGTGAGCACAGCCAACAACCTGAAGGAAGCCTGGATCAGCGACCACCCCTACCTGGCCATCTGCTACCTCTGGCAGTACGCGCCCACTTGGGCTTGGTGGCTGATGAACAGAATGGGCA